>NW_026000082.1:26522747-26547852 GCF_001458135.2 Marmota marmota marmota | reverse complement strand
TTTTTTTTTTTTTTAACTTGATAATCATCAAAATTGTCATAATCACCCTAGAGTTAAGAGGAGGTACCTGGGACATTTTCATCAATTATGAGGTGACCTAATGAAAGGTCAGGATGGTCTGTGAGCAGGAGGCTGCAGGAAGGGAGCAGAGTCACAGGAACGAGCCAGGCACACACGCACGCCCACAGGGTACACGCGCACGTGCACACACCCGGCCCCACAGCGGACAGTGAGCCAGGCAGAGACAAAGGCAATTCCCTCCCCGTGCTTCAGACGAAGAGCGAGTCCGGGTCCTCTGGGGGAGACCCACAGTCCCCACACCCTGTCATGAGCAAAGAGCCCTCTTCCCCGGCCAGAGCACAGCGCAGGCTGCAGCATTAGAGGCCAAGCCCCCGGATGGAGTCCCTCTGCCCCTTTCTGGCTCCCTATCCAACCTCCCAAAGTCTCACCGTGCTCATCTGGAAATAGCAAAACAATCTGCACAACAACCAAGTGTGGGGATCGCGATGTCTAATGTCGTCTCTCTCCAGGCTGCTCTCATCCTGGTGTATTAATTTGTTACCTTCTGAGGGCAACTTCGTTCACATCTAGAACACGGGGAGGTTTAAGAACACAATCTGTGCAGCTAAACTTGCCGAGTTCAAATCCTGATGCTGCTACCTACCAGCTGTGTGACCTTGGGTAAATTATTCAACCTCTCTGGGACTCACTTTTTAACATCTGTAAAATGGTAATTGTAATAGCACCTACCTGGAGGGCTGTCGTGAGAACTAAGTAGCATATTATACCAGCCCCCGCTTATCTGAGGGGGATATGTTCCAAGACCCCTGGAGGATGCCTGAAACCATGAATAGTACTGAACCCTGTGGTCACTGTGGTTTTTCCTATATGCACCACACAGTAACAGAGTCAATCTGTCCTTCCATGTTTTATGTCCTGGTGCCTCCTCTGCATTATTATATCTCCATTATTGAATAAAATAAGAATTTATTTTATGTGGGGGGCGGGGGTGTGGAACTGGAGATTTAACCCAGGGGTTGCTCTACCACTGAGCTACACCTCAGCCCTTTTTATTTTATTGCAAGAGAAGGTCTCGCTCAGTTGTCATTGCACTTTTTTTTTTTTTTAAAGAGAGAGTGAGAGAGGGAGAGAGAGAGAGAAAGAATTTTTTTTAATATTTATTTTTTAGTTATTGGCGGACACAACATCTTTGTATGTGGTGCTGAGGATCGAACCCGGGCCGCACGCATGCCAGGCAAGCGCGCGACCGCTTGAGCCACATCCCAGCCCGTCATTGCACTTTTAATCCTCCTGCCTCACCTCCCAAGTTACTGGGGATGACAGACATGCACCACCACACCCCACGAGGATTTCTTCCTTGTGTTTGCTGTTCTGTTTGATTATTGCATTATAATTATACATAATAGTGAGATTCGTTATGTAAAATAAGGATCTCTTTGTTTATTGTATTTATTTATTTACTTACTTTAACTAAGGATTTCTCGAACACAAGTACTCTAATACCACAACAACGGAGACAGCTACTCCGTGACTGAGAGTGGGTAGTGTATACCGCGTGGATACGCTGGACAAAGGGCTGACACGTGTCCCAGGCAGGATGGAGCGGGACAGAGAGATTTCATCATGCTACTCGGAACAGCACATGATCTAAAACTTACGCACTGCTTGTTTCTGGAATTTTCCTTTTAATATTTTCAGATTGTAGTTGACCTCTGGTCACTAAAACTATGATAGTGAAATCACAGACCAGGGGGAGGGAGCTGTATACGTAAATCGCTTGCTATGGTAAGCACTTGTGTGGTAGCATTCTCTAACACCTCAAAAGGCGCCTCCCATTGTGTAGACATAATTAATATTGATTACTGAGTGGATTACACATGTACAGCCTTATCACTAAGAGATGGATACGTGGTAAGCATTCAATAAATTTTAGCTATTATTGTCTTCATCACTGTGATCATTGTTATTAATGACAGGGCGAAGCTCTCCCTCTCTCCGCTTCCTCGGGGAGCTGTCCCCGTTGTTGAGATGAGGAGTTGGGGCCCAGCATGGCTTGCCTCGAAAGCCCCTTGTCCCCGGGGCAGTCAGACCTACGCCATGCTCGGCTTCAGCATGTCCCTGACACACAGCCCCATGGAGCAGCAGTCCTGCCCAGCAGCTGGCTCCGGAGGTGTTTAATAAACGCATGTCCCTCCTGCAGACACCTGCCCCTCGGCCTGCAAAAGTCCAGAATCAAATCTGCTTTTGATGTGTTGGGGCCTCCCAGGAGCGGGCTCTGCGATGGAGAGGCTGAGCCATCTGCCGCCAGCCTGGGGCTGTTGGGAGGGAATCAGAGCCAGCTAGGAGCGGGGAAACAGGGTGTGAAAGGGCTTTGTGCTCCTGCCAGGCCAGAGGCTGCGGCCTCTCCAGCAGGGGAGGGGTGGGAGCGCTGTGCCAGACTCCGGCTGTCCACCACCATCCCAGCAGGCCGAGCACCATGCTGGAACGGCCCGCCACGGATGGAGGCCTCCAGAGAGGCAGGCCCAGGCAGAGGGAGCAGGCCTTGGACAGAACCCTGTAAAAGGACAGGAATGTTCTCGATGGGGAGGCAGCCAGAGAGAGGGGTCTCAGTCCCCTCTGACCAAAAAGAACAAATCAGCTCCAAGCAGACACAGTCAAGGTTAGCTCTTCAGATGCTCCAAAACTGAAGAGTTTGGTACCGTCCCCCACCCCCACCATGTCAAAATAACATTTAATTTTTTGAAGTGACACCAAAGTCAACAGAACCGATGAAGGCAGTATGGCTGGTGTGGACCCTGAAACTAGGCTGCCTGGACGTGAATCCTGACTTCGGGCACGTCCCATAAACTCTGTGAAGTACAGGTGATGACATCAGAAGGAGGACTATCTCCAGGGACACCTCTGTCTCCTCTGTGTCTGCGGGAACTGCTCTCCACTCCCCCAGGCGGTGGTGAGGACGAAGGGGATGATGCAGATTAAGTATTCAGGACAGAACTCTCCTCACACTGGAAGCCCATCAGGTGCCATTATCATGATGCTTTGGGGAATTAAAAGGGCTGCTTTCTAGGTTTTTAGATTATGAGATTCAAGATCATCCAGGGTACCTGCTTCACCCTTTCTGGTGCCCTAAGCCTGTGCTCAGGTTTGCCCATGAAGTAGCCCCCAACACCAGGACCCTGGGGGGACTGAGGTCATCTGCCTGGACCACACCTGCCCACGATGACCCTCTGAAGCCAGCGCCTGGCACCAGCCAGAGCCGTGAGTAGGAAGGGATGCCCAAGGAGGGGGAACAGCCCCAGGTCAGTGTCTTGTCACTAAGAAGAAACAGAGAGACAAGAGCCACCCTCTTCCTAGCTGGGCTTCTGGGTCATCGAGTCCCACAGGGGGGATCCGGTGGGGTTCAGGGTGATCTGTTTGACAGAACAAAGCAGAGGAGCAGCAAGAAGGGGAAAGGACTTAGGGGACCCACGCATGCAGAGTCTCAAGTCCCTCCCTGCTGGGACAGGCGGGGGCTCTGCACCAGACACCAGCTGAAGAAGCTGTGTGCTGAGGCCCAGGGGCCCTGTGCTCTGCCTTCCACCTGGGTCCCCTTCGGAGCAGCAGATGCAACCCAGGGCTCTTAGCTCTGTCTTCAAGCACAGGCAACATCAGAGTTTCATCATCATTCTTGCACTGGCACAGTAATTAAGCACTCGGGAAAGGAGGAACACCTCCAAAAAGCCACCAGGCCGCCTGCCCTGCCGCCTGTCTCTGGGAACTGCTCTCTGCCGCCTGCAGCAGGGCTGTAGCTGGAGACTCAGGCTGAGTTTCCTCCACCTCCATGGGCCCCAGCCACAGGTGTGGGAGGGGTGCCTCGCCCTCCAGGGCCACAACCATCCATCCTCCAGACATTTGGAACCATCGGAGGTGTTCAGCTCCCCCTGAGACGCTGGGTGTTGTTCCCCAAAACCCCTAGGGCTGAAGCTGAGTTCTCTGTCATGAGCCCAGGGAAGCAAAGGACGCGGATGTGAAGGCAGGCAGCCAGGAAGGGGCAGAGAGCGACACTGGTGGACTCCTAGCTGCCCACTCAGGTCCTTTCCTGAGGACCCACTCGTCGAGCACACGGCATCCTTAGGGTCAAGTTCCCCCTGTGACCAGCAACTTAGGGTGTCTGTTCCTTCCACAGAGACGTTAACCAGTATGTTTCCATTAATGTGAAATTCCATCTTAACTTACCAACAACGTGTGCGCCCCAGACAAAATATGAGGAAGGGGTGGGGCACACGTCCTGGGCGATCCCAGGGCACCCTCTGCCCCCAGTGCCAGAGCTCTCTCAATACTACACCCACAGGAAGTCTGGCAGCCAGAAGCAATTGAAAAGGTATTCTGCCCCTTCCCTGGTTCTCACAGAGCACTGTGCAGGGGATCCCGCTTCTGGGCCTCGCGCCCTGCCCCGGCCCCACACCCCCGCCCCGCCCCTCCTGCCCCTCCTCCCTCTCCTCTTCCACAAGTGTTTGGGGCTTTGGGCCTTTTATTTTCTCCTTTCTCCTGAACCAAAGGAGAGCCCTGAAAGGGAGGTGGCTGGACCCTCCACTCGTGCCCCCCCACCCCCAACGCCTCCAGTCCTGTCTCTGCCCAGAGGGCTCCTTAGAGGGCAGAGAACGGGGAAGCAGGGACAAAGAGAAGTCTCCCTGTCGGGTGGGTGGGAGAGGGCAGGCAGGCCCAGAGCGTCCCACACCCACCATCGCCGCCCAGCCCTCCGACTGCTCAGGAGTCAGGCTCCGGTGCCCCAGGGGCAGATAATGAAGGTTTGCCTTCCCCTCTCCTTGGGGAAGAGCCCCCAGCTCCCCTTCACCCATATCCCCAAGAATCCTGACCTCCAAGGACCCAGGGGCCCCACCCACGCGGCCACTCCCTCAGGTCCAGCCTCTCAGATCCTTCTCTTCGGCCACTCTTGCCACCTTCCTGGGCCACAGTCTCCCCCTGGATCCTTCCTGCTGGCGCCATCCAACCCCAGGCAAGCGCCTGCCATTTGCACCCATGTGCACATGGCACACACCCCACAGGCAGGCGTGTGCCACCATGCACTCCGGAGACTGACCTTCCTCCTACCAGGTGCTTCACTTCCACTCTCCTGTCTATGGCTCCCTGCCTAGTGGACCCCTGTGTCCCCTCCATCCAAGGCCCTGCGCAGCTTGACCCCTTCCCCCAGCCCAGCCTCCCCAACTCAAGCCCTTCAGGCCAACTGGGCTGGCGGTTGCCATTGTGAAGCTTGCCTGGCTGGCTCCCGCCTGCCCTGTGCACGGGCCCGCAGGCTCCCCGAGCCCCCGCTCCCTCCTCGGGCACAGAAGTGACCGAGACACTTCCCTTATTCCATGGAACATGCCTCTATCTATAAAATCTCCAGGGCAAATGCTTGTCCTTCCAGACTTAAAGAACCACCAAAAGCCAAGACTCAGGAGTCTGAGGCAGGAGGATCTCAAGTTCAAGGTCAGCCTGGGCATCTTAGTGGGACTGTGTCTTAACATGTTTTCAAAAAATGTTAAAGGGCCGGGATGCAGCTCAGTGGTAGAATGCTTGCCTAGCATGTGCGAGGCCCTGGGTTCAATCCCCAGTACCCCACCCAAACCACAGAACAGTAAGTTTAATCAATTTTTGTAAAAACAAGCAAGCAAAAGAACAAACACAACACATGTACGTGCCTGTGTGTATAACTGAATCGATGGGTATGCACATGCGTGTGTGCGCACATGCTCACACACACAAAACACTCCACAAGGACACAGTCAGACTTCTGACTGTGAATAAAGAGCTGGGGATAGAGAAAACTTTCAGTTTTGACTTATTTCTTCAGGGTCTGAATTCATTATTGCAAGCACATACCACTTCTGTAATTTTTTCCTTTTGAAAGAAAGAAAGCAAGAGCACTTTAGAGGACAGAAGACTCTGGTTCCAGGCCGCTGCTGCTACCAACTCAGTGACCTTAGCCAGGTTCCTCTCCTGGCTTCAGTTTCCCCTTCCACGTAAGCAGGGGGTCACCCTAGACGGAGCTTCTCCAGGGCTGCAGGCCACTGTGTGGAGGAAGAGGACGCTGGCCATAGCTCTTTGTCCCCACATCACCCTTTTCCCTCTTTTATCCATTTTGCATATTAAATTTCCAGTTTTTCAGTGAGACGGTTGAAAGCCACCACAGTAAGTCACAAGGAGCTCCAGGTGGGTCTTGGAAGGAAACAGGTCAGATCTATAGAAAAGAAGGCAGCTGTGCACAGCTTGGGGGCTGGAAAATGGCCGAGAGCTGTGAGAACAGCCTGCCGTTCCCCAGAGCCCAACAAAGGTCACCACGCGGCTCTGCACTGCCCCTCTTGGTATCTACCCAAAAGAATGGAACAGAGCGACGCAGACAGACGCATGAACACAAACAGCATCACTGTTCACTACAGTCGGGGGGCAGAAACACCCCAAACGCCTGTTGATGCAAAAATGGATAACAAATAAAATCCACAGGATGGAATAGCATTCAGCCCTAATGACTGACCCAGGCTGCAGCCCGGGTGAACCTTGAACACCTGCCAAGTGAAAGGAGCCAGAAACGGAAGGGCACATATTGTAAAATTCTATTTACATGAAATTTCCAAAGCAGGCAAATCCATAGAGACAGAATGTACCCCGGAGGTGGCCAGAGGCTGGGAGGAGAGAAAAATGGGAGGACTGCCCAGTGGGAGGGGCTTTCTCTGGAGGTGACAGAAATGTTTGAAAGTAATAGAGGTGGGCATTGAACAGCACTGTGAATGTACTAACCGTCACGAACCACGTCACCATCAGACAGTCAGTTCCACCTCAATTGACCTTGAAAAGGAAGGTGATTGGGTGGTGATGGGGGTATAGTGGGAGGGGGATGGGCAGCAGAAGTGGAGAGACAGCTGGACCTTTTACCCCCCTGTTGTAGGGACAGACGAGGCAAGGCACCGAGGATAGCAGGAAACAGTTTTATTTGGCTGCAGCCAGGTTCAGAGGGCAAAGCTTTTGCTGTGATCAATCAATCCCCTGAACCCTGAGTTCAGGGAGTTTCAGAGTTTTGTTTTGTTTTGAATTTTTTAATATTTATTTTTTAGTTTTCGGCGGACACAACATCTTTGTTTGTATGTGGTGCCGAGGATCGAACCTGGGCCAAACGCATGCCAGGCGAGCGCGCTACCGCTTGAGCCACATCCCCAGCCCCGAGTTTCAGAGTTTTATACCCAGCATGAAAGGGGAGGGGCTCAGAAGTTCACATAAAAGCAGCTTTTTCTTCCACTGTTCTGAGCAGGTTAACCCTTCAAGGACAACACCTGAGAAGGGGGGAGCTTCTTCTCCCCTTTCTTTCCTCCCCCTGCCAGCTGTTACCATGGAGCCCAGTTGGTAACTTCTCTTATTTTAGAAAGGTAGACGTCTCTGTGAAGCCCAGCTCAAGGCCAGAGACCTTTGCACATTTCTACAAAGTACTATACTGGATGTTTGTGAAAAACTAGTAAGGAGGTGTCCAGCACCTGGAGTGCTGGTATCTTCTCGGCCAGTGGCCAAGTAAAACAGGGCAACATGAAAATAGGAAGTTTATCTACATTGAACTCTGTTGTAGAAACTCTTTTGCTGACAGTCCTAAAGGCAGCCAGGGTGAAGATTTCTGGAGAAGCCCAGTGAAGAGAAAGGGGGTGCCACTTCACCCCCACTCAGCACTGCCCCCAACACATACACGTATACACATGCACACACACACACACATACACACACACACACACACACACACACCACCTTCTGGCCCTACCAAGATCTAGGAATGAACCGGGAACTGAAATCCAGCCAAGGCTCCTAGGCTCCGCTGACCAAGCACATGCCTATCCTGGTGGGGGTCTGCAGTGCTCTGGACAGCAGGTCTTTCTCTTATTTCCCCAACGCCATCATGAGCCATGGAGGCCCCAGCCCAGGCCAAGGCCAGGACACAGGGAAATGTCCCCATGTGTCTTCACCTGAGACACAAAGACACGAAAACCACGCACTCCCAGGTCAGCCTTGGCCTCCTGAGCTTGCCTGGGAGCTCACTATCTGGACACCCAGTCTGTCCGACCAGAGATCCCTGTCCAGTGACACCCCCAGGGCCCCGCTGAGCTGTCCTAACCCACAAAATTCACAAACAAGAGCCATCGCCACAAGGGGAAGAGGGTCTCCAAAAACCCAGACCTCCCCAGCGATAATCAACACACCTCGTCCTGACTGCCCAGCATGGGACCACCTCGCTTCTAGGCCAGGGCCTCTTGAGGGCAGGAGCTGTGTCTTGTTCACCTCCCAGTCCCCAGTGCCACCAGGAGTCCAACTCAGCACACATTAATGTGGCTAAAAACTTCAGGCCCTGAAGTCAACCTGCTGGGTTCAAGTACACTGTAACACTATTCTCTGTGTGACCCTGGAGTAGTAACTTTACCTCTATGAGCCTGTTTTCTCACCTGTAAAACACAAAGTTGGACACAGTGTGCACACTTGTAATTCTTAGCAACTTGGGAGGCTGAGGCAGGAGGATCCCAAGTTGAAGGCCAGCCTCAGCAATTTAGTGAGACCCTATCTCAAAATAAAAAATAAAAAGGGCTAGGGAGATAGTCAGTGTAGAGCACCTCTGGGTTCAATTCCCAGTACCTCCCCCCGGAAAAAAACCCACAGTTAATAATAGTACCCATCTTTTAGGGTTATTGTGAGATTTAAAAGAAATAATGTACATAAACTGCTTCACACAGAGTGTAACCCACAGTAAGTGCTCACCGTGGATTAGCTATTATTATTGCTATTACTGCTATTGCTTCAGCCCACATTGACTTTTGAACTTCTGATTTCACAAAATCAGGGGCTCTTGTATCTGGAAGAACTCAGCATCAAATAAGGAAACTGAAACTCAGAGAGGTGAAGAGCCTTGACCAAGGTCACACAGCCACTAGAAGACTCCACCGAGACCAGAAAGGCAAGTTCCCACAGCAGCGTTAGTTCCACAGTGACATCCTCTGAATTCTCTCTCACCTGCCCACTCATCCTGGCTACGGATGACACACAGTTTTTGTTTCACTGTTGGTGTGCAGGAGCATGTATTTGTGTGTGTGTGTGTGTGTGTGTGTTTGTATGCGCGTGCATACGTGTATCTGTGTGGGTGGTGTGGAAGTGAGCGTGAGCCTCATGCAGGTGGAGGCACGCGGATGCCTGTGGAAAGGTCACGCTGAGTGTGTAAATGTGCCTAAGATCCCGATGGTGGGATTGTGAAGGGCAGAGCCGGGTGCCTCACTTCTTGGTATCCACACGGTGCCCGGCACACCATAGGCCTCAGTTAACAACAGTGGAGTGGAAGAGGCTGAGGCACGTGTCCCTCAGGAGACCAGGGTGCACTTCTGCCTCCTTAGCAGATTCTTCCCCTGAACTCAGCCCTGGGAGGGTTGCTCCCTGGGGCCCCTCCAGCTGGGCAGCCCCTGCCTTCCCTGAATCAGGAGGCAAGTACGGAACAGCTGGCTGCAGCTCTCCCCGGGGGAGGTGGGACAAGTGGGTGCCCAGGGACATACCCCCAGCCTGAGGGTGGCTCCGTAAGCGGCAGTAAAGGCAACAAAAGATGAAATACATCAGCCATTGGCAGCTGTAAAAAGAGCAAAATCGCTCAGCAGAAAACCGTGCGCTATCCATCATCCGGCCCTTCTCCACTTGAGCTGCTGAAGCAAGAGGGTTTTTTAATGCCCTCCAACTCATTTGCATGCGCACAGCCGCTCTTTTATGGTATCAGAGGTTGCCAAGAAGATCTGAGTGGGTTTTTTAGAGACGTTGATAAACCATTTCCACCAGGGAATAAAAGTTTTTTGGGGGGTATTTCCCAAAATAATGCATTCCGTCTGCAGACTGACGGGGAAGTGATTCTGCAGATGTATTGGCCCCATAAAACTGAGCGAGCAGTTTGGCCCAAACCCGCTGTGTGCTGGTGAGATGAGCAGTCCATTCATTTTGCAGCTGAGTCAAGACCTAGAACTTTGCAGAGTCACTGAAAGAGCTTCTGAGGCAGTCTGCAGCTTGGCCATGACCAGAGCTCAGGATTCCTGAACACGTAACCCTGTCAAGGTCTCTGAGCCTTATAGGCACCTGCAGGAACTGCCACTGGCTTGGAAAGCACAGCAGTAAAATGGTCCGGCAGAGAGCAACTCTTCTTCCCATCCATGGGTCCGAGAGCCTCAGCAAATAACCAGGGTGATCCCTCTCCTCTCACAGCCCTGGACTTAGCACTTCTGCATAACTGGTTTGCAGCCAGACTCCAGCTTCGCAAGCTGGGGCAAACCCCCTCTGCAGACTGGACTTGGGGTTCTGCACCAACCAAGCCAACATAGTGGTCAACGTTTCATCCACTGGAAGAGTCGGGTGATACCATCCCCTATTCTAGACACTGAGGCTCAGAGAAGTAGCTTATCCTAGACCACGTACTGGTAAAGGTAGGGGCAGAACCTGATGGAGATCCTCCAGTAATGGTCTCTCCTTCCTCTCCTCCACAAACACATACTATATGTCAGACAGTGACAGGTCCCTGCAATCCTGAGGCCTGGGGACAGGAAGAGGGAATGATGGTCTGATGCTAACACACCTAGTCCTGCTGAGAGGAGAGAGGACATCACCAAAAGAGCATGAAGACACCCCACTCCCTCCCAAGTGAGAAGTTCTAGACCCTCTTAGTCTGAGCTTTGTACTCCTCCAAGATGTCCATGCATGAAGACGTAGAAGCCAACTTCCAAATGCATCAGAAAGATTTCTCTGCCCCTAAAGTAGCCACCAGTCCCTACCACTTTGTCCCTTCCATCAGTGACATCTATGGGTTAAGGCATGAGGGCAGTTAGGATTCAAGTGATGTCTCATTTGAAGAAGAATTCACAAATCTCTGCTCTTCCAAAATGACTAGAGGAGGTGCTTTGGGGACAGGTGTCTCTGAAAGACAGAGAGGTGGAACGCACCTCTGCCAGGCATCTGGGTTCCTAGGGCTGGTGGGACGAAGACGGGAGAGGTTGAAACAGGCTGGTGCCCATAGG
Source organism: Marmota marmota marmota (assembly GCF_001458135.2). Classification (NCBI taxonomy): domain Eukaryota; kingdom Metazoa; phylum Chordata; class Mammalia; order Rodentia; family Sciuridae; genus Marmota; species Marmota marmota. The sequence continues at coordinate 26,536,786 of NW_026000082.1, read as the reverse complement.
CAGAGGCCTCGGCATTCTGGAAGCAGGAACAGCTAATAGCCATGGGCGTTATTTACCCAACTCTTTCTGGGCCCCACCACTGATCTGCTTTATCTCATCTGATCTTCACAGGGACAGGCTAGGCTGGTCATTTCTAATCATCCCCCTTTCACAGAGAATGAAAAAAAGACTCAGAGAGGTTAAGTGACTGACTCTAAGTCACTCTGGAAAGCTGAGGAGAGCCAGGCTTCAGCCCTATAACCCAACTCTAGGGCTGCACTTCTGCAGCAGGTGTCCTTCCCCACCCCCCCCCGCCCCCGCCCTGAGCAGCAGGTGCCTGCTAGAGACCCACAGGAGCCTATCCTATGAACCCCTCCCCCAGGCATTTCCAAAATCTAATCCGTGGTCTCCTCCCATCCATGAGCTCCTGTATCCACCCCCCCATATTCCAAGGCAGCCTGCGGCTCAGACTCCCCTCCCCCCTCTCCTCACACCTGACCACTCACCAAGCCCCCAGGAAGCCCCTCCTCCCTGGCCTCACAGGAGGGCCCCTGACTCTCATCGCCACCTCCCCCTCCTGCAGGTGCCAAGGACCTTAGCTTCCCACCCAGGCCACCCCAGACTTGGAATGGGGTCCCCCACCTCCCATCTCATGATATCTTGGGGAGGGGCCTGGGCTCTGAAACTTCCCAGCCTGTCCACCTGGGCACACAGCTGTCTTGCTAAGCTTCCGTTTCCTCGTCTGAAACCTCCTGGGTCCACTGGAGCCCTGGCTGCCTGAGGAGCAGCGGCAAGGCAGAGCACAAGAAGATCATTAAAAACGGTCCCATCCAGTTCTGGAGGAGGAGGACACGACACAGGAAGAGCACCAGGGAGGGGACAATTAGGCAATTAATAATGACAGTGCTGCTGTGGATCACCTCTGGTGTGCTGGGCATGAGACTAGGGGCTCATCCTGTCCCTTCCTCTGAACTGTGCAGGAGACACAATCATCCTGCTGCCTGGATTAGAAGTCAGAGGCTTGCAGAGGCAAAATAAGCTGCTCATGGCGAGAGCCAGGACACCCTTGAGCTTCCCAACATTCCCTTCTTCCTAGGCTCGCAGCACCCCCACCCACGGGCTCCCCCCAAGTGTCAGCCACGACACTCAGAGAGAGATCAGAAGTTGCTCAGAGAGAGATCAAAAGTTGAGCTCTCTGGGACCTCCCCTTGCTCTTCTGTAAAATGGGGATAATACTAAAACCTACAACCAAGTGTCGTCCTAAGGACCCAAAGTTCATATGTGACAAGCATTGGGAGCAGTGCCTAGCACAGAGTCAGGGCTTTATGGGTGACATTATTCTTAGTCATGCTAGTTTTAGTCATCTGCAAGGGCACCATCTTGCCATGAGCCTTGCCACCCAGGTCTCCCAAGGAGCATTTGTCCCAGGCAGCTAAGAGCTGCCTGCACCCGGCTCTGTCTAAATGGAAGCCTGCAGCCCCTTCCCCCCAGCCAGCTCTCCCCCCAGCTGCAACTTTCAGCAGGCCTCTCTCACAGGCCATTTCCCCCCTCACTGGGGGTCCCAGTCCCCTCATTGCCCCAGCCAAGGAGAGAGGAGCCAGCGGGGTCTGGGAGGGGCCCATGGAGAAGGGGAAGGGTCCCTCTACTCCTGAGGCCTGGGCAGGAGTGAAAGGTGCACTTGCAATTCACGAACAAAAGCCCTTCTGCATCCAGGAGTGCTGAGCGCTGGCAGCTGCACCACCCGCCAGCCAAGAGGCTCGTGTGGGAAACTGCCCATTCCTGGTGAATTTCAATGAGGAACCCTTTCTGCCGGGAGGAGGAAGGCCATCATTTAAAAAGCAAAGGCTGCTTTTGCTTGGCAAGAGGCGAGGATAGACCAAATGCTGCCCCGGGGCACAGGGAGACCAGGCTGGGGATCCTGACCCACCTGAGCCACCTGCAGTGTGTGTCAGCAAAGTCCCTGCTCTGTGCCTTGCCTTGGGTGGTGTGCTGGGACGCAGGGGTGTATCCCATCAAGACACAGGCAACTACTCGACCATGTAAAAGGATAAAAATGTGCAGAGAGCGCCTAGGAGGGAGGGGGCTACAGGAATTCCAAAGTAAACATGAGACAGAATGTCACAAAGCAGCCTTGCAGAAGGGTTTTGAGAGAGGGCGAGAGGGTTCACCAGGCAGAGAAAAGGGCTGGGGGTGGGGGAGTGCTCCAGACAGAAGGGACTACTTGGAGAGGCCAGGATTGTGTGAACGCCCAGAATGTCAGGAAAGAGCCCATCCTCAGGTTTCGTCTGAGGGTGGGGCCACGGTGGCCAGAGAAACTGAAAAGAAAGTCAGGGCCAGACTGCAAATGGCTATGTGTGCCGTGCTTTTTAAAAAATGTGGATCTTCTCTTTTAAAGGACTAAAGGATTTCAAACACGGGCACGAGGGGATGCATGCTATGCTCCAGGAAGCATGCGCACAGAGTGCAGGGGTCGTAAGAACCGGCTCAGGAAAGAGTTGAGAGGCAACATCTCCAGGCTGGAGGCCACTAGCGCCTGACACAGAAGGTTAAAGTGAGGGTCAGCAAAGGACGCTAAAGACCCAGGAGCAGAGGACGGGCAAGTTCACATAGGAGATAAAGGAGGAGACCAGGATCTCCCTCAGAGTCCAGCTTGGCTAACCACATGGAGGGTCTGAGGTCTCTCCGAGACCCACAGAGGCCTGGGTGTGGGGCCTGGCTCCCTGGACTGGCATGAGGTAGGCCAAGAACCAAAGCACCCAGTCATACTCCCCTGCATACAGGATGGCAAGGATTCTTCATCCCACATGCCAGCTCTGATGGATTGGTGATGTCTCCCTAAATTACTATTTGAGAAGGATTATAAGACCATAGCTGGGCCCAATGGGAAAGCAAGCAATGATTTATTAGCCACGTCGGCCATGGGTGCTGGGCTGGCTCGGGTAGTACATGTGTCTCTTACTTGCTTCCCTGTACTTCATACTCAGATTCCCCGCAGAGAATTACTGAGATGAGTCCTGAGTGTCTCTCTCAGGACAGTCAATCGAGGCAGCAGGTGCACATAGGAGATGAGCTGCTAGATTAGCAGCCATGAGGCTGGGAACCGTGTTCTTTGGCCTTCCAGCCAGTGAGCTCTAGAGGACCACTGGGCGATATCTTTTAAAAATATATATATATATATATATATATGTTGGTGTAGATGTACACAGTACAATGCCTTTATTTTTTATGTGGTGCTGAGGATCGAATCCGGATTCCGCCCGTGCTAGGCAAAAGCTCTACCGCTGAGCCACAACCCCAGCCCTGGGTGACATCTTCATCTCTGAGATTGAGCGCTGGCCTTGGCACTGTCCCTGACATGCTGAACGGTCTCTTAAAGGCCCTTCTGGAAATTCACGGAATCCCCCAGACCCTGATAGCTCCTGGAGCATCAGTAAAGCCCACGTGTACCAAGGTCATGTCAAGAGGTAGAAGCCACAAAAACTAAGAAAGAGCATCTTTCAGGGTAGAAATTCTTCCCCTGGGGCTCAGGGATAGGGTACAGGAGGTCTGCAGCCCCTCACAACCACCACATATTATTCTAAGTGTGCACATTTTTCACAAAGGAGGTCTTTGGTTTTTTACAGTCTCTCAAAGAGATCCATGACTACCCCAAAAAAGGCCTTCTGTGACTTTTATTCAAGATGGAGAACTAAGTCATGAGATAGACTTGAATTCAGCTGGAGGAAGGAGGAACATCCAAATACCTCAGTAGCAGGTGACCTTCTGGGGACAGCATCTGGCCACTCGAAGCATGATTCACTTGGGCTTTAAAAATGTCCTATGAATCTGGGGTGTAATGTGGGGCAATTTTTTAATATTAGAGAGCTTGGGGTCATAGGGAGGTACTTTTTTTCTCAAAGTATATTCTTAGTTTTTGTTAAGCCTGTCAAGGAGATCCATGTCCCCCCAAAAAGGCTCTAACCACTGCTCAGGATGAAGGGAAATAATGCTATCTATGATCAAAGAAACCGGGAGCTTTGTGGGACCAGTAATGGTAATAAAGTCCATCTTCATTATTCTTGGGGAACAGTAATGACTGCTCACCTCTGAAGGTACTGCCCACCGGGACACATGGAAGGCAGGGAAAATGTCTTTGAACATTATGTTGGGATCTTGGAAGTTTCTAGAAACTATTAAGCCTAGGAAATTGTATCTGATGGGGCCTGGAGGCATAGATCAGGGTTAGGAAATGTTGGTGTCATCTTATAAGGTGCTTCTGGCTCACCATGGTATACAGAAATCCATGGAGTACACTGACCTGGTCTAGACAGCCCAGGTCTTGGGCGGTGGACACGGGAGAGAGCAAGGTTGGGGGAAATGAGCTGGTTTCTAGCCTTGACTGGACATCTGCAGTCGGGTGGGGGGCGGGGTTCAGTGTGTGAGCCTGAAGATCAGGAGGGAGATTGCCATGGGCTAAATCTTGCTGAGGAAATCCTGCTCTGGGATGTAGGGAAATGGTGTAGGAAGAACACACCCTGAAGTCCTCCCTGCTGAAATGATCCACACCTTCACCACTGCCCTAACCAGGCTTCTGAGCCCTGCCGCTGCTCCTCCCCAACTTCTGTGAGGACCAAGGGCACGGATTGTCCAAAGTGACCCCCAGAGGTGTCCCCCAAAGCTTATGGGAAATTCGACCTTTGGAGTTGATGATGTGGAAAATGAAACCAGACCCACCCCAGAGGATCCTCTGAGCCCAGGACCTCCAGTGCTTCTGAGCTGAGTCGCCTAGATGGGTGGGGAAGGGAGTCTGGAGGCCCCAGGTTGCCAGGGTTTATGCAGATTCTTCCACACTCTGGTCCTCCCGGCCCACGTCCAACCAGGACATCGAGCACCGAAGGCCTTTCTATCCATCATCATGGGTAACAGTGATAACAACCCTTCAAACACACATGGACCTCTCCACCCCCTCTGTCGTGGAGTGAACAACACACCTTCTGTAAGGAAGAGTCACCGTGACCTACAGGTCAACTCAGTGCAGACACAGCCACCATAATGTCTACCCTCGAGTCAAATTATGCCGGAGTCTGCTACGAGTTAAGGACAGCCTGTCCCCTTGAAAACGCCTGTGTCAACTGCCATTTTGTCCCAAGGTGGCGGAGCGAAGGAATCATCACAGTGGCAATCTTGATCTTTCCGAGTGTCCCCAGCTGCTCCAAAATAAGTCCATTTCTTCTAAATTTATTGAAGTGTTGACAGACAGAAGAACACCAGGCTGTCACATAAACAGGGGCTTCACTTCACTTTTCACATTAAATACATTTTGAAAGGAGTGTCCATGGTAGAAATAGTGCTGGACTGGGAATGGCAAGACCAGATTCTGGTTCTTGGCTTGGTCATCCCTGGCTATGTGGATCTAAGAAGTCACTTCACCCCCTCAGACACCTCTGAACGGGTCACCCTCTCCCACCTGCCCTTCTGCCACAGGTTGACTGGCAGCACTGCAAGCTGACTGGCCCTTTTTTCCTCCGGGGACTCGGAGGATGGCACCATTTGTTATAAATAAGTGAACAGGGCAGGGCGGGGCCGAGGGAGGGGCCTCTAAGGCCCTCTGAGAGCTCATTAGTGGGGAAGGCTCTTCTGATCTTCAGCCTGATTTACTAAAGCAAAAAAAAGGGGGGCAAGAGGGAGGAGGCTCACTGTATGGGGCACGAGGACGCCAGAGGACAGAGTCGTGAGTGAATTGAGGGGAAGCAGCCCATCCCACCCCTGAAGCCAGGCCTCCACTTTGGTGGCCTGTTCACATTAAAACAGGGTCCCTGTCCCTATACTAAATGTATAGGTACCCCATAGAATAGCCAGATCACCCAAAATATTGACCTTGAAGGATGTGAGCCTCTTCAGAGAATCCCCCCGCCCCCGCCAGCAGGTCAAAGTCAGGGGCGTTCTTCTGGGAAAAAGCATGAGAGCTGTTGTGGGGCTCTTAGGTCCCAGCTAGGAAGGGTGTACCCAGTCTCTTTAGCAACCAGAGCTTCAGGGAGGAGGTTTAAATGACTTGGAATAAAAGTCTCAAATTGCAGTCTGGACCACATGGAACACAGACCCGGGAGCTGTCCGTGGTGCTGACGGCCTCGGCCTGAGGTTAATGCCAGCTGTCAGTCCCTGACACATGCTGTCTGACCTCCGTCAAACCCGGAGCCAGATGCCTGCCCAGCTCCACCTCCTGCCTGACCATGGCTTCCTGCAGCCTGCCCCAATTCATGCCTGGCCTGGCCTGGGCTAGCATCTCTGCCAGCCATCTGCCCAGAGCCAAAGGTCATTAACCACGGTCTACGCGGCGAGATCAGTTTACCCTGCTTTTCCCAGCATGGCAGCCACTCATCTTCCAAAAGCACAGCTGGCAATACACAGTGGCGAGTTAGCCTCAAGAAGGGGCACCCAGGAAGCCTGGCAGCAAGATCAAAGGAAGGAGAAACAGACCTGCCCACCCCAATCCCACCCCACCAGCAAGTCCCAGTCAACAGAAACCCATTTCCTCCCATCCGTGGCCAGACAGGAGCCCCGCCCACACGGAAACTCCCCAGCAGTCTCCCTGTAGCTCCACCCACCCCGCTGTGCCCCGCCCCACTGTGTTCAGGAAAGCTTTGGACCACCAGCAATCCAGTGGCCAATTGTGAACAGTGGTCCCTTTAGGACAGAGGAGTACCTCCCCCTTTTCTCCATTCCAGAAAGTGACTTTAAGCATGTCACCAAATTTCTCCAAACTCAGTTATCCCATCAGTGCCGCCCCAGGCCACCCTGAGATAGTGGACATGAAAATGCTCAGGAATCACTGACCCTGTGCACAAGGCAGTTGCTGTTGCTATCCCAATCCTGTCCAGGACTGTGTGTCGCTCAGAGCCTTGTCAAGGGGCATTCTAGAAGCTGCCTGGGGAAGAGAAGAACATACGAGTATCTCAAGTGCCAGTCCTCCCCTGCAGATGAGGTTAAATGGCTTGGCCAATGTCACATGGCTAAAGTGCTGTCCAGCCAGGATTTGAACCCTGTTCTGTGGGGGCTCCCAAACTGGAGCACCTTCACCCCTGCCCTAACCAGCCTCGCTCTGGCTGAATTACAGAAGCCCATTTCATTAGGGCCTCCCCACATAGAGAAATAACCCCACCCTAAAAGAAGTTCTCTCTCCCACCTGCCCTCTGGAATCAGACTTCAGGGCTGGGACGCAGCCCCATTAATGTTCATAGCAGCACAATCCACAACAGCTGAATTATGGAATCAACCCAGATGCCTGTCAATAGATGAAACACACACACACACACACACCATGGAGCTCTCCTCAACCATAAAAAAGAACGAAATTAAGGCGTTTGCCAGTAAATGGATGGAAATTTTCGAGAATATCATGCTAAGTGAAATTAACCAAACTCAGAAAAAACTCAAAGGTCCAATGTTTTCCTTATCTGCAGAAGCTGGTGTAAAATAAAGGAAAGGGGGAGGGGAAAACGGGGTAAATTAAAGAACCCATCAAGGGCTGGGGCTGTGGCTCGGTGGCAGAGCACTCGCCTAGCACGTGAGAGGACCTGGGTTCAATCCTCAGCACCACGTAAAAATAAATAGTAAAACAAAGGTCTTGTGTCCAACTACAACTAAAAACATTTTTTTAAAGAACCAGTAAAATATAAATTAATAGACGAGGAAAAGGAAGTCTCAGAGAGCAGAGGAAAAAGAGTGGGAGAGGGGACAGAGGATGGGAGGGTAAAGGAGGGACTGTGAACTGAAACTGATTTCCACGCATGTGTGAGTAGGGCGGGATGAACCCAATGACTGTGTATAAACTATAAAGGTCTAATTAAAAAATGGCAAGGAAAGAAGGAGCATCCAGGGCTGGGCTGGGCTTCTCTTAGGAGCTGGACTGGACCCCAGTTTAACCAAGCTGGCTGGACCTCGGCTGCGGGTTAGACACAGCCCTCCTCACCCCAGCCACAGGCTCCCCCTAGCCCCTTCCCTACACTGAGCCCAGCAGAAGCAGGAGCACAGCGGGTGGAGCGTGTGCCCTTTGGGCCAAAAGCTCTCAGATGCTGGGTGCATGAGAATTACCAGGGAAGCCCCTGCAAAGGCAGAGCTAGGCCAGCCGGGCCTCCTACAGGACCAACTGCCGACTACAGAGAGCACTTAGCACACTCAACACCAGAAAAACAAATAACCCAATCAATAAACGGGCAAATGAACTAAATAGACATTTCTCAAAAGGAGAAATTTAAATGGACAACAAATATATGGAAAAATGTTCAATATCTTCAGCAATCAGGGAAACGTAAATCAAAACTGCATTGAGATTTCATCTCCCTCCATTTAGAATGGCAGCCATTGAGAATACCACATGAGCCGGGCGGGGGGTGCCCAACTGTAGTCCCAGCAACTGGGGGGGACTGAAGCAGGAGGATCACAAGTTCAAGGCCAGACTAGACCCTACCTCTCAATAAAAAATAAAAGTAGTTGGGCAGGTGGCACAGCTCAGGAGGCTGAGGTAGGAGAATCACGAGTTCAAAGCCAGCCTCAGCAACAGTGAGGCCCTCTCTCTAAATGAAATACAAAAAAGGGCTGGTGAGGTAGCTCAGGGGTCAGGTACCCCTGAGTTCAATCCCTGGTACCCCCCCAAAAAAAAAATAAAAGATAAAAATAAATAAAGGGATGTGGTTCAGTAGTAAAGCACCCCTGGACCCAATCCCCAGGACCAAAAAATACTAATAATGCAAAGTCATAATAAATTCTGGAGAGGATGTGGAGGGAAAGGAACACTTTGACACTGTTAGTGGGATTGTAAATTAGCACGACCACTGTGGAACTCAGTCTGGAGGTTCCTCAAAAAACTAGGAATGGAACCACCTCATGACCCGGTAGTGCCACTCCTCAATCAGCACACCACAGGGACACAGGCGTACCCATGTTTACAGCAGTGCAAGTCACAATAGCCAAGTTACAGAACCAGTCTAGTGTCCATCAACAGACGAATGGAAAAAGAAAATGTGGCATATATACACAACAGAATCGTATTCAGACATAAAAGAGAATGAAATTATGTCATTTGCGGGAAAGTAGATAGAACTGGAGAGCATCAGGCCGAGCAAGATGAGCCAGAATCAGAAAGCCCCAGGTCACATGTTATCTCTCACAGGTGGAAACTGGAGAGAAAAACATTAAAAAGGGGGACCTCGGGAGAACAGAAGGAGATCAGCAGAGCTGAGTAAGGGAATCGGGGGAGAGAGGAGGGGACAGACAGGAGAGGGGCCGGGGAGGGAAATTGACCAAATTATGTCATGTGCACATGCAAATATGTCACAGTGAATCCCACCACTGTGTATAATCATCATGCACCAATTAAAAAATTTAAAGGCAAAGTCACCATCCACAGAGATCCTGAATCCACATATCCTTCTAGAGTGGGGTGCAGAAATCTGAATATTTAAGAAGGGCATCCCTTTGCAGGTGGCCCACACTGCTCTAGACTCTCCATCCTGTGTTCTTTGCTTTGGGCTAGAAGGCAGCCCTGACTATAGATGTCAAGTATCTCAGTTGGTACAGCTCTTGCTTTGCGTGCACAAGGCCCTGGGTTCAATCCCCAGCACCATAAAAAAAAAAAAAACCCAAGTATCACATTGTAAAAGGACAAATGTTACAGTCCCCACCCCGCATTTTAGGGGTCTTGGGATGCTCCTTCTGTTCCCCCCATTTAACAGATGGGAATAATATTGGGGCCTAGAGAGCAAAGGTGACTCGGCCAGGATTGGACCACTGGTTATTGGGAGAGCCAGGACCAGGGTCAGGACAGTCAAACCAGCACAATGTCCACATGGTCCAGGGGTCCAGAGAGGACACAGAGGAAGGTGAATCCATGGAAGGCTTGGGGCCTTTGGGTCACTTAGCTTCGGGGTTATGGGACAGGTCAGGAGGGACCAGGAACCTTTCACACTGATTTATGAGGTGGCCCTCACGAAGGACCCCTGAGCTAGGATGCCATTTGTCACTTCCCCAAAGAAGCCTTGGAAATGATGACCACAGCACATGGCCCAGCCCGGGCACATGCACACCACAGAGTCTCTCGTTAACAAGTCCCAGGCCATCTGGCACAGCAGCTACGGTGTCTCCCGGGCTGGGCGTCAGGTGCAGGGGACAGACAAAGGTGACAGAACAGGGTTCTTTCTGTAAACAGAGAGGTGTTTTTGCACCACACAGAATTAGAATTGGGAGAAAGCGTAAGTGCACCCATCCCCGAATCTGGACAAGTGCAGGGTCTCCTTGGAGTTCAAGTCATTCCACATTAAAGGACTGCAGCACTCAGGCACAGTGTCGCGTGCCTGCAGTTCCAGAGACTCGGGAGGCTGGAGCAGGCAGGTCACAAGTCCAAGGCCAACCTCAGCAACTCAGAGAAGCCCTGTCTCAAGATAAAAAGGGCTAGGGATGTAGCTCAGTGGTAGAGCACTTGCCTAGCACGTGTGACGTCCTGGGTTCATCCCCGGTACTGCAGGGGGAAAAAAAGAAGGCTAGAGCAGCACTGTTCAGTAGAACTTTCTTGATGATAAAAACGTCCTATATCTGCTCTGTCCAAAACTCTAGCCACTAGACCCATGTTGCTACTGAGCAATTGAAATGTGGCTGAGACTGAAGAATTTTTTTTTTTCACTTTGGTAAATATTAAAATGAGATCACAAGTGATCTATGTATAAGTACTACTCCTTATTGTCCCCATTTGTAGAATGACAAAACTGAGGCCCAGAGAGGTCGATTAATTTGCCTAAGATTGCACAGATAGTAGGTTTTGGAGCTGGGAGTTAAATCCAAGCAGTCTGGATCCAGAGTCTCTCTTGAACCCTATATTCAGCTGCATCCCTACTGCCGTGCTCTGCTTCTCAGTACCTGAGCCACACTACAATAAACCCACCTGCCCATTCACACAGGCAAGGTCTGAGCAAGGAGTCTGAACAGGTACCAGGCTTGGAGCAGATCCCTAGCCCCGCTCTGGAAAACCCTAATTTCATGAAAGAGAGGCAGCCCCCAGTGCCTTGGCCAGGCCTGGAGCTAACGGGTAAAACCCAGCAGGGGCTTTGCAGCTTTGCCTCAGTGAAAGAGGCACAGGTCCCTGTGTGACGGAGCCACCTGCCTCATGGAAAAGGTCCAGCCCCTGCCCTGGAGTACGTCCCAAGCAGATGGAAGAGGCGGTGAACTGCGGGGCTCAACCTGGGGTGTTATAAACCACTGCCTTCCTGACCCTTGCTGTGGCCCTAAGAGTTTTGAGGTCCCCGGGAGCTCCAGGTTGAGTCCTCCCTGGGCCTCCCGGAGAAAACATGGCAGTTCAGAAGATCACTCCTCTGCACCCCAGGACAGGGAGCCCCGCGACGCCCATTAGCCAAACACATTAGAACATGGCTTCCGGATGGCCCCATGCTTCCCGCACCTCATTTGCATTGAGCTGTTGTTACCTTATTGATTTTATTAAATTAGGAGATAGTCACACCGTCTGCAATACACCAATTATCATCATCAAGCCAATTAGCACCAAATGGGGATGTGGTCCTCGCCGCCCCAGCTCCGCACTCAGCTATTTCCAACCCCTCTGCCTGGCCTCGTGAAATAATTGTGTTTCTGATGAAATGGCAGCAATCTTCCCAAGAGCCTCCCCTCTCTCTGTGGCTCGGTGTCAGGGTGCCTTGTCCCAGGAGCACAAGCAAAATGATACAACCCGACTCTTCGGTGATGATTCTCTACAAACAAAATACTCGAAGCCACAGAAATCCTTGATGATCAATCACAGGGCTTCAATCACAGCCACACACACACAAAGCCCCACACACAAGCCACGTGAGCACACCTGATCATCCACACTGTCTCACAAAGTGTGCACATAGAACCCGTCCAAACCCACTCACACGCGAGCACATGTGTGCCCCGCCGTGAGCTTCATGAACACACACCCGCTGCTCGCCTGCAAGCAAAGGCACGCAGCAAACTCACACCCACACACGCACTGGTGTATCCTCCAGGCAACCTGCACCAGCATTCACGTATGTTCACACACGCAAGGATCCACCCAAACACGCAAGCCACACTCGCTGAGCGGCCAGACCCGGCTCACAGGGCGGTGAGCACAGGACGCAGAGTGGGCACACACACACCAGGACACGCCTCCCAACACACCCATGGACACACACGGTTTGGGAGACACTTTAGATAGGATTCAGGGGTCTGGCAGAAAGACCCAGGACGGCTTCTTATGGCCATTTAGGCACAGGACCCTCGTTCTTCGTCCACACGAGCGCACTACACCCCACGTCTGGCATATCTACTCCATGACATGGTCTAAAGCCCGGGGCCAAGATCAACGCCAGCTCTTCTCCCTCTTGATGACCAGGGACGGGGGCAAGGGAGGGCAGAAGGGCAGGAGAGAGACGCCGTGAGGAGGCAGCCCTCGGACATGAGCCCCTCTCGAAGCTTCACCTGAACCCAGCTGTGCCCTCGGCGGGGCACTAACCCGGGCCTGTCGCAGAGCTGGCCCTTCCTCCAGCATCTCCTGCCACCTCCTGGGAGCCGATGGCTGTGCCAGGTGCTGGAGGTCCCACAGTGAGGGGAATAAGCCCTCCTCCTGTCACACACAGTCTAGATGTGGGGAGAGCCCAGAGGGTGACGGAACAGCACCTGTGCCACACGAGGGTCTGCAGGCGCCAATAAGCAGGCAGCTCTCTCCGCCTCCCGGCTGTGCAACGGATCCACTGTCCTCCACTGTGACATCCTGTCACCTCAGGCCCAGAGCAGGAGTCAGGTGACCACGGACTGAGACCTCTGAGACCGTAGCCAACTTTTCCTCCTCTAAAAAAGAAAAAAGTTTATAAAATAAATGAAGCAAAGAGGAGAGCGTGGGGTGCTGTTTCAGACAAGGGGATCCGAAAGGCTCCCCAGAGGAGGAGGGACAAGCTGCAGGGGCACCTAGGAGAGCACTCCAGGAGGAGGGGACAGCAGGCACGGAAGTGGCATCAGCGCCACCCTCTGCCACCCTAGGAGCAAAGCATCAGCACGGCCAGGGTGAGCCAGGAAGGCAGGTGCAGAGAGATGCTGCCTGTTTGGGGTACATTATCTCATTTAATCCCCATAGCTCTCCGGGACAAGGACTATTTTCACTTCCAATTTATGGACAGGAAAACCGAGGCTTGGCTAGAGACCGAGACAGCAAGGTCACACAGCCGAGAAGACCCTGAGCACAGACATGTTCAGGTCTGCCCACGCCAGCACCGCCTCTTCACCCAGCCTCTTTTCTGCCCCCCTGTACCCTGCTCCCCGCCAGGCTGTGCCAGGGCTGCTTACCTAAGGTCATGGTCTAGCTCACACCCACATGGCCGTCAGAGTCCCAGCTCATCTATTCATTCATTCTAGAGCTTTAGAACACACATTATCATTATGCATGTGACTGTGGTCACTAGCGGAGCTTACAACACAAACACCATTAATAACTCCCAGCTCTTCCTGTCCCTGCTAAAGGACCCCTTCCAAGGTCCCTCACACATACCCAGGAGCCAGGGAGGAATCCTGTGGGACTGGGGAACACCCCCCGCCCCAGGAAACGAAGCCTCGGAGTCCTCTGCCGCCTGCCTCTGCCTGCAACAGTGGCCCCTCTGTCCTCCCCGAGTCGACCTCGGCTCCACCATCCCAGAGCTGGCCTCCTCTGAGCTGGCTCTGCACCTGGAGCTCTTCTCATGGACTTGTAGGTTTGAGGGGCAGGGAAGACAGTGAAACCCGCACCACAGGGAACTGAACACTGACTGTGGATAATCCGCAGCCCGAGTTCCAGCGATAGACAAGAAGGAGGGAAGCCCCGTAAACAAAAAGACAGCAGGAGCTGGGCTCTGAGGCACACACCTGCAATCCCAGGTACTCAGGAGGCTGAGGCAGGAGGACAGCAAGTTCCAGATCAGCCTCAGCAGCTTAGGGAGACCCTGTCTCAAAATAAAATTTGGAATGGGCTGGGGACGTAGCTCAGTGGGAGAGCCTTTGCCCAGCATGCACCGGGCCCTGGGTTCAATGCTCAGTACGGGGGTGGG
>NW_026000082.1:26520572-26522262 GCF_001458135.2 Marmota marmota marmota | reverse complement strand
GGGGGGGGGAATGTCAGAGGCTCAAAGAGGTTGTCAAGATCTCCTCTACAACCAGGGTGAAAGAATATTAATATGAAAATATGCCTATAGCTCCACGCTGTGGAACATGCCTGTAATCCCAAAGGCTCGGGAGGCTGAGACAGGAGGATTGTAATGCAAAGCCAGCCTCAGCAAAAGTGAGGCACTAAGCAACTCAGTGAGACCCTGTCTCTAAATAAAGTACAAAATAGAGCTGGGGATGTGGCTCTGTGATCGAGTGCCCGTGAGTTGGATCCCCAGAAAATATGTGTGCATCTAAATCTATGAAGTCAGTGCTAGATGTAAACATTTTCTCATTTAATATTCACAATAAATCCATAGAGAAGAATCATTATGCACATTTTACAGATGATAAAGCTCAGAGATATTCAGTCACCTGCCTGAAATCACACAGCTCATAAGTGGAAGAGCTGAGATTTGAACCCAGGTCGATTTGAACCTTACAGCCGGTGTAGCACCTGAGTTGCCCAGACCAGGAGGATACAAGAGAAACAAAGGAGGGTCACAACATGTCCAGATGACTGTCCCTTGGCTGTCCTCCTTTCTGTTCAAGAGCAAGGGGGAGCCAGGTGCAGTGGCGCCCACCTGTTATCCCAGAGGCTCAGGAGGCTGAGATAGGAGGATGGCAAGTTCAAAGCCAGCCTCAGCAATTTAGGGAGGCTCTCAGCAACTTAGCCAGACCCTGTCTCTAAATAAAGTATTAAAAACGGCTGGGGTGTGGCTCAGTGGTTAAGCACCTGTGGGTTCAATCCTCAACGCCCCCCCAAAAAAAATCAGCAGTAGGAAGAGGAAGAGGAAGGGGAACTGGGAAGACAAAGCAGGGTTTAAGAAGAGGAAGAGGAATCCCAGAGGACAAAGAGGAGGCCCTGCCCATGGTCCACCAGCCCCTCCCTACACCACCCCAACTCATGCCTTTGCCACTCAGATCCTTAATGGAGTGCCACTGAAGGGCAGGCATCAGACCGTCCAGCTCTCTGAGCAGGACCTGGGGCGGGGCATGGGCAATGCACCTGCGGTAGAAGGCCACTGGAATGGTCTCCGCGCCCCTCCTGGGGAGGCCTTGGGTCAGTCACAGGGAGCCTGGCCCCTTCCCCACACGCATGCGCTCTCGCACCACCTGGCTCTGCCTGCGGCGCCATCCCCCTCACTCCAGGTCCCACTGAACAGCAAACATCCACCTGTCCTTCCACCCTCAGCGTCACCGCCTCTGAGGGGCCACCATGACTGTCGCAGGCTGCAGGAGAGGAGCGATGACGCTCTCCACACAGCCCCCTCCAGGCTGTCTGTCACCTGGGGTCCGGGCAGGTGGTGTGTGGGACGTGGCTCTCCTCCTCCTTTATTCCTATTTGTTTATCTATAAAGCACAGGATTCACGTCACTTGGAGCGTGCTCCTGCACTCCAGGCACCTGGCCGCCTCAGGGCAGCACAGCTGGGCGGCCCGCGCCCCCCTGCGCCAGCTGACCCCCCACGGTCATCAGTCCTGCTCCAGGCTCAGGACGACACAGGTGCTGGGGTCGACATGCGCGGATCCTTATGTTCCACACCAGGGACTCCCAGATGAAGGGTTTGTGAATCAGACTTTTCATACTTTAAATTTTAATTGGTGCTGCTGATGTCGTTCCTGACACTCTGAGCACTCCTCACTCCCCC
>NW_026000082.1:26499412-26520547 GCF_001458135.2 Marmota marmota marmota | reverse complement strand
CAGATGTAAGGGTTTGTGAATCAGTACTTTTCATACTTTAATTTAATTGGTGCTGCTGATGTCGTTCCTGACACTCTGAGCACTCCTCACCTCCCCCCCCCCCCCGACGTCCGGAGCCCTTTCCTGCGTCATGGTCATGCAGGGACAGGACATTACCTATGTTTGTTGGTTTGTTTTGGGGTTGCTGGGGGATTGAACTCACCGCTGAGTCATATCCTCAACCTTTTTTTACATTTTAATTATTTATTATTTATTTGCTGGGGATTGAAACCAGGGATGGTTTGCCCCTGAACTAGGTCCCCAGCCCTTTTTACTTTTTTGAAACAGGGTCTCACTAAATTGCTTAGGGCCTGATAAGTGGCTGAGGTTGGCCTCAAACTTGGAATCCTCCTGCCTCCGAGTCACTGGGATTACTGGCATGTGCCACCGCGCCTACCTTTTTTATTCTTGTCAATAGATGGTTGATGGGACCTACCTCGTGGGATTGCATGTGGTTTCAGTAAGTTTTAAATGTAAAGTACATGGGCCTGGGGATGTGGCTCAAGCGGTAGCGCACTGGCCTGGCATGCGTGCGGCCCGGGTTCAATCCTCAGCACCACATACAAAGAAAGATGTTGTGTCTGCCAAAAACTAAAAAAAAATAAATATTAAAATTCTCTAAAATAAATAAATAAATGTAAAGTACAGTATCCAGCACGTAAGTCCTTAATAAACTCTGGCCCTGTGTGTAACTATGACATCATCTATCACCATCTAGGGAAAGCTGGCAAGGCCTCACGTCTGGCAGGTTCCAGTGACTGCGTGTGTGCTTTAATGGACCTGGATTCCAGTCCAGCCTTCCCTGACTGACCTGGTGGCTCTCAGTCAGTCACTTCACCTCTTGGAGACTCATCTGGAAAACAGATGATGAGCCCTGTGCTTTCTCCTTCGCAAGGAAATGACAGCTAAATAAATCCGTGACTGCAGAATCACCTTGAGCAACCAGAGACCCGTGCTGGCATGGGGGCTGCTGCTGCTGTCCCCCCTGTGACAGGCATAATCTCTGGACAGTTGGCAAGAAGCCACTTCTCAGAGGAGCAGGGACTTTCCTGTGACCTTGGTCCTCAACCCTCCAACCAGGCATTTGTGCCCCAAGAACCCCTGAGGACGGGATCCTCTAAATACCTGCAAAAGAATCCCGTCCCCACGAATGTGCCCTAACCCAGATGCCATTGCTAGCAGCTTGAAATGTCTCCCTGAGGGGCCTCCCTGCACCAGTCCCTGGCAGATGACTTCAAGTACGAATTACCAACACTTTCCTGAGCACATGTTCTGTGGAAGCCTGGATGCTGATCAACCCCCAGAGGCCACCTCGCATCTCGGGCTTCCCTCCAAGCTCCAGACCCACATTCCTATCTGTCCACTAGAAACCTCACCCTCCATGTCCCAGTGGCCTCTAAAGTGAACCCTGCAGCCTTCTGGCTGCCTGCCCTCCTCCTCTTCCCAACTCCAGGCCTGGCCTCCATGTCCTCCAAGCCACAAGACCACAGGCCTCAGTTCTCACCCACAGAAGGAATTCTCCCTGGCCAGCTGCAAACCCCCGAGGACCACGCCTGTGAACCCAGGTGTCTTTGTCACCTTCCTATCCAGGGCCAGAAGCAGGGTGAGGCACAAGAAGCAAAGTGAAAGAGGCCCTCTCCGGTTCCTGCAAGTGGTCACCTTGACCGTGAGCACCACCAGCCTCACGGCCCCTGGCCTGGCCCAGCCCTGCCCTCTAGATGAGGCCAGCCCTGCTCATCACCTCAATGGACAGTGGGAGCAGTCGTCACCTCCCTGTCACCGAGCCTGGCATCCGCACATGACATGCCAGTCACTCCCCTGGCACCACCACTTTTCTTCTGTTTAAACTACCCTGCCAAAGCCTGCCAGCTCAGAGCTAGCCCCTGACTGGACCAGAATGAGCACCTGACACAAGGGCAGCCCCTCCATAGGCTACCTGTTAGCCTATCACATAGCCTGACACAAAAAAGGCTCCACAAAGACACACTAGTCTTAGCTGGGCCAATCGGGTTTCTTCTTTCAGGAATTTGAACTAGAAGGAAAATGAGAAGAACTGGCTGATCGCAAGAGAGAAAAAGCAGACACAAAGAATTGAACCTGGGTTAAGAGAAATGGTAAACGCCCTGCAGCAGCTGAGGTTCCGGTGCCCTCTTGCATCTGATCTGCCTTGGTTTCCCAGGAGCCCCTGCCCTGACAGTTTCTCTGATTGCACGTCCATAAGAATGTCCTGAGCCTACCTCCAGGGCCTTTGATGAAATAGCCTGAGCAGATTTGTGTCCACATGGGAGGCTCTTTGCAATACAGTCTGCTTAGAATCACGGCTGTAAGCAACAGGCACAAGCTGGCATCACGGGTGCTTTTAGGACCCACACAAGGAATTTCAGGGGAGAATACTGGGACCAGAATGCAGAGGGCCACTGCAACCAGCCAGCCCATTCTCTTACTCTGCAGTGCCCTTGGCCACTCCTGGCTTCCCAGGGAGAGACCAGTCACTCAACGGACTACCCTGCCCTCTCCCAGCCCCAGTACTAGATTTCCAGAAAGGACACTCTGACATCTCATTTGCATTTTGGGTCAAATGTCCAGTTGACCACGAGCCAGAAGAGCCGTCCATCGGGAGAAGTGCATTCTTCTGCCTCTAAGTGATCTGTGCCCTCGACCAACCCACCTGCACCCACAGCCAGGTCATCAGAAAGGCTCTGCGACCAGAGCCAGAAAGGAGGTGTGGGCTTGCCGTTCCCGGACTTGCAGACCGTCTCGCAGCAGGCCTGGTGCTGGCTGAGGAAGGCAGGCGCCCACCACGACCCAGGGCAGGAGACAGCTGTCTGGAGAGGAGTGGAAACCCCAGCTCCCGCCAGCCAGCCCCGAGCTTGGCTGTGACACTCAGCCACCCACGAGAAAAGGGGCACCCAAGGCTTCTATGTGGTTCCAGAAAGCTAGAGGCGTCTCACACCCACAAATAATAATCATGATTTTCCATAATTATTATTTGTGTATTTTGCATAATTGTCATAATTATTATCATCAGCTCATCAGCCTCTCATCCCAGCATGCTCTCCTCCGTCCTCAGCCCTGAAGTCTGATCACATGGGCACCCTTTCCTGCCTCTGACTTCCTCCCAAGAGCCTGTCCTCAGGTCTCTGCAGGAAGTGGGATAGGATGCTCCTGAAGTTTCTCTGTTCTGTTTGTCCTTCCAGAATATCTCTGGCCTCAGTGCCAGCTCTGTACAGGGCCTGGGCTCAGTGCTTGGACAGGAGACGGGGGAAATGCAAGGGCAGCTCACCTGCTCACTGGCTTACTCGAGGAGAAATGAGGCCTCCCCGCAGTCCTCCAACCTGTGGCATGCAGTGTCCAGATTGCACCGGCTCAGTGGAGCAGACTGTAGCCTCTCACCCACCTCTGCATGCAGTGATGTCTTGCTGATAGCTTGAGGTCATGGTGAGAGTATTTACGCCACAGAAATTGACAAAAGGGCTTTTGTTCTAGAGTGACAGGTGTTGATCTCTGGCCAGCCTACCCTGAGTTTGGTTGTTGTTTGGTTTGCTGTACTGGGGACTGCACCCAGGGCAGCTGTACCACTAAGCGACACCCCCAGTCCTTGTTATTTTCCTCTGGGCGGGGTCTCACTAAGTTGCCCTGGTTGGCCTCAAGCTTGCCATCCTCCTGCCTCAACCTCCAGGGTCTCGGGGATTACAGGTGTGTACCACCATGCCTGGCACGGGTGTTCTTTAAAGACTGCCAGTAAAGGGTCCACAGCTCTACAGTGCCCACGGGTAAGCTCCAGCTCTGAAAGGCAAGGCCTCCAAAGCCCCTTGTGCCCAGCTCCAGGTGGCCACTCTGGCTTCTTCCTTGACCATCTCCCCACATGGTCCTCCCAGATCCTGTGCCCCAGAGAAGTCATCTCCAGACCCCACATTCTCTGGCTTCCCGTGTCCACAGCACACCATCTTGAAACCTTCTCCCCTGCATCCCGAGGTCTGGGCTTAGACACCGCCTCTACCTGGGAAGCCTCACTGAGCCCAGCCCAGGCCTTGCCTGACGCTCCCCCGGCCTGCTCTCCCAGCAGGACCGTGCATCTTCACCAAGTGTCTACAGCACCACTTATCTCCAGGCTCCAGAGGGCAGGAGTCACGCGTCATTCAGGCGTCTGGCGCAGGGTCTAACACTGCTGGACTGAAGAGAATCAGGCTGAATTGAATCAACTACAATGAACACTGCACCCAAGACAGGCTGCGGTCAGTGCCCTCCCAGAGGCCCACATGCACACCCCGACTTAGCCCCGAGAGTGTCTGCGGCTGATTGCCACATTCAGGGGGGAGGAGGGGGGTTCCAATGTCAGAGAGTGAGAAGGGTTCAAGCGGAGAAAAAAACATGCTATCTCTTGCCCATCTGAATATGCAGACTAGACTCCTGTGTGCTGCTAACATTTATTAAGAACTGTCGAGAAGCCAAACAAAACCAGCGGAGCTAAATTAATAGTAACAAAATAAATCAGACAGACCCTAAGAGCTTTAACGCACCAGAGGTACGCACACTGTGAGGCTGAGCAAGCAGGCTGCCCAAGGCGGGAGCGCCAGAGGTACTCAATGCCAGGAAGGGCAAAGGCCACTTATGGGGCTACTTAACTCAAGGATGAAAGCCAGAGCCCTGCCGACGACAGAGCCAGGGACGAACATAGATTGACATATGGATGGGATCCCGATGCCTCACCGACAGGGCTGCTGGCAGTAAACATATCCCCTTATGTGTTGCCAACACTTATTGGGTGCTTACTGTTTCCTGAGGACTTGGCACCCTTTAACCAGAGACATAGTGGTTAAGAGTCGGGGTTCAGGCAGCAGACCACACAAAAAGACTGCAAACAAGTCACTCCCTCAGTTCCCCCTCCCCAGGCCAAGTGACAATGGTGTCTGCCCCGTGGGTTGTTATGGGGATGAGAGAGGCAATATGCTCAGAGCCGTGTAGTACTCAGGAGACGGGATCTCCAAGAGCTGATGTCGCCAGGGACAGTGGCGTACACCTGTAATTCCAGCGACTCAGGAGACTGAGGTAGAAGGATTACAAGTTTGAGGCCAGCCTCCGCAACTTAGCAAGATCCTATCTCAAAATAAAAAGGACTGGGGATTTGGCTCAGTGGTAAAGCACCCCTGGGTTTAAATACCAATACCTCCCCCCAAAAAAAGAGTTGACTGTCATTATCTCATCAATCATGTCATCAAGAGGACAATAATATTCTTATCTCCACTTGACACGCTGGGTACAATGACTTCCTCTCTGCCCACTTCCCTCCACACACACCTGCCAGTGCCCTGCACCCAGGTTCTCAGAATTGGCCATGTAGTGCCCAGCCCCTGGGAAGGCCTCTCTCTTCAGGGCCAGTGTTCAATAAGGATCGCTGTGGGACACACACCGTCTCAGTCCCCAGGACCCTTTCACCTCCCCCACTAGCACACTTGGCAAGGCCAGGAGCCACACAGGCCCCTGCAAATCCCACTTGGCCCAGGGCCCTGCCAGGGAGCACACTCCAGTGCCCTCTGCCTGGGACTTCCGTCACACCCCAGGACCCGGACTCCATGCAGCTTCTCTCCTGGTGGGAGAGGCCAGAGAAGGTGGCAAAGTTCTAACTCTTTGCCACTTTCTCTCACCTCTCCCATCAGGACACCCAGCTCAATCCCCCAGAAAAGGCCCAGTACAGGAAAACAAAACCCAATCAGAGAAGCACCTCGCAGACAACACCTCGTCCCGTCCAATCACAAGGAAGCTCAGGCCAGCTGCTTGTCCAAACAGAGGAAAAAGAAAACGTCACCATCTCCCATGGCCACCTCAGCAGCATGAGTGGACCCAGGAAGCCTGCTCAGAGTGGACCCCCCGAAGTTGGAGTCAGAGTCTGAGGTGCCAGGCTGGCCCGGGAGCATCCCTGAGATAGCCCCAAAGGAGCCCACGAGGTGGTGGGGACACGCGCCCCTGTGACCATGACCGGGCTGGGTGGGCAGTGTCAGCGGAGGGTGGAGGAGGGTGCTGAAGGAGGCACCATCAGTTCTGCCTGCAAAGGGAAGTGACGGCTTCCAGGGAGGGGAAGAGTGAGACGGGCCAGGCTGGGTGACAAGGGGATACCAGCTCAGAGGAGCTGGAAACCAGGGAGGAGACAGCTGGAGGCTTGGTCTTTCTGTGGGGTCTGAGGAAGTGGAGCAGGTGGCCCTTGGCATAGAGGGCAATGGGCAGGAGGCAGACAAGAGTCAGCGGTAGGGGCCTCATGTGCCAGGTGAAGGAACTTGGCCTTCATCCTGCAGGCAGCAGGCGGGTCAGTAAGGGTTTTAAGTAAGGAGGGTCACCCAGGTTTGGGTTTTGGAGAAACACGTTGGTTACAGTGTGAAGAATAGGGGAAGAAAGGGTGGAGAAGAGAGGCAGAGAAGACGGGTGGGAAACTACTGCCGTGGTTCAATGAGGGGCTGGAGTGGGGGGTAGGAAAGGGGTGACTCCAGGTAGCCCCCAGATGAGCCTCTCAGAGGCTACAGGGACTCCTGGGTCAGGGCAAAGCACCTGTGCAAACTGCCACCAACCGTCCCTCCTACTTAAAGGACTAATTCCTTCAAGCCCACAGATAGGACCCCAAAAGGAAATATAATTGGGGCAGCAGCAGGATAGAGCCCACCCCCTCTCCACCGCAGTCTGTGGCTTGTGGGAGCCCTGGGAAGGTCTACCCAAGGCTGCAATATCTTGACTGGAGGGCTGAGACCTTGGATCTGTCTGTCCCCAGGAACCCATTCACAGATATGCAAATACACACACACACACACACACACGGAACACCCAACTCACCCAATCCTATAAAAGCTGCACACCACCAATACACCACCTGACAGAGAGCTGAAGTCTATGTCCAGGGCTCGGCTGCTTGAATGAGGCACTTTCTTCCAATTCACAGAAAGGAAGTACTTGCTTAGGTTAAGCATGGCCCTGCAGAGAGAGCCAAAATTCTCAATCCAGATAAATCCTGATAGAATCCTGTCTATGAGAACAGACTTTATAGCCACATCCAGTTAAGTTATCTCTATCCTTAGTGAATAGCAATTCACCTCCACTTAAAAATGACAGAAACATTCTGATATCAAAGTCTACTCTAAATAAATTAAAATGTACATCATGCTCAGAACATGCAATAAATCATGTGTTCCCTTAAGCAAATACACCGTTTTCACTAACTTACACCTGCCCATACGCTAAATAAATGTTGGACAAATACTGGAAGGATACGGACACAAACTGACATCAACTAGTTGCCCTGCCTAGGAGGTATCCCCAGCTGACCCTTCTTAGCTTGGAGCCTCCCATAACCTTTCCAAGATGGGTGGCCTGGCACCCACTCTCCATGGGCACCCGGCACCCAGTGCAGGCTGCATCCACCATGAGGACACTCCAGCCAGCAAGGCCGCTGCCCACCGAGAGGCCGACTGAGGAAATGGTGCCTGGAGGGGCTGTGGGTTTTTCTAAGCCCACACTTGACTCTGTCCACACAGAGCTCGCCTGTGTGTGGTCTTTGGGGAGGCTTCACGGGAGCAGCATATCGATCAGGCTGGAAGGAGAGAAGAAAGAGGGGGAAATGCCTTCAAACGGCAGAGCGTCAGCTTCCCCACTGTCTAAAAGACCCACACAGCACAGGCTGCACACGGGGCCAGCCCTGGGACAGCCACCCGCCATGGGTCATGGGGGACACACATGTACACAGAGACAGCACAGCTCTGGCCACAGTGACACTGACATGGAGCACAGAGGCCAAAGCACCTGCCCATGGCAAGCAGAACAAGGCCCAGATGTCCCTGCACATGCCCAGAGGGATACATCTGCATGCATGGAGATGCCCAGCACCCCGAACAAGAATGTGCCCACACAAACACAGGGATGCAGGGACATGTTCATGGACCCACGCCCCACAGCCAGCTCAGAACCCCCCACCCTCCCACAGGTGGGGACAGGCACCTCCTGGGTGTTTTGCGCACCCCACCACCTTCTCTCCACCTCCAGATGTCCCATCTGAAGCCAAGGGACCTTGGACCCACTCCTGGCACTTTCCCTGTCAGGAAATGTAAATGATACGACCTCCCACACAGGAGGGGAAAGTGGCCCTGACATTTGTCTGTTCAGTCTCAAATCCCTGCAACCAGGTAATTCGGTGTGCATTAGAATCGCTACGGGAGATTTTTTTAATTGCTAAAGCCCAGGCTCCACCGCCCAGAGACTCGGATTCAAATTGATCTGGGCAGGGCGCAGTTCTCTAAAGCTCTCCCGGGGGATTCTAAGGCGCCCCCAGCATTGAAAATTACTGATGTGACTATTTGGCCTCCTGGGTTCTGCAGCAATCCTTGGTCTCGGGAGGGGCTGCCCCAATCATTTTGAGGTATAAAGATGCCCCCGCTCCCTGCAGTTCCTGGAGGAAGCCGGGACACCAGGGTCTAACGCGCCACCACCACAGACCCAGAGCGCAGGTATGGAGGTGCGGCGGCCCGTGCACGCACTGCGGCTGCCCCCTGCTGGACAGAGCCGGTCATGCCATGACCTTCCGCTCCCAGCCAGCACAGCCCCATACTCTGGAGACTTTAGGAGAAAGACCCAGAGGGGCGCCACGGCAGTCCAAGCTACGGTGAGATGCGGTTTCAAAGAAAGAAGACTCTAAATTCCCCCCGAGGCCCCAAACCTTCAGCTATATGCTCTCCTGCTAAGCCCAAGCCTGCTCCCTGGTCAGACCATCTAGAAGCTCCCTGATCCCTTCCTTTCTCCGGCTCCAGGATCATCAGAGGCTGTTGCATACCTGCCCCTTGTATTAATTCTCTGATTATGCACCTGCCTCTCCCCACCCGCCTGAGCATTCCCCAGGGAAGGGACCAGAGTCCTGGGGTCAGTAGAGGTCTGCACAGTGCATGAAGCCTTCTCCAGCCTGCTCAGTCCATTGGGAGAGCTCCCTGCTCTGGCCCCATCTGATGGATGGGCTGAGCCTCTCACTCAGAGGAGCAAAACCTAGGACAAGAAAGGGACTTAGAAATAACCTCCAACATTCCCAAAGCACTTGCTAAGTGCCTGATGGACATTCTGTTCCAAGTGCTTTAGTTCTATTAATTGGTTGAGCCCGTTTTGCAGATAGGAAAACTAAGGCACAACAAGTAACACCCAAACAGCTGGTAAATTCAGAGCTGGAACTCAGCCCTGGGGCTGGCCCCAGAGGCCACACTGTTAACCACACTTCCCTCCTAAAGAAGAGGACATGAGGAGGTCCCTGTCCACTCTGGCCCTGGCCTGCCCCCAGGGTCTCCCAGAGGAGCCAGCGTCCTCCCAGGAGAGGCCAGGCACAGACTCTCCCCTCAGCCCGCAGCTCCAGAACTTCTTTCTCTTCCTTCTTAATTTTTCTGACAAGAACAGATGCCACTGCAGCTGACAGCCCACCTGTCGGTGTGAACGGAGAGGCGGGTCCAGACCCTTGTTTGTCTGCCGAAAGAATGGAATTGGACAAGGAGGCAGCTGGGCTCCCGAGACCTGGAGGACCCAGGGCTGTCGGCAGGTGCACGAGGGCTCCCCGGGGGGGGGGGGCAGGGGGAGTGCCAGGACAGGCCAGAAGGTCCTAGGTGCCCACGGCTGCTCTGGACAGGCCTCCGCCCCCAGCACTTCCCCCCTTCCCTTCTCCTTCCCTCCATCCAGACCTGTGAGCAACTACCAGGCTGCTGGGAGCACAAGGACGAAGCTCTGTCCGCCTGTCCTCACGGGGCTCCTTGCAGGGACAGGCCACTGGAGTCCATGGCGAGTGGACTCTGAGACCCGTCGGTCTGGGTTCCCATGAGCCTCCACCACCTAGGAGCTGTGTGATGCACATAGCGCACTTGGCTTGGCCTCTGTAGAATGGGATGTGGGCGCACCCGCTCGGGGAGGTGGGAGAGGCTCTGGAGTCAACATGCCCCACGCCCTTCTGCACCCAGCATCCCGGGAAAGCTGGCTTCGCACCCAGCCCCCGGAGCCTCCGGGCCCTCTATTTCCCTGACTCCTCTGTTGCTCCTTAGACTCTCATGGGGCAGGGCCTCTGGTCATCCACTGCAGATACACGTACCAGTCGCAATGCACACACAACTAACTCCCATCCCCTCTGCCCAAGCCCGCCTGGGGAGACCCCTGGGGACCCGAGATCCTGATCTAGGAAGAGGTTAAGGTTCTGCTTGAGGTGAAACAGCTTCCTGCCCCAAACCAGGTATGTCTACCTAACCAATCGCTCAGGCCTGGGTGGTGGAAAAGTTGCCCTGCTACTGGTTTCTAGTTCTTCCTGAGAGCTAGCTTCAGGCTTTCCAGCTGCAGTTGTCAAGGGTCATGTTCTACAGAGCAAAGGGACTACTGGAGTGACCCGAAGAGGTGTCCTCCCTGACTCAGCCCTATCCCTACAGCCCACAGTTCCAGGAAGCAAAGGAAAAGACCCCACATAGTGCTTCTGGCCTTAGCAGGCCCCTCAAAGATGAACTCACCTCCACGGACCCCTGTTCTGGAGCTTGACGAGTGTTGGTCTGCGTGTGTCCAGGGGGAGAGCAGTATCTGTGTGTGACTGGGCCTCGTGGTGATTGTAGTTCATATGACTGTATAGCTGCGTCCCTAGGCATCTGGAGGAATGTGTGGGTGACCCTGGACCACTGTCTGGCTGAGCACCTTGTCAGGTTCATCCTTGGAGCCTCCCCTTTGCACAATGTGCTTCACTCGTGTGGTTTCATTCATTCTCCATATTGAAAAAAAAAAAAAAAAAGCTTCCTGACTCCAACCCTTTCCTGAGCCCCATTCATCCCGTCTCCACACTCACATCAAACCCAAATTCCAGAGTGCGGTCTTCAGGCCCCTCAAATCTAGCCCAAAGAAACTCCCTGGCTGAATCTCCCCTCTCCTGTTCTTTCCTTCCAGCCTCTGACTGGGGCCGGTCCCTCCACTCTGATGCTCCCACCTGTCATATCAGGAAACTCCTAGTCACCTCACAAGACCTAGCAAATAGCTTCCCCTGAGAAGCTCCCCTGTGGCCATGCCACCTCCTCCAGGAAGCCTTCCCTGACTTACCTAGAGCTGGCACCTTTGCTCTGAGCCTGCTGCCACCAGGATGGCTGCTACTCCCTCTACCCCAGCTCTGCATCAAACCAGGAGCTCCCTGAGAACGAGCCAGTCTGATTCGTTGCTACATCTCCAGCCTGGCACACAGTAGGTGCTCAGGAAACACTGACTGAGTGCTTGCTGCTTGGTCAGCTAGGGGTAAGGGAAGTAGGGTGGCCCCCAGTTTCCATGCAGCTACTCCAGGGGCAGCTCTGCTGGCTCAACTGGAAGGATCAAGGTGCCTGACAAACCCAAGTCCAGCCCCGAAGGGGCTTTTCAGAAGGCCTCCCAGTGAAGGGACAGACCCTGCTGGTGGACTCCCCCTTCTCCAGACCCGAGGGCAGGGAGCCCTACAGCTGCTCTGCCCTCCGCCATCAGGGCCCCCTTGAAATGGCTCTGGGTGGAGGGTGTGGCTGAGGGAGGAGGAGGGAAGCTGGGGAGGGCCCAGGGGGTCTGGGTGACTCTCCCCAACCCACCCCTCCAATTTGCTCTCAATACATAGGTCTGGAGAGCTGACATATTGCAGAATGTCAGCTCTCGTTGCTTCTGTGCTCAGAATCCTGCAAGAGGGGCTGGGGGCATAGCTCAGAGGCAGGGGGCTTGCCCAGCCTGTGTGAGGCCCTGGGCTCAATCCCCAGCACCACAAAAACATAAAAATAAAAATTGGTGGCTGAGAAGGTGGGCAGGAGGACTGTAGAGACTCTTCATGGATGCAGAATTTCAGTTTGACAAGATGAAAAGATTTGGAGCTGGATGGTGGTGATGGTTACATAGAGCAATACGAGGGTGCTTAGTGTCCTGAATCGTATACTTAAATAGAATGGAATGAGGTGTTTTGGGTTGACAGAGGGGAGTGAAGGGAGGAGGGGGCGCGGGGTAGGAAGGATGAATCGGGCATTATTGCCTGTGTGCTACGTGACTGTAAGACCAGTGGGCTCTACATCAAGTACCACCAGAAGAATGAGAGTCACACTCCATTTACATATGATGGGTCAAAATGCATTCTACCTGCATGGACCCAAGTGTAACTAATTAGAATGAATGAAAAAATAGTGGAAATGGTAAATTTTGTGTTGTATTTTACCACAATAATTTTTTTTTCATTAAAAAAAAAACAGAAAATAAAAGACTCTGAGTGTGACTCAGAGCCCAAGGAACATGCTTCAGGGCCTGGCACAGGGATAGGGACAGGCCATCCTCCCACCTCCACCAGGTGCCCACCAAGCCACTGTCACCAACTGGCCCTGCTCTTATAGGATCACTTCCCAGGGTCCATTTTTAATGCCTCTTGTCCCTGCACCCACACTGGACCTGTCACACTGACGTTCCCAAAGCAGGCAGAATTGTGCACGTGAGTCTCCAGGTGTGGCCTACCCCTGCCCCCTTAGGCCCGAGCCCCTGACACCAGCTGGTCCTCAGAGACCTGCCTCCGTCTGATGTTCTAATGACCACCAGTGAGGTCCCAGCTTTGCAAAGCTCCACAGCCACTTGTGCAAACTGACAGGGACAGATGATTCCCATCCAGTAGAGAAAACAACCTCAAAGGCAAGGGCTTTATTGTCCTCCATGATATCAGCCAACTTGGTATCTCATTTAGTCTTCGAGATTCCACGGCCGCGTTTCTCACACCCTCCTGGAACCCCCTTCTCAAAGATTCTCTCATTGCACTAGTTTATATGTGGATCGTTGCTCGTTATTATATTGCATGAGAATTGTGTTTCCAATATTTTGAGAATTTTGAACCTAGATGTGTCCCACACGCTTGTCACCTGCACTGTCCCCCTACTCATTCTCCTGGCTTTCTTCCCCTCTACCCTCTTCCACCTGTACCTCCTCCTCCTCCTCTTCCTCCCTTCTCTCTCTCTCTCTCTCTCCCTCTCTCCCTCTCCCCCTCCCCCTCCTCTCTCTCTTCTCTCTCTCTCTTTCTCTCTCCCCACCCCCTTGCCCTTCCTCTCATCCTTCTTCCTCCATTTGCCACCTCTACACCTGCTCATGTTCCAGGGGACCCCAGGCACTACACCAGTCTCAGGGTCGCTGTTGGAGGGGCATAGCCTTGGGCTGTCTGCACTTAACCCCTGCTGGCACCCAGGCAGTGAAGTCAGGTCCCATCCACAGCAAACCCTCCCGCCCCGTGGTGGTTACCAAACACGGTTTGACACCTCCAATGGCATCCCCGCCCTGAGGTTTCTTCATGCAGGATTCCTCCTAGAACAAGAGGCTGTCTCTGCCTTGTGGTGACAGGACCCATCCTGGTGGTTTTCTTTCAATAGGAGTAGGGAGGTGTGATTCCAGGTCATGAGCGTGCACATCTCTAAAACAGATATGGTTTCTAGAAGACCACTGCTCCAAACCGAGCCTCCTTGACTTAATAAAATGAAAGACCTTCTTCTCCAGCTAACCTGCTGTGATATTTTTACAATGATCATTGCTGTTATTTTTAACAGCTTTAAACGTTCATTCATTTGTACCTGACATCTTACTAAACTCTCATTTGCCATAATTAATTGTGTTTTTATTAATTTTATTGGGTTTTCCAGTTATAATATTGAGTCTTTGGCAAATGATGATAATTTTCCCATAAATTTCATAATTATGTTTTCTCGCTTATCACAGCGACTGTAATACGTGGTCTTGGTCAGTGGTTTCATTTGTTTTTTGTGTTTCTGGGGAATTGAACCCCGGAGTGCTCTACCATTGAGCCACAGCCACAGCCATTTTTATTTTTTAGGTTGAGGCAGGGGCTTGCTAAGTGGCCCAGGCTGGTCTTGAACTTGCCGTCCTCCTGCCCGGGCCTCCTGAGCTGCTGGGATGATAGGCGGGTGCCACCGCATCAGCGACATGTGTTCTTTGTTATGATTGCATGTGTCAAGCTTTTGAGCAACTTTAGAAAAAAAAATTATTGGCAAGCAAAGAGGCTAGTGACCGAGCAGGTAGCCAAAAGAAACCGTGTACTCGTAGTTGAAGGGTGGGCTGAGGGGACGGAGCCTGGGCTGGTGGCAGGACGGCCAAGGAAGAACTTCGGGAAAGAAATTCCAAGCCAGGGATCAGCAACTAGGGCAGCAAAGTGGACGCCATTCCAGGCCCGCAGCCCAGTGGTCCCCCTGGGCGGCAAGGACGGCGGGCATCAGGGTGGGCTTCTGGTACCACGGAGATAGGGATGGGCACTTCATCCAGACCTGAGCCAAACAGGCCTGGAGTCCCCACCCGCATGGACCCAAGGCAGCCCAGTCAGAAATGCAGCTGAGGATGGAGACAGACAGGCTTCTGTCAGGAGTCACAGACTCGGGATGGATGAGGTTGCTCCTGCCTCCCCGCCTTCGGCTCCCCGGAGCTGCACACCCAGGGACCGGCCGAGGCTGTTGGCATGTGCACCTTCTACTCGCTTTATACCAAGTCCCCACTGATACATCGGGAAATTGACCATATTTTTAACAGATCTGATCATCCGTTGGCAATGCACTCATTTGAGAAGAGGTGTGAGGGAGAAAAGTAATTAGAATTCTCAGTTTACAAACATTTCCTCCAATGTGAATTCATGGGAGAAATTAGCAGATCTTCTAATTGTCTGCTACATCTCACACTTCATCTACCTGCTCCCTAAATATATTAATTAACATTTCTACAAACACTCTTCAGGTTCACCGAGCAACACCACGCATCTCAGTTGGTGGGGCGGGTGGTTGTGGAAAGGCCTCATTTTCTGTGGCATGGTACAATTTGTGAGGCTCTTTCTCTTACTTTATTTCGTGTGATATTCATGTCTGGCCCTGCAGGCTCTAAACTCCAGAAAAACTATACTTGTAATTTTTTGTGGTTGCACTTGTAGTTTCCTTGACCCAGAGAACTGCTTCCCAATTTCTCCCTTCACTGGTGTTCCTCAGTCATGATTGCCTTTCCCTAGCTGGGAAGCCAGATGAACTCCTATTCATACTTAAAAACCCATTCCAGCATGTCCCTTTCCCCAGGTAGGTGTGGGCATGTATTTTGGTCCTGCAGAGAGATGCTGCCCGGGCCAGATGTGGCAAGACCAGTCAGCTGGCTGCAGCGGGGGCTCTGGTCAACTGTTTAGTGGCTTGGAACAAACTCCGTCCATCAGCAAAGGAAAAACACCAGCCACTCTGCCAGATGAGGTGGCCTGCGCCCCAGGCCATAAGAACCCACTTCTAGCTTGACCCATCTTCTCTCCTTGCTAAACAGAGGGAGAAGGACCAGAGTCAATCTGGGCTTTGGGCTTTTTGCTATTGGCCCTCAGGCCAACCCAGGCTTTAGGCCTTCAAACAGAGAAACTTGGAGATAAGCTCAGAAGGTCCTCAACGTGGCCTCACAGACAGCCTCACCTGGATCTTCCTACAGGGCTCGGAGGGCCCTTGGATGGGAATGGCCCAGACACAGATTTGCATCAGGAAGCCCCTTCCTTCCATGTCTCCAAAGAGAAACACCCTCCAGGCCCCCAAGACTGGGCCTGTCACCCACTGTCAGCTCCTTGCTGGGGGTCTCCCTCCAGCCTGCAGGACCCTGGGTCCTGACGGTGGCCACCAGCCGAGGCCTGAAGGGGGTGGGGAACTGGGCCTCCCCCCATCTTATGGGGGTTCTGGTAACAGAGGGGTCTTCTCCATAGAATGGGGCCCAGGGGGCAGAGAAGGTGGGGAGAGGGCTGTCCCAGTGGGGGACAGAGAGGATGAGTGGGGGGAGGGGAGGGGAAGGAAACAGATGGGGTGACCTGAGCCCTTTGCCCCAAAATGGAGCCTGTTTCCCTGGGGGCGGCGTGGGAGGCTGCAATCCTATGTCCCTCCTGCATTTACAGGGTCCGGTCATTCTGAGACCTGCTCCCTGTGTCCTTGGCACAGCCGTGACTTTGGAGGGGGCCTGCTGGTGTCACCACAACGGAGCCCTCAGGTTTCCCAGCTGCTCCTCCTCCAGGTCTCCTGCTCAGGGAAGGGTCCCCGTCACCACACCGTCCCTCCCCTCCCGCAGCAGCCACAGGTACGTCTTCAGCGCAGCTGGACCAAGGCCACCACATCTGGTGGGCCCTTCCTTCCCCTCCCACCAGCCTCCAGAATCAGTCTCCTGGGATCCCACCTGCCTCTCTGGAACCTTCCATGAGTCCCCAGGGCCCCCAAGGTGAAGTCCAGGCTCCTGTCACACCCTCCCCAAGGCACTTCTGTCAAGGCTCTGCCCCACCCGAGTCCACGCCTGCACACAGCTGGCTTTCTGGCCAGATGCAGCCACATGCCCCTCACCTCCATCCGACCCACCTCCCTCCTGGCGCTGGGCCCTGGAGGATGCACTTAGCAGAGCTGGGTGGGGGGGCACCCAGGAGCCCTCCTCCTCGGGTCTCCTCAGGCACCTCCACCTGTTCCTCCCCGAGCACCTCCGCCCTGGGGCCCAGGAGAGCAGGGCGCCTGTATCCCTGCCTGCCCAGGTGAAGCCGGTCCTTCAGGCGTCAGGGACCGCGGAGCACCTGCTGCGCTCCTGGCACTGTCTGCCTGGGGCATAGCTGTCACTGAGGGGGCGCCACCTGCGTGTGCCAGGGGCTCACTGCCCCAGCAAGGGAGATCTGGCCTTTGCAGAGGCCGCGGCTCCTTTCACAGACGCTTCTCCAGACCCCAGTGTCCAGGACTCCCGGGCTCCAAGGCAGCCACCCCGCGCTCTCACCCCCAACCATCGCCCACCGTGGGAAGGGCCGGGGAAGGGGCACCCGGCTCCTGGGCGGGGGCAAGGTCAGGCCAGGGAGCTGAGGGCGGCGCGTCGACATGTGCCCGCCCAACCTGGGTGCCCCCTCGCCTGCGCCCGCGCTCCTGGCACCGCGCGCTCCTGGCGTTTAATTTTGCTGAACGCCGAGGCCCGACCCCGTGTTAATTGTTTTACACCAGCCTCCTCTGCCTCCCATTAAATGAGGAAATGCCACCCATAAAATTTTAATTTTAAAAGCCAACTTGTTTGTTTTATATTGAAATTCCCCGGGCAGCTCCAGCAGGGGAACAGACACATCTTCGTTTCATTAAAGCAACTTGAGCGAGGATAAAAAAGAAGCTGAAAAATTAGATTTAAAAACAGAGAGCGAGAAGTTAAAAAAAAAAAAAAGAGCGAGAAGCATTTAAAGAAAATGAGTGAAAGTGACAGGACACGGCCACAGCCCCATCTCCGCCCTCCTGAGCCCCCGCAGAGATGCAGAGCAGGAAGTCCAGGGACACTCTGCGAGGTCCCCAGACGGACTCTTCCCCCACTGAAAACCGGGCCCCTGCAGAGCCTGGGGGAGCAGGGCCGAGGCACCCCTGTACCAGGCGCACCCTCCTTCCCCAGGCCGCCCACCATGGTCAAACTCGCTGGCTGGGAAGCTGGGCCACCTGGGCGGGCCTGGCTCTGCCACTTGCTGTATCATGGGGGACAGAGTTCGCTCTTCTGTAAAAAGGGAATCACAGTCGAATTTAGCGAACAGGTTGTTGAGAGGATCAAATAGGTTAATACCTTGAAAACAAAACAGAGCCTGGTATACAGTTGGTGCTTAACAACTAGCTCTGACCAGTCCCATCCGGCAGGTTCCCAGCACATTCCTCCTGCCGCACACCTCTCCCTCCTCCTCTTGGCCACGTGTCCCTCTCCCCCTTGGTTATTCAAAGTTCCTGCTAATGGGGTCCCCACACTGAAAAGAGACTGGGAGGAGAGCTGGGGTACGTCTCGGGGAGCCCATTCCCAGGCACGATTCCTGTGGCTCAGAGCAAATCATTACAGTTTTGTGATCATCCTTTGGAGGGAGGTGAACCCCTGGGAGTCGAAGCCCAGCTCCAACACTTAGCCGCAGCGTATTCTTGAGCAAGTTTCTTCTGGACCTCAGTCTCTCCATCAATAACAGGGGGACCATACGTCCAGCAGCCACAAGTTTTCATGAAGATAGAAAAAACGAGCCCTGGGGAGCGCAGGGCGCAGATACATGCCCAGTGGTGGCTCTTGCATCAGCAGGAGCTACAGCAGCCTGGAGGGTGTCTGGAGGTCTGCAGCCGATGGGGGCGGGGCTACTGCACTTGGCCTGCTCTTAAAGGTATCCTCACCTGCCAATCAACCCCTGGACACCTTCTCCTGGTCAGTCCCTTAAGCCTGCCCGAAAACTGACTTCTAACCCCAGCCCCAACCTGCCCCGGGCTGTGGCTGGGAAACTTCTTACCTCGATTAGCATTATAAAGAGGCAGACAGGGTGGGGAGAGCCTGAGGGGGATGGGGGGCGGGTAGGGATTTAGAGTCTTTCCGGTTTCTAGGCCTCCGCTGAGGGCAATTTACATAACCTGTGATCCTTAACTTCCTCCTCTCCACAGAGGGAATTAAGTAATAGTACATTTTCTTAGCAGAGGCTGCAAAGATGAACTCACAGCAAGTGACAATGGGAACGTGCTTTGTAAACTATAGTGTGCCGTGCACCGTCTGAAGAGTAGCGCCAGAGGCCAGAGGCATCCTACCAGCCACCAAAGCAGAACCTCAGGTCCTGTTCCTGGAAGTCACCTTTGAGGGGACAGAGCTGGGGCACTGAGGGTCACCCATGGGCATGGATAGGGTGGGGGTGTCAGGGGAGGAAGCCTGTGTTCCGGTCCCCCGCAGGTGGAAGTCCTCAGCTCACAGCCTGTATCCTGCAGACCCTGACCCCCTGACACCCCAGCACCCGCTCAGGGCCCTGGCCCTTCTCGGAGACCTCTCCTCCAGGCAGGCCGCTGCCTTCAAGCTCCACGCTGGTGCTGCCACGCGCCACTCAACTATTGCAGGCAGAATTCTTTTCCAGCGGTTCCCAAATTGTACACCAAGGAACCCCTAGGACTTATTGACAGATGTCAATTCAGAGAGGACCAAGTGGATGGGACTCCAGGCACACACCGGCCTCCTCCTCCTCTTCTGCCCTCCCTCGCCCCTCCCCTCTCCCTTCCACTAGTCGCTCTATTTTATATATTCTCTGCAAAATTTTCCTAGTACAAAAATCTCCAGTTAAAATATTTTATTCAAAACCATGGCTCTGCTTCCCCTGAACTTCTTCTGAACGCTCTAGTCCTAAAGCCAGCGGGTGGCGCCAAGGAAATGTCTTCATGGGGGTGGGGGGCACGGGAAATGGAAGACCCAGGCAGGTGGCGTGGGAGGGTGAGGAGGGGGCCCAGGTAGGCAGGTGGCCTGGGGGGGGGTGTCAGCATACAGTGGGGCGAAGGGCACCCACACGTGGGGTCACCTAGTGTGGGCATCAGAGCCCCGTCAGAGGGAGCGAGGAGGCCAGGTGTGGGAACCAAGGCACGGGAGCCTCCTGCCCGGTGACGAGGGTCCATCTAAAGGGGGGAGACTGCAGAGAATGAGAGGCGGCCCGTCCAGGTCACCCGTCAGTCCAGCCCCTCCTCTGCCTGCACCTTCTAAAGCCAAGCAGAGCTGACCCAAGGGAGACCCGGGCCCCTGCCCAAGTCAGTCCAAGTCCTCCAGCGTTCCCTGAGCACCAGGGATGTGCTGGCAAGGTGCTGTCATTGCTGGGGACACAGCCAGGATGGGGCAAGGGCCTGCATGGACAGCACAGCTGGGCTGCCATGATGGAAGGGAGCAAGAGGGCCCACAGGAGCCCACGGAGGGGAGCCCACGGAGGGGAGCCAGGAGCTAAGCAGAGGAGCAGGCTGAGTCCCCCAGGCAGGGCAGCATGGGTGGCAATGGCCCCTGGCCTTCCTCACCTGCAGACTCCTCCCACCCCAAAGGCCAAGAACCTCACCAGAGGTCTTCCAGTGCCAGGACCCCAAGGGCTACCATCTAGCTACTCCCACCTCCTGACAGTCAACTTCAGGGGGACATCTCACCTCTTCTCCCACACCCCACTTCCCCTGGGACTCTCCAAATGGGAAGGTCCCTTTTCTGTTCGCCTTTCTGAGGCCAGATGTCAGATGTTCCTCATAATTGGGAAGTTCTGCCTCGTGTTTCACTCAAAACCCTCTTGTTTTCTCTTTTCCTATGAGAAAGGCCTTTCACCAATGTTGATGGAGGGAAGATGGGGTGGGGGGGCAGGGTAGGGGCTGAAGCCCACTCCAGGGGTGGGGGTTGGGGGCCATAGAAACCTGTCCAGCCCCAAGCTCTCCATCCTCATTTTTTCCCTCCACAAAGCCCTAACCTACATCCTTTCCTTCCCCCCTCCACCAAGGCCTTCCCACACCCAGGTAAGACACACACACACACACACACACACCACCCGCACTGTCCCCAAGCCTACTCCCCACAGGGCCACTTGACATAGAAATCCTGCCTAGGGTGTATTCCAGGTGGTCCGGTCCATTTGGGCCTCAAGATGGCCCAGCCCAACAAAAATAAAATACCTGCCTGGACTCCACACAAGTCTATGTTGTAAGGTGGAGGAGAGAACAAGCTACCTTCAGCTGTTCTGCACTCTCAAGGAAACCCTCCACCACCACCCCTCCCCAGAGATGGAGGTTAGACCCCAGGAAGGACTTCCTTTTGTTCAGGGTACTCCCTGCAGTCACCAGGAGGGAGCGCCACAGGCCAGTCCTAGGACGGTTATCTGAAACGGTGTCTGTCACACAGGGGACAGTCCCAAGGTATAGTGAGGGTCGGACGGGTCCTGAGGACCCCGAGTTCAGAACATCGGGAGAGCTGTTGGCGGGTCCAGGCCACTTGGTGGGAGGGGACCCATCCCTAGCAGCCGGACGCGGGAAAGGGAGTGGCCAGTCCTCTACCGAGTCATCGCCTGCGAAGACTCGCGTCACCTCTGATGTCAAGGCCCCAGGGGCTTCGCTCCAGCTCCGGGCTCCAGGAAAGGGCGTCGCGGGGCCCCGGGTTACACAACTTCCCCGAGGTGGCGGGCGGCCAGCTGACTGGCAGGGCAGGGATTGGCCCCGGGGCCGCCCCACCGCGCGCAGGTGGCGGCGCCGGAGGGGAGCGCAGCTGGGAGGCTGGCCTCGGCCTGGCTCCTTTGCCCTCTGCCAGCCGGGGGGGGGGAGGGGGGGGGCAGGGGGCACACCCTCAGTCAAGCCAACT
>NW_026000082.1:26484510-26499387 GCF_001458135.2 Marmota marmota marmota | reverse complement strand
GGAGCGCAGCTGGAGCTGCGCGCGTCTCTCTGTGGGGTGGGGGGGGGGAGACTCCTGCAACCACAAATGTTTTATAAATGAATTCAGCTCTCAAATTCCCGGAGGGGGCGGGGGACAGAGGGTGGCAGCCAGTCTTTCAGGGCGACAGGCACACGCAGGACGCAGGCGCTGTCCCACCTCCAGAGCTCGCACAGCCGACACCAGGGCCTGACCAGTCCAGTCTGCCAGGCGCCTTGTTTGAAGGCTCGCCGGGCCTTGTGCTCGGAGTGTTCCGAGTCTGGTCCATTATGAGACATCTCCTCTCCCCACGGGCACCTTCAAATCCAGATGTTGTCCCCGCAGAACAAAAGCCCCCTCCCAATGCTCTTCTAGAAGTAGAGCCTGGTCCTTTGGAGGAATAACATCTCTTGCTAAATGCAATCCTTCCCTGGGGCCATGAACCCGCTGCTCTGAATTTGTTAAGAGTGGTTTAATAATCTGTCTCCACTCCGTTTCAGATGCCAGGGCGGCCACGACAGGTGGAATGTCGCTGGTTGACGGATTCAATGGATGGAGCACCGCTTCACTAAGAAGAGAATGCCCGCCTTTTTTTTTTTTTTTTTTTTCTTCTTCATTCAAGACGTCCTTTCCAATGACACACGTTATGATGAAACAGGGATTGTCACAGAGGATTCCTGGATGATACACTTCAGTTTTCCTGATTCGAATAACAACTTTTCCAGAAAGAAGGATGTATTCAACGACTGTAAAATAGTCCTAGTTTCGGTGACACTCGTTTTTTGAAGTATACTTCGGGGCTGGAGATGTAGCTGAGGGGTAGTGCACTCGCCTAACATGCATGAGGTCCTGGGTTCGATCCCCAACACTGCCATTTAGTGACAATAATATAAGGTAGGTCAAAATAGGGGAAATGCAGATGCTACATGGCTGAGTGTCATCTGTGTAT
This sequence comes from Marmota marmota marmota, assembly GCF_001458135.2. Lineage (NCBI taxonomy): Eukaryota > Metazoa > Chordata > Mammalia > Rodentia > Sciuridae > Marmota > Marmota marmota. The sequence continues at coordinate 26,498,441 of NW_026000082.1, read as the reverse complement.
AGATAGCCAACAAGCCTTTTAGACCCTACAGAGGGTCTAGGACTTGTTGCTAAAATCTGCCATTGGGGACGGGGAATTCTCCACCTCTGAGAGCAATCCTTTTCCTTTCCAGATGGTTCTGACAGCCAGAGCTGGTTCTCTGCTCCTTGTCTCCGTGAGTGACAGTGAAGCCCAGCAGTGTGCCATGTCCTCTCTTCAAGGTCAGGGTCCCCAGTTCCTCCGCACAGTTCTTTCTCCTTCAAAAACTGGACTCTCTTCTCCCCTGCCTCTTCAAACATAGGTTGTGTTCAACCAGAAGTGAACACAGTGCTCCAGTGTCACCTCCCTGCACCCTGCACCCTGCCCATCTGTGGATGCAGCCGGAGAGCACAGCAGGGTGGGGCAGTGACCTAGGATTAGGTTGAACATTCGTACAAAACCTTTTTCACACAAAATCTTTACATTTGACATCGCATCCCTATTTACTTCAGAGGGGTCGGTCTATCATTTCATCTGGTTTGGGTGCTTTGGGGACCTTCTTTGGTCATTTAAAACCCCTGTTCCCGCCGCCAAGTGTTGTGGCGCAGGCCTGCAACCCGGGTTACTGGGAAGGCTGAGAAAAGGAAATCCTAAGTTCAAGGCCAACACCGGCAACTTAGTGAGAGCCTGTCTCCAAATTAAAAATAGAAAGGGCTGCAGATGTAGCTCCGCGGTAGAGCACCCCTGGGTACCCAGTGCCAGGAGAAATAAACAAACAGAAAAACAGCCCCTGCTTTCAGTTTTGAGTCACATGAAAGTCAGATGATGGCACTTTCTGTGCCTGTGCCTAGCTGTTGACAGGAAGGTCGAATGGGGACTGTGCTCTGGCCAGCCACTGTGTCTGGGACCTTGGTTTCCCTGTCTGGTAGAACAAGAGTACAGAGAGGACCTCAGTGAACACATCTCTGTATTATGTGGGGGACACTAGGCCAACGCTCTTTGCAAACATTGTGACATTTGATTTTTCACACCAGTTCTTTGAGGGAGGTATTGCTATCCTCCTCCTCATTCTCAGGTAGGAAAACAAGACCTGGCAGGATTTGAACCCGATTCTGTCTGGCACATAACACGATGCTCTCAGTCACCCTGGCTCACTGCCCATCTTCAGAGAGCAGGACCTCGGGTGTAGCCTAGAACAGGGTCCCAGGACCCCAGTACAGGCCCTTCAAACTCCTCTCAAGCCCTCCAAGTCCCACACAGCTCAGAAGCAGGGGAGAGCTGAAGGCTGGGGAGAACCTTCAGAAAGGGACACCAAGCCTGGCGTGCTGGCACAGGCCCATCATCCCAGCTATCTGGGAGGCTGAGGCAAGTTGGATTGAGCTTCACAATGACTGAAGACAGGATGTTTGGCAGCTCCGTGAAACTGGGGCACAGCGTCACAACCTCAGGCAGGTTGGGAAGAAAGTGAGGTTGTTGCACACCTGAGCTTGTAGTCTGGGAGTCAGACCTGCCGCACCCCAGCCAGGTGCCAGATGCAGAAGACACCACCGCCGTCCCTACTCCCAGGAGCCCCACGGAGCTTCCACTATTAACACAGATGCGTTTGCAGGAAGCAGGCCAAGTTCAACCTCCAAGGTCCCTTCCCAGATCCCTCAGGGTGAGTGCTGAATTTCTTATTTGTAACTTTTTGTTTGTTTTTGAGGCACTGCTGGGAATCGAACCCCGATTCTCCTGTGTGGAGGCTGGTGCTCTGCCTGAGCCACACGCCAGCCCTCGGTCTGTAACTTCTAAGTGCCCCCCTCCCGTTCACATAAGTTGCAGACCCTACAATTCTTATTCCCCTGATGTCATCTTTCAGTTACTATCCCTTTTATAACTGAGGAGAAAAGTGGTCCAGGGACATGAAACCAGTTACTCCAGGTGGCAGAGGGCAGGAAGGGGGCAGATTCCCGACCCTCCTCCCCTGAGGCCTGAGGTTTCCCAGCACCTTCCAGGAAATTATGTCATTTATTGCAGCTGGAAATAGAAACTAGTGTCTGTTTCTATTTCTACATTTGAACCAATTAATAGATACTTGTTTATTAATTTTGTTAAGTGGAACAGTTCTGGAGACTCCGCGCTTGTCAAATGCAGTCTTTTTGTCACTACGTGGAACACTGCCAGTCCCTGGGGCAGTTTTGCTTTCTAAATAGTTTTAGATTCCTTTTATTATAATAAGAAATGTGTAGTCCTCTGCCCATAGCGGATTACTGATGAAAGACAAAAATTCTAAATAACATTGATGCTGAAATACAAGTTCACCAGGGAAGGTTTTTGGTTTGTTTGTTTTTTTTTAACAAAAATATTTCTGTAAATCCCCTAACTATTCATGCTGGTACCCGATCACAATTCTCGTACATTGGCTGATAAATGCTGCTAGGAACCACGAAGCATCCATCCACCAGGATTGTTAAATGGGGTCTCTTCCTTACATCTTAAGGCAAAATGCATCCCAATGGAGCAAAAACACTGCACATAACAACCATGAATGTGGCCAGGCCAGATGGTGCACACCAAAGGCTCCGGAGGTTGAGACAGGAGGATTGTGAGTTCAAAGCCAGCTTCAGGAACTTAGCAAGGCCCCAAGCAACTTAGCAAGACCTTGTCTCTAAATAAAATATTAAAAAGGGCTGGGGATGTGGATGTAGCTCAGTGGCTAAGCACCCTTGGGTGCTTCCATCCCTGGTAATTCCCCTTTAAAAAAAAATGAATGTGTTAGAAAAGAGTGTGAAAATTTGTGTCTTAATCTTAAAATGAAAGGACTTCTTTTAAAAAATCACAGAAAACCCCAATTTCATAAAAGGAAAAAGGTCTCTTTGTCTACATAAAACTGAACATTTTCCCAGGTTTAAAAAAGAAGAAGAAGAAAAAAGAAATTAATATACAAAGTCAAATAACAATCAACTAGCAGGAAAAGAAAATATTTGAAAAAGATCACCAACTGCTCATTTCCCTCATCTTAAAAGAGCTCCTCCAATCAAAGAAGATAAAGGGCCAATCATGCAACAAACAGAAAAACAGGCAAAGGATATAGAAGACTGGTCCCCAAAGCTATGTAACTTGGTCTTCAATGTGTGAAAAGGAGCCTTCGTCCTCACCTGGAGGGTTGTGCAAGGTGGATGCCCACCCATGAGAGGCCATTTTCTCCTACTCAACAGGCAAAGGCGGACAGGTCTGTGGCCTGCTGTTGGCTGGGCTGCACCCACACGACCTAGGCTGTCTTCATCATTGCCTGTGGGGAGGAAATGGCACAATTTCTATGAAGAGTCATTTGGCAATATTTTCCTAAAAGTGAATCCCAGGCTGGGAATGTGGTCAGTGAGAAAGCACTTGCCTACGGTGTGAGGCCCCGGGTTCCATCCCCAGCACTGCAAAAAGTAAATTATGCAAGTAAAAGCTCAGGGACTTTACTTGTGGGTTGTATTGTATCACCCACACTAACTAATTCATATGTTGAAATCCTAACCCATGAGCTGGGCATCGTGCACAGGGGTGCACACCTGTGATCCCAGCTATTTGGGAGGCTGAGGCAGGAGGACTGCCAGTTTGAGGTCAGCCTCAGCAACTTAGTGACACCCTGTCTCAAAATTAAAAAATAAAAAGCACTGAGACATTACTAAGGGTAGAGCTATGTCACAGCCTTCAGAAGGAACCAGCTCTGCCTGCCAGACACCTTTTACTTTTATTAGGTGCAAGGTATCTTGGATTTCCAGCCCCTGAGCCATAAGGAACCCATTTCTGGTGTTCTAGCTACCGGTGGTAGTACTTTATCATCACAGCCTAGCAAACCAAGGCCCCTTGACTGCGCAAGAGGATACTGCTATAGCTTAGACTTGAACTGTCCCCCATGTGTTGAAGGCCTGGACTTCAGCCTGTGCCACTATTGGGAGATGGCGGAATCTTGAGGAGGTGGGGCCTAGCAGAAGGAAGTGAGGTCACAGGGAACGCCCTTGAAGGGCTAATGGGCCCTGACCCCTTCCTCCCTCTCTCTCCTTCCTGGCTGATATGAAGTGAGAAGCTTCTTGTGCCCATCTCACCTCACCATAGGCCCAGTAACCATGGGGCCAAGCAACCATGGGCTGAAATCTCTGAAACTGGGAGTCAAAATGCATCTTTCCTCCTTATAAGTTGATTTTTCTCAGGCGTTTTGTCACAGTGAAGGAGAGCTGACCAGCACACCTACAATGCTTAGGGCCAGTTTCCGAGAGCTGAGTGGAGGGGGAATACGTTGCAGTTGTGTTTGTAATGGCTGAAGACCACAAGCACCCTAGACACCTGTCCATCACACACTGCGGAGGTACACCGTGGCATGTTGTTACAATAGAATGTTTTTATCAACTGACAACAGAATTGAAACAGGGTAGTGTGTACTGATTAGAATGATCTCAAATCATTCTCAAATGAGAAAAGCACAGTGCAGATGGCTGTGGAGAGGGCCTCATTTGTATAAAAATAAAGAGAAACAGGCTGGGGTGCACCTCAGAGGGAGAGAGCTTGCCTAGAATGTGCCAGGCCCTGGGTTTCGTCCCCAGCACCACAAAATATAATAATAACAATAGCTGGGTTCTGTGGCACACACCTATAATCCCAGTGGCTTGGGAGGCTGAGGCAGGAGGATTGTGAGTTCAAAACCAGCCTCAGCAACTTAGTGAGGCGCTAAGCAACTCAGTGAGACCCTGTCTCTAAATAAAATACAAAGAAGAGCTGGGGAAGAGGCTCAGTGGTTGAGTGCCCCTGGGGTCAATCCCCAGTACCAAAAACAATAATAATAACAAAAATATAATAAAGATAAAGACAAAGAAAGATGGATGTGCATGTGTAAATATTTGCTCACAGATGCAAAGATTCTTCTGGGCAAGACACAGGAGAAACTGCAAACTTCGAATGTCCTGGGGAGCCACACAGAGAGGACGGGGAGAGATCTTGTCTCGGCTGCAAACACACCTGCACCTTTGATGCCTTCCCGTTGTTAATGTGTCACCTGTTTGTTTGTTTTTTTAATCTTATGAAGAACATCAAGATGTTTCTACTACTTCAAAAATGGAGAGTAAAGAGGGAAAATATAGCCATTTGGGGCTTTTCATCTTTTTTGAAAATAACAGCTATTCGGAACAGCAATGGGTCATTTGAGGAAGTGATATCTTCTCTCTTATCTCTTCATTTAGAAACAAAGCAGAAAATTTGTTTTTAAAATCACCAAATCCGTCACAAAGGCGAAGCCCAAGATGCAAGAATTCTAAACCCCCACGTATTAAAAGCAAATAAATCCCATTTGTGACAATTTCACAGCACGTAAGGTTCGATCTGCAGTGATGACTTTGGTGTACCTTCAGCTCTTAAGTCAAGCCTGACCAATTATTCCTAATTCATTTGCCTATAAATCTTGCTTTTCATCATGAAATTAATTTAAATTCTATTAAACAGTAGGCTCTGCTTATTAAATAGAAAACAACCAAAAGTAGCCCTTAAAAATAATGAATCTTTCTACATGTGAACTCCCCCCCAGCCCCATATGGGGGGCTGAATCCAGGGGTGCCCCACTATATCCCCAGCCACATCCCCAGTCCCATTTATTTATTTATTTATTTTGTGACACAGTCTCACTAAATTGCCCAGCCTGGCCTGAAACCTGCAATCCTCCTGCCTCAGCCCCCCAAGGAGCTAGGATTACAGGTGTGCACCACCACACCTGGCTACAGTAATTTTTTTTGGGGGGGGGGGGCATTTACTCAGGGTTGAAACCCAGGGCACTTTACCACACTAAGCTACACCTCCAGCCTGTTTTTCTTGTTGTTGTTTGTTTGTTTGTAAAGGTCTTGCTGAGTTGCTGGGGCTAAACTGGAACGTGTGATCTTTCAGCCTCAAACTCCCCAGCAGCAGGGATTACTGGTGTGTGCCACCATGCCCGGCTACGTGTAGACATTTTAACACAATTTCTGGGATCAGAATGATCTAAAATAAGATAAATTTATCAATATATCTACTGTATCTTATACCAATAAAATGTTTTTCTTATTAAAAAGTGATTTGCAAGGTCATCAATTGCTGAGAAAATTATTTGATCACCCAAACACGTTGAGAAATGCAAATGAAGCCTGCCCCGTGTGGTCGCGCAAGCTGTAAACTGCACAACTTCAGAGGGCACCATGCAGACCCTAATCCAAATTATGCAGGGCATCACCAGAGCAGCCATGAACATCAATCCTGTGGCTACTGAAAATGCTGGAGAGCCACAGATGATTGGGGTTCAAGAGAGGGCAGGTGCCATGGCTGAGACTGTAGGGATGTGAGGCCAGAATCTCATGCATATAGCCTCTCATCTAAGCTGGCCTCCCTTTTGGAGCCTCTAGCAACACACACATCCTAAGTTTTCTCTGAGCCTTATAACCATAAGTTTCCTAAGGTAGGGGAAGGGACTCATCTACTGCTACCCACAATCTCTTCATCAGGCTGTTTCAAGAGAACATCAAGTTATAGAGCAACTGAGAAGGAGGGCCAGAAAAGGGCCCCAACATGCCCCTAACCTTGACTCCTGTCCTAAGGGAGGCAGAGGCAGGTGGCAAAGGGTGGGGTGGAGGTGGCTGAACCCAAAGTGACATTCAGGATATCTGGCATCCAGGGAACACTGTCAGTACTTTGCTGTGTGACCTTTACTAAATCTATTAGCCTCTCTGGGCTTCTGCCTCCCCATTTGGAATGAAGAGAATTACTGCCATTCTCAAAGGAAAGAAAAACACGGAGTGATGATTTCACTGAGAAAGCACTGAAATTCAAACATTCCAGTTATCATTCAAAAATCAAGAATTGGTGGGCTGAGGGACAGGAAGCCTTACTAAGCAGCCATAAAAATCTTGAACCAGCCTCATAACTTCCCTGGGCCTTAGTTTAACCATGTGCCAAACACTAAGCTTGAACTACACCAGCAATCTGCTGGACTTTTCACCACTCAGTCTGTTTAATTATCTACAAATACAGACTTCATAGTTTGTAAGGTTTTTATCTCCCAAGCTGTATTTATGTAATTACTATATGCTTAACAATTACCAAGTGATCATTGTTACCATTATAAAGGATATTTTTGGTTGTGAGTGGCTATATTTATGGAGCTTACATAACCTAAAAGCCTAGCACTCGGGATAGCTTCAGGCAAAGCTTGATCCAGCAGCGAGTTACCAAGGATCTGTGCTCTGTCTTTTGGCTCCACCTCCTATGATGTGTCCTAGGTAGCTGCCAGAAATTCCTGGCACTACTTGCTTTTGTCATTTGTAATTAGTGATAAACAGTGTGCCTCCCAGTTGGCTTGAAGAAGAGACACGGCATTGAGATTCATTAGCTCTGATTGGCCTAAATTGGGCCATGTTGTCTTTTCTGGACCAATTTCTAGAGCCTAGAAGATGAGATTTTCTGATTTGCTTAAGCCAGCCAAGCCCCACCCCTGGGACGGGGTCATTTCTGACCAGATAATAAGCTAGGAAATTCCCCAGTACTGTCAGTCTCTCGCTGTGGCGTGTTCATCAGCCAGTGAGATCTCTGGTTTTGGGTTTTTTTTTTTTTTTTTTTTTTTTGGTCCTTGGGATCGAACCCCGGGTGCTTTACCTCTGAGCTGTATCCCAGCCCTTTCTATTTTTTACTTTGAGACAAGGCCTTGCTGAGTTGCTTAGAGCCTCACTAAGTTGCTGAGGCTCAACCTTTTGATCCTCCTGCCTCAGCCTCCAAAGTTCCTGGGATTACAGGCATGCACCGTGGGATTTGTGACCAGCCTGTGAACTGCACATTAGTGCTCCCCAGGATCTTGTGGGGCACTTGCTGTGACCACCCTATCTGTGAGTGGCCGCTCTGACCACATGGCTGACATCAGCCCAGCCAACAGCAAGCTCCTGACCCTGCAGCGAGATCCGGCCTCACGGTGGGTTCAGTCCTCCACTCCCAGGGGATCTTCAGGGTTGGCTTTCTGAAGACCCCAGGGGACCCTGGAGTCCCCAGGCCTGTGACTGCCCTTGGTGGATACCGGGGGGACGTCCACGGCCAGGCCAGGGGAGGGTGCGGCAGAGGAATGTCCTGCAGCTGCTATTGCTCACTTGAATGACGCCGAGGGCTTCCCGCCATCTGCGCCCAGTCCTGTCCTGGGGAGGAGAGGTCACGGAGGTGGACCCACCCTTGGGGAGCCACTGCCTGGAGGGGCTGTGGTGGGGCCTTGGACGGAGATGTGGGTGGGGAAGCCCTGAGGCGGGCACTGCGCCTCCCAGGCCAGCAGGCAGGAGTGTGCGCCCAGCACCCGCAGCCCGGGCCCCCAGGCCCCAGGTCCCAGGGAAGGCCAGGAGGTTCTCTGGCAGCTTCAAGTATGTCCCCAACGCTGTGTCCCCCAGTGCAGACCAGGGAACTTCGGACCCCAAGACGGGACCCAACCCCTCTTCACATGCTCAGGCCTTTGCCGGGTCCTCTCTGGCCCTTGGGTGCAGTGGCTTTGGGTAGGGGTGGCAGGGGACAGACACTCAACTCTTGGCCCCCTTTTAGGACCTACCTCCTCCCAGAGCTTCCACACCAGGTGGGATTCACCTGTGAAGGGGACACACCCCAAAGTCCAAGGAACAGCGTCCACTCCCTGTCGGCCCCTGCTGTCCTGCCCTTCCTTCCCAAGAAGCACTGTCCCCACCAGGTCCCCAGGGATGCCTGACATGGAGAGAGCCTGGCTCCCCCCTTTGTAGCTGGGCCTAAGTCACTTGGCACGTGGCCAGGGGTCCGGCTCTCGCCGCCCTCCCTCCACCCCCACTTCTCCCCAGCCATAAACCAGCTCCGGGTTAATCAGTATCCACGGGGCTTTCCAACTCCAGCGGACGGATTCTAGGGTTGGAAAGGAGGGAGTGGGGGGCAGCCAAACTGGGGGTACAGGGAGAAGAGGGGAGGCCGGAGGGTCATCTGGCCAGAGACCCCTGGACAAAAAGATCTCAAGTTTAGACTTTGGAGGTCTTCCCCAGATGGGATCACAGTCAGTCACAGGATGCACACCAGCAGAACTGGACAGAGACGGTGGCCCGTCACCCACACACACCATCTGAGAGGCCCAGGACGTTATGTGTGCACTTCCCAAATAAACTTTTGGATTTGGGGATGAACTTTAGGTTTAGAGAAAAGCTACAAAGAGAGCACAGAGAGTCCCGGGGACCCCTCACCCAGACCCGGCTCCCCAGGTCATCATCCTTCACCACCAGGGAACACCTGTCGGGACTCAGAGACGCCGTCTCAGCACATCACCGGGAGCCGACTCCAGGGCCTCTGGGGTCCCTTAGCATTTACTCCTCTGTCCCGGGCACCAGCCCAGGGCACCCTCCTGCACCCACCCAGCCTGTCTCAGAGTCCTCTGGTCGGTGACCATTCCTGGCTTCTGTGCTGTTCACGACCTTGACGGTGTTGAGGAGTCCTGGTCGGGTCCTTCTTAGGCTGTGCTTGTTCTTATCTTTTCCTGGTGCATTATAATTGCACACGACATGGGATTCATTGATACAGGATCGGCCAACATCACTCCCGGCTGTAGACTGTTCTTTAACTTGGATTTCGTCCAGTGCTTTTCTCTGACACCACAGCGGTGAAGTTCCCCTTCGGGTCACACAACATCACAAGGGATAAAGTGTGTCACGTGACGTCCACTTGACTATCACCGGTCACGTTCCCTGGAGGCCCTGGCTGAGACACTGTCCGTTAGGAGTCCACTGCAGAGTTGTGGCCTTTTGTCCTTTCCATACTCTTGTTAGGAAGGAGTCACGGAGCCCAGAGCGCACGTGCTCCCAGGGTCGCATTCCCCTCCCTGTTAGTTATCCATTCAGTACTTGATTCCTATCAGTCTGGGTTCAGGGATGGTCATCCTATAATCCAATATTCTCCTAGTTGTTCCGTTGCTCATTGTCCCCTGGGGGCCCTTTCAGTTCATGGTCTCAATTATTTTGCCCTCAGAGCAACTTTTAAACTCTTGGGTACCACAAGATGCTCCAGGCTCACCTTTCCCCTGTTCCAGCTGTAGAATCAGACATTTGTCAAAGGAAATACATATTTCTAAGTCAAGTCCTCTAATTATCTCATTGGTAATGCAATACTGCACCGCCTTCCAGTGCACGATCCAAAGAATTCATTTGCTCAGTTACCATTTAAAACATACATCGGTTTTTGTAGATCGGTTTGACAAGTTTGGTTTTGGTCTTTTCCTTTTGGTACCAGGGATTGAACCCAGGGGCACTCAACCACTGAGCCACATCCCCAGCCCTATTTTGTATTTTATTTAGAGACAGGGTCTCACTGAGTTGCCTAGGGCCTGGCTTTTGCTGAGGCTGGCTTTCTTTCTTTCTTTTTTCTTTTAATATCTATTTATTTTTTAGTTGTAGTTGTACATGATACCTCTATTTATATGTGGTGCTGAGGATCGAACTTAGGGCCTCGCACATGCTAGGCGAGCGATCTACCGCTGAGCCACAACCCTAGCTCCCTGAGGCTGGCTTTCAACCCGTGATCATCCTGTCTCAGCCTCCGGAGCCTCTGGGATTACAGGCCTGCGCCACCATGCCTGGCTCTTTTTATTTTTTGAGACAGGGTCTCACTAAGTTGCTTAGGGCCTCACTAAATCGCTGAGGCTGGCCTTGAACTTGGGATCCTCCTGCCTCAGTCTCCGGAGCCACTGCTGGGATTACAGTCATTTGCCACTGCACCCAGCTCACAACAAATAGTTTTAAAATGTAGAAAGAGCCTCAAAACACAGGAGGGGCCTGAGCCCTTCCCTAGGTCCGGGAGCCCTTGTTGAATTCTTCAGCCTCTCTGCTAAGTTAGGGGGCGTTCCACAGACAGAGGTGGCCTAGCTCCAGGTGCCCTCCCCAGGCTGAGCTGCCTGAGGTCATTCCTGGGATCTTCCCATGTCCAGCCTCACCCACAGACCCTAAGAGGTGACCAGCTGAGGAGTTCTGTAGCCTTCGCCACGGCTGGCTGGGCACAGGCAGGTGGCCAGAGGGCAGGCAAGCTCCAGGAAGGAACGGGCAGGCCAAGGCTCCAAGAAGGAGGTGCAAGAGGTGGGCGGAACGCTGGTCAGCACCATTGGGTCCACAGGGCTCCTGGGGATGGGACTAAGGTCTGCAAACTCCAGCTCTCAGTGGAGCAGGGGCTCCCCAGAGCAGCCCTGGGTTCTGCAGAAGAGCTTCAGCTTCTCAGGAAGAAGCCGCCTGAGCAGGAAGAGAGCGAGACTGCAGAGGGCAGGGAGGCATGTGACTCATGGCCCAGTCCTGCCAGCTCCCATAGCACGTGCGGGATAGCATGGGGCCTGGAGCGTGGGTGGAATCCCAGCCCGGTCCTGGCCGGAAGGAGGTCAGAGGTTGGCCACAGCAATTCAGCATGTAGGGAGGGCACAAGCAGGGTGCAGCGAGAGCCCCAGGAGGAAGCCGCTCAGCATCTCCAGCGTCTCAGGAGTCCCGGCAGGACTCACAGGGGAGGTGACATCATCAGAAAGATTGATGGAACTGGCCAGGCAGCCATCAGGTGGGGTGGGGAGGACACTCCCGCTGAGAGCAGAAGCAAAGGAAAAGTGTCTTCCAGGGCTGGCACAGTGCCCACCCCACAAGCCCTCTCCAAACATGAGGCATGATCACTGTGGCAAATTATTAGTCTCATTATTATATTAACCTGGACACATCACTTAATATTTTTCCCATCTTAAAGGCAGATGCTGCAATGAGTAAGTGCCTGCCACCCCTGAACTCTCCTGGTCCACAAGAGGGGCGGTGACAGGGACACAGGTGCACCGTGCCCGGCTGCAGAGACTGTGTGTGCCCAACTCTGACACAGAGCTGGCCCTGTGTCCCCTTGCTCCACAGTCCTGGGGACTGGAGAGACACAGAGAGGGGGACACTTGGGGTCTTCAAAGGCACAAAAAAAAAGTACATAATGAGGTGGGGTCAGGCAAGCCCAAGGGACAGCCTCAGACCTGACCCGCCATGCACATGCCCCCCTCCTCCTCGTGGTCTCCTGCGGCCTCCCCATGAGCAGGAGTCCAGGGCACTTACCTTTCCTAATCCCATGAGCCATTATTTCTTCAACTCTGCAACTGGGAAGACACATCGAGAATATCAAAGGGACTCAATGTGTGTGTGTGGGGGGCGGGGGGTTGAACCCAGGCATGTAATAGAAAAAAAAATTTTTAAACTTATATTTTGAATGGATAAATAACCAGGAGTATATTCACAAAATGGAGTACTGGTCAGTAGTAAAATAAATAAATTATAGGTAGGTAATAGACATGGATTTTTAAAAACATGCAGTGTGAAAAAGGAAGCACACGGGGCTGGGGTAGTAGCTCAGTGGATAGAGCGCTCACCTGGTATGTGTGAGGCCCTGGGTTGGATCCTCAGCACCACATAAAAATAAGTAAATAAAATAAAGGCATCGTGTCCAACTACACATAAACATAAATATTAAAAAAGGAAGCATATAATTATAGAGTGATTCTATTTACATAAAGAAAAACAGAACAGTACAGTATTGAACGATTTATATGAAGGTGGTTTAAAAAAAGCCAGAGAACGACTAGTGCCAATCCAGGAAAGTGGTTTCCTCAGGATGAGTGAAGGAGATTGCCAGGGGCACCCAGAAGGCCTCAAAAGTACAGGCTGCTTGTTTGCTTGTATGTTTGTTTGTACCTGGGAGTGAACCCAGTAGCGCTTAGCCACTGAGCCACATCCCCAGCCCTTTTAAAAACTGCTCTTATTTTAATTTTGAGACAGAGTCTTGCTAAGTTGCTTCTTTGAACTTGAGATCCTCTTGCCGCAGCCTCCCAGGTGGCTGGAACGACAGGCGTGTGATGCCCAGCTTAAGTACTGGTATTTTTAAGTTAGATGATAAATGCATGGGTTTTTTGAAGTGAATACTGTTATTCTTTAAGCTGTACCTGTACAGTTGTACATGGTGTCTTTTATAATACATATTTTTTTATTATAACAAAATAGTGCCCTTATAGGACAGGTGCTTTTGAGAAGGCTGAGATGACATAATTAAAGTACCAGCACAGAGTAAGAAGCACTTAGTTTTGAGCTCTTTGGGCATCAGTGTCCCCATCTGCAAGACAACTGGATGGCACGATGGAGACTTTGTCCTCTAGCTGCTTATGGATTCTCTATGGCCCCCACCCCCCAGCACGCCCAGACTGAAAGTCAGCTCCCCCTACCCGGGGTCATTGGAGGCTCCTGAGATGGCACTGATGCAGTGGTTCCAAGTCTCTCTAGCTGGGGCGATTTAGCTTTTTCTGAATTTCCCAAAGGCAAGTGCGCACAACAATCTCTGTCTTCCTTATAAAAGCCCCTGGGTAGACACTGTAAAGTGCTGTTCACATGTGAGGAATCATGACCAACTGACCCAGGACCTATAGGCATCCTCATGGAGGGGGTGGGTGCTTCCTCCAGTGGGGCCATAGATAACAGTATCCTTCCATGAACAGATGGGGATTGGTGTCAATGTCCCTTCTTTCCCTGGTTTTTCTCCCACTCGTTGTGCATCAGCCTATTTTAGAAGGTGCTTACCTCAGAAAAAGTGTACCTGATCCTGGGTGTGGCGCGCCTCTGGGTAACCGCTTCAACCACGACCGATCATTGGGAGTCCTGGCTCCATCTGAGAAGTGCCTGGCTGGGTGTACCTCTCTTTAAAACTACGGTCCCACCTTTGCGTACCAGATTCATTTCGCGCGCATCCTTTTAAGTTCTTCAATTTGAACGAAGAAAAATGTACCTGTTCTTGTACTGCTGGTGCGCACCTCCGTCGGCCCTTACCTGACAGGTGCGCGTACCTGGTGACCTCACGCAGAGGGGATGCCGGCGGCCTGTGCGCTCCACCCGCGGGCAGGTCACGCCGCCGCAGGGCCGGTCAGTGCGTAGGGGGCTGCGCGCGCCGACCCTGCACTGGCGGGGCGGGGC
>NW_026000082.1:26455445-26483696 GCF_001458135.2 Marmota marmota marmota | reverse complement strand
CCCCCCCCCGTGTTAGCGTGAGGGGTTGGGCTTGGGGGTGGAATCAGACTAACTTCAAATTCTTGCGTCACCAGCTAACAGTTGGAAGACCTTGAGCAAGTTCTTAGCACCTGTGCCTCAGTTTCCCCCTTTATATAATGGGAAAGATAATCCTTAGCTGAGAGAGCTTTTGAGGGGACCACCTGAGCCGACATAGTGTCACCAGTCCAGTGTTGCCTCATCCTGTTGGGAAGGGCAGGCAGGAGAGGGGATGAGAGCAACATTCCCCATCCCTAACCCTGTGTTGTCCCATAGGAGCTGTGACAAGTGCCTTCCAGGAGTGTGAGATATGAGTGGCACCCGAGGAGAGAGGCCTGTCCAGGAAGCCAGCCCCACCATGAGTCTGTGGGGGCTTGAGGACAGCCACAGCTGTCGGGGTACCCCCCGGCCTGCCCGGGAGCCCACCCCAGAGGAGGCATCAGCTTTGGAGCTACAGATGAAGGTGGACTTCTTCCGGAAGCTGGGCTACTCATCCTCTGAGATCCACAGCGTCCTTCAGAAGCTGGGGGTCCAGGCAGACACCAACACAGTGCTGGGGGAGCTGGTGAAGCATAGCGCAGCTTCCGAGCATGAGCGCCAGGCCTCTCAAGACCCCGGCCCTCAGCTCCCTCTGGTGCCCCGGGGTGGGGGCACTCCCAAGGCCCCCAGCCTGGAGCCCTCACTCCCAGAGGAGGACAAGGAGGGCAGTGACCTGAGGCCAGTGGTCATCGATGGGAGCAACGTGGCCATGAGGTACGCGTCACTTCTGTGGAGATGAGTGGAGAGGTGTCTCTGTCCCTGCTGTTCAGGTGGAGGAGCTTTCAGGCAGGAGTTGACTTCTCTGGTGGACTGGGCTAGAGGAAGGGAAAGCCCTTATGAGGGCCTACTTCACGCCAGGAGGCTCCCTTAAGCCTTGTGACATGTCATGCGGATGAAACTCAGGCTCAAAGCCTTGTCCAGGGTCACACTACTGGTAGCTAGTGGAGCAAGGTTTGGAATTCAGGTTCTGTGTCCCCAGAATTCACTTTATGTTTGGGTCTCCTGAGGCCAGCCATGTCCATCTAAATTCCTCGCCTGTAACAGGAGGCGAGACCGTGGCAGCCGGGGATTTGCCTGTGAGCGCCAGTGCTCCAGATGGGAGCGGTTACTTAGCCACTTTGGGCTTTATCTCCTGCTGCTTCAGGTGGTCATTGTGAGAGCAAAGGCATGGCACCTGGAAAGTCACAGGTGCTCAGTGAACAGGAGTTGTTGTTACTGTTCAGGGCCTGGGTCTTCTGAGGCCTTCCTGTCCCAGGCCTGGGCTCCCATGGAAGCAGGCCCAGCTACTGAGACCTTCAGGGCTGTGACCTGGAGTGACCTCAAGGCTGGCTCTGATTCTCCATGGGGTGTGGGTGGGTGGCCTGATGCTCTGGCCCCAGGTGAGCCAAGTCTCTGCTAGACTGGTCTCTGGGGCTCCCAGAGCCAAAGTCAGCACACAACCCCCTAACTGTGGCCCCCTATGTGCTCACACGGGTCGTGGCGAGGGGTGGGAGCCAAGGATGAGGCCAGGGTTGCTCCTGACCTCGAGAATCTGACTTCTCCCTTGGATCTGTGGCCCCGCCTTCCCTGCTGCTTTCTCCCAGTTCCCTTCGAGGTGGCTGGTGAGTCAGGACGGGTGGATCACTCATCAGGAAAAGTTCCTGTTGGCAGGGATGCGGGGAGACCCCAGACACAGGGCGGGAGGCGGTGTGAGCGCCTTCCCCGCTTCCCTGAGGACTCTCCCAGTCAGCCTCTGCCCTCCACCTGCTCCAGCCCAGCAGGGCAGGCCACTGTCAGCTGGTCCTGGCCTAGCTCATCACAAACGCAGGGGAGCCCCTTCCCCACCATTCCCATTCCTGAACTGGGTAGGTCCTGGATGGGAGGCTGAGAAAAGGGGGCTTCCATGCCAGAGGGAGGCAGGTCACAGGAAGGTCGGGTCCCCTCACGCTCGAGCCTGAGCCTGGTTGAGGAGCTAGGATGAGCCTGTGACTCTGCCCCTGTGGGCCTCAGGCCCACAGAAGTGGCTGAGCCCTGGGGACAGCCATGTGCTGTGTGTGTTTGTATCCTGGTAAAAGGAGGAGGAGCCTGGGAGGAGGGAGGAGGGCAGCAGTGGGGGGCACTTGGGAGCTGACCCTGGAGACAGATAGCACCGCCCGCCCGCCTGCTGGCCTGCCGGCCTGCCCGCCTGCCGGGGGTTTCTGAGCTGGGGCTGTGGCAGGAGGGGAATTCCAGCTTCACACTTCCTGTCTCAGCTGTCGCTGGGTTCCTGCCCTGATGCCCCCTCCCCCCAGGGGCAGGCAGGCTGGCTAGCCCCCACCATATGCAAATCGTGGGGAAATTCACCTCTGTTTCCTTCTAAGGGAATTTTTCTCCTCTAATCAGACCCAGCCCAGGCAGGTCTTTTCACCTGGGGAGCTGGCCCAGCCCTGCCTCTGTCCTGGGGCAGGAACAGCGGCTGGAGGCTCCCACGTACACATCCTATCAGTCTCCTTGGCCAGGCTGGGGGGCCCTGACCTCCTGGGCAGTTAGGACTCAGTGAGGGTGAGGAGAGGTCTGGTCTCCTGAGTCCACGGAGCTCTCCACTGCAGGAAGAGGAGGGCTCCACCTGCTGAGAGTAGATGTCCCCACCAGGGTGTTTGGTGCCCACAGGCAGGACACCAGGTCCCAGGGCTTGAAGACGCTGGCCAGGAGAGGCACAAGCACATACCTGAGTGTGTTCATGTGTTCAGAGGGAGGCAGGTGAGCAGCACACCTGTGTGGCTGGGACAGGCAGCAGAGCCTGGGAACAACCACATCCAGGCCTTGGGAGACCGTGCAGAGGGCCCAGGGAAGGGGACAGCGTGAGGGGGCAGCATGGGGCATTGTGAGGACCACAGACCAGGGACCTGGCCAGCCAGGGAAGCCTAGCAGTCTCCTAACCTGTGTTCCTGCAGGAAGAGCAGGAGAGACGCCCTTCCTCCCACTCCCACCTGCTCTTCTCTCGCCACGCACACTGTGCAAACACGTTTGAAGCTTTTTTCCTCCCAAATAGACTCCAGGTCTTCTGTTAGGGACAGGAAGGCAACTCACTGGCCCCAAACTGGGTTCAATTTCCAACTCTTAGCACTAGCCAGGTGACCTTGGGTAGGTCATGGAACCTTCCTTTCCTTTACTGTAGCAAGCCTTGTAGGATGAAGCTGTTGCACTGGAGCTCAGAACCCCCTCCCCCTGCCCCTTCCCCTCCATCAGAGTCTGTGCCTGTCCTTGAACCTGTCCAAGCATCCACAGAGTGGCTCGGGTCTGCATCTCTGCATTATTGTTGTGTGACCCTAGTGATTGTTACCCTCTCTGGACTACAGTTTCCTCATCTAAGAAAAGGGAAGGGAATGGTCACTATGGTACTCTCCTCATGGGCTTGCCGATGGTTCAGTGTAAAGCACTTAGAGCAGTCGAGGCCACAGCTCTCAATACATGTTAACTCTTACTATTATGAGCAGGCTACTAGGGGACAGCAGATGGGGATGAGTGCTGCCTTGAGGCTGGACTTTGTCTCCCCTACAATTTGCAAGACCTTCGGCATCTGGAACCCCAGCCTCACCCCACACCTCCCGCCTGCCTTCTCTTGGGCCTCCAGCTATCACCCCAACAAGCCACCCACAGGATGTGGTCGACCCTGGACTTGCCTCTTTTGCGTAACATTTATTCAGTTTGATTTGCCAAATATGAGAGTCTGAGTTGTCACCAAGGGGCCAGTGACAGGCAGGCCTCTGGGGAAGAAGCCCCAGTGCCCCCTCCAGCCCTCCCGGGAAGTCCCAGGGAATCTCTGCTCTGCCAGTCTTTGGCCTCAAGCCAGTGTAAACCTGTGTCACTGACCCATCCGTCTTAAGAAAGCTGCAGGCCACTGGGCCCTTTTCTCAGCTGAAGAAACTGAGCCATAGCAGCCCAGCACCTCCAGGCTTTCTTCTGGGTCCAGATGCATTTGTATGGAACTGCCCTCAGACCAGGGCAGGGAGGAGGTCCATCGTCTGGGTTCTCTTTGGGAGTCTGAATCCCCAAGCCTTCCAGCCCCTTTCTGACCATTTTTCTGCTGTAGGTCACACCCTCCCTGCACTGTGAGGAGGCGTGGGGCTGGCCCTGGCCATGCCGGGAGCTGGCGCTTTGGGAGGAAAAGCTCTGGCCTTTCACTTTCACACTGAAAGGGAACCAGCCAGCACCTCCTGCCGTCACTTCCTGTCCCTCCTGGAAGGGTGGAAGCACCAGCCCCTGCCCTGAACCCTTGGGGTCCCTGCCCTAGGCTGTGTGCGTGGCCAGACTTTAATCCGGAACAATCTGGTTTCTCCCTGGTTAGCCGATTGGTTCTTCCCCACCCCCACCTCTGGCTGCTGACAAGGAGCCGCAGTGGGGCAGGGAGGGAGGTGACTCAGTCTGCCAGTGCACATCTGTGTCCCGTGGTCCCAGAAGCTCCGGGTGGGGCAGGAACCAGAAATCTCCCTGCACCTTTTCCCCACCCCCAGGTGTGTTGCAAGTGCCTGACCCTCCCCTCCGCGGGGAGCCAGTGCGGCCAGATTCCTGGGTGGATCCCCACTTTAGGCAGATGGAATCTTGGGGAAAGTCCCGCAGCTGGTCTGGCCATTCAGGCTTTGTGGGAACCAGCCCAGGAACAGAGGCCTTGGGCCCACAGGCAGAGGACCCGGGCTGAGCCCTGCTGCAGGGTGAGGACCAGCTAGCTGGCGCTGTGGGCTGACCTGTCCCTCCTTCCCCCCAGCCACGGGAACAAGGAGGTGTTCTCCTGCCGGGGCATCCTACTGGCTGTGACCTGGTTTCTAGAGCGGGGCCACACTGATATCACAGTGTTCGTACCGTCCTGGAGGAAGGAGCAGCCTCGGCCCGACGTGCCCATCACAGGTATGTGGGACCTCTGGAGGTGACCAATATCACTCTCCCACAGCCCTGGTTCTCCTCAAGAGGGACCCCTTGGGCAGGGCTGACAACTTCTAGACTTAGAGACCAGGGATCAGTATCTCTTTCCGGGGCTTTTGTATCCCCAAAACCCTGCTGTAAACAGTGGTCATTAGATATCACCTTGTCCAGGCCTCTGCCTTAGATACTGGGTGCCTCCCTCGTCCTTCTGGTGGCATGTCACTCATTCAGCATCCCCAGTGGCAGAGGGGCCGTGTGTCTCAGTGGTTAGGGCTGAGGGCTCTGGGCCAGGACAGTGAGGCCTGGCATTCTGACTGTCCATTCCTGGCTCTGTGACCCAGGCAAGGACCCCGAAGCCCTGCTCTAAATCTCGTTCCTCATCTGAAAAACAGGGTGGGGCAGGGTTTGGTACAGAGCCTTCCTCCCACCTGCTGTGGACCTGTGAGCTAATCTAGAGGTGCTCTCCTGGTGCCTGGTGGGTGTCAGCCTGTGCTAACCCCGGCTGCTAGGCTCTCGAGCCCCCGCCTAGATTAAAACCGCCGTTTCTCCAGGAGTCTGGAGATCCAGGGGCAGGCTGTCTGGCTTGGAGCTCCAGGAGGAGTGGCCCCTTCCAAAGGGAACTCTGGCCTTGCCAGAAACTCTGTCCCTTGTCCAGGGACAGAGCCAGGACACTTCTTCATGGACCCCTACAGGACAGGCTGGGTCGACAGACAAAGCCAAACCACCTCTGATTGAGCAGGCCTGATGTCAGAGCGTGAGAAGCCAAAGGGCCAGTTCTGTGCCCAGAGCCCCCCTGCAGGCTGGGCTCAGGTGTCCATAGTCTTCAGGCAGCAAACCAGCAGGAACCTCTGCAGAACGGGTATCCACCCTTGTGAATGTGGGTTAACAGCCCCAGAGCCTGGCCACTGGGAGGTTAGGGAGCCCTGTAGCCTGGTTCTGGGTCCTGAGTGGGCCCTGACTTTCTCCCTGCCACCCCCAGACCAGCACATTCTGCGGGAACTGGAGAAGAAGAAGATCCTGGTGTTCACACCGTCCCGGCGCGTGGGAGGCAAGCGGGTGGTATGCTATGATGACCGCTTCATCGTGAAGCTCGCCTACGACTCGGATGGGGTTGTGGTCTCCAATGACACCTACCGGGACCTCCAGGGCGAACGGCAGGAGTGGAAGCGCTTCATCGAGGAGCGACTGCTCATGTACTCCTTTGTCAATGACAAGTATGTTCTGGGGGACCCAATGAACTTGGCTCTGGGAGGCAGCCAGAGATGCCCTCCGGAGGGTGGGGCTGGTACCAGGCTCTGCTGGGTCCTATGGCCATTGGGAGCCACCACCTGGGCTCCTGGCAGCTTTGGGAGTGAAAGGGACAGCAGATATCCGGCTGGGACTAGGTGGGATGGGTGTTCTTTGATTCAGGGATGGAGAAGTAGCACTTGAGACAGGATGTGGTCAGCGTCCAGGACAGCCTGTCCAGCTGCACACTATTTCTCTTGAAAGCAGCCCGAGGCTGGGATACCTGTTGTGGTTTCCTGATGACCTTGGAAAGATCCTAGCCTGGGAGTTGCCCTAGGTGCCCCTGAGCTGTGGCCCCTGGGCTGGGGCATCCCCCTTCTACTTTGGCACTGTTCTGTCCTAAAGATAGGCCCCAGTTTTATGGCTGGATTTTCAGCAAGGCTGGATGTCCTCAGCAATTGGAAGTCCCCCTTTGTGTATCCCATTCCTGAGAGTTCTTTTTGCCCTCTACAGGTTCATGCCCCCGGATGACCCCTTGGGCCGGCACGGACCCAGCCTGGACAACTTCCTGCGTAAGAAGCCACTTCCTTCTGAGCACAGAAAACAGCCGTGCCCTTATGGTGAGACCCAGCTCTGCCCTCCCCTCACCTGTGCCCTAGGTGCCTCCTCCTGGGTGGCACCATCATGGGACCAGCCAGCCCCAAGTTTCCCTGCCACCACCACCTCCTGCCCGAGTCAGCCCACCTCCCTTCCCCTCTGCAGGGAGGAAATGCACCTACGGGGTCAAGTGCCGATTCTTCCACCCTGAGCGGCCCAGCCGCCCGCAGCGCTCCGTGGCTGATGAGCTCCGTGCCAACGCCCTCCTCTCACCCCCCAGGGCCCCTGGCAAGGACAAAAGTAGCCAGCGGTCTTCCACTTCCTCTCAATCTGGCTCTCTGCCTGCAGAGGGTGAGCAGAGCAGCCAGGAGGGAAAGAAGCTGGGGGCCCAAGCACCCTCAGGGCCCCGCCAGGAGGGGCTGACGCAGACCTTTGCCCCTGCGGGCAGGGGCCGCCCACCCAGCGGAGGCAGCGGCCACTTGGGGCCCACAGACTGGCTCCCGCAGACCCTGGACTCGCTCCCATACATCTCCCAGGACTGCCTGGACTCTGGCATCGGCTCCCTGGAAAGTCAGATGTCAGAACTGTGGGGGGTTCGGGCGGGAGGCCCTGGTGAGCCGGGACCCCCCCAGGGCCCCTACTCTGGCTACCGCCATTATGGGTCCGAGCTCCAGGCTGTGCCTGCCTTCCCTGCCTTTGGACGGGCCATGGGTACCGGCCACTTCAGCGTCCCTGCTGACTACACGCCCCCACCACGCGCATTCCCGTCCCGAGAGTACTGGTCTGAGCCGTACCCGCTGCCCCCACCCACCCCAGTCCTGCAGGAGGCCCCGGTGCCGGGCCCAGGGGCTGGCGGGGGTCCCTGGGGCGGGGCGGGGGGCCTGGCCAAGGAGCGGGCCAGTGTGTACACCAAGCTGTGTGGCGTCTTCCCCCCGCACCTGGTGGAGGCCGTGATGGGGCGCTTCCCGCAGCTCCTGGACCCCCAGCAGCTGGCGGCGGAGATCCTTTCTTACAAGTCGCAGCACCTCACTGAGTGAGCCAGCGGCGTAGCCCGCAAGGGGCTCCCAAGCCAGGCCGCCTGGATGCTGGGCAGAGGGAAAGTTCTAGTAGGGAAGGGACCCCACCTAAGATCCTGTAGGATTGGCTCTGGCGCACGTGGCACCCGCAGCCTGCCCTGTGGGCCAGAGGCGATCGCCCCGTTGATGCACATTGTATCTCGTTTAAGGAGACGCTGCCGATTAGGCCGTTGGTCCGTGGCTGAGGCCCAAACCCTCTTTTCTCTCAGAAGGCGGGGAGAGAGGCCTGGGGGAACAGAGGCCTGGGCAGGGCCCCCACCTCCACCCCGTCCCTGGGACGCCGGCATGGCCGGCTAGTTGGGCACCGTGTGCCTGCCCTCCAACACCCCTCCCGTAAGCCAATGAGGCCTCATCCGCACCCCTTGCGGGTCGTGAGGCTTCATGTCAGTAAGCAAGATGCTTCTTAAAACCCACCTCTACCCACTCTGTTTACCTGCCCCACCACCCCTGCCAGGGCTCCAGGGCCTCTGTCCCCACCCTGTCTTCTGCGCCCTTCCCCAAAGGTGGGGGGACATGTGTATGCTGTGTACAGTTATAAATTTGAAATATAAGTGGAATGTCCTTACCTGTAAGACATCAATAAAAATCAATGTGAGCCCTTTCAGGAGGTGATCATCTTCATGGGGGGTGGGAGGCAAGCTGACCTGCCTCCCAAGGGAACCATGCTATGCTGTGCCCTGACCCTCCTCTGGAAGGCAGGTTTCCAAGAGTGCTGGGTCTCCTGGAGATGAGGCATCTTTCCTACAGCCTCCAGCTGGTCCTCTGTTGGAGGTGGCTATTGACACACAGGAAGGGTTTGGGACAGGATGTGGGGGTTAAGCAGAAGTGTAAGGGTTTAGAGTCCCGTAGCTGCAGCATGGGGAGGGATGGCTCTGAGGGGATAGGATTGGGTTTCTCCTTTTTTGTGTGCTGACCAGAGCTGAGGATGGCAAAGGAGTGAGATGGTGGCTTCTGGGGGCTTGGAGCAGGTGTAGAGGAGCTCCTCGGTGCTCAGTGCTGGCCCCATCTTCTAGATGTTGCCTTGCTCTAGAAATGGGACTGCAGAGCTGGGGAGGAGTGCTGGGCAGCAGCAGCTGGAGAGACAATGCCAGGCGGTCTTCCAGGTTAGGCCTGGTCTACTCTCAAACTCAAGAACTGGCTCTGCCACTGACATCTGGGGCAAATGACTGGCCCTCACTGGGTCTCCAGTTTCCTCATTTATGAAATGGGGATAATAATGGCACCTACCTTGGGGTTGTCATGGGGATTACAGAAGATAACATATGCTAGGTGTGTGACCCCAGTCTTGGCACATAGCAACTGCTCTTTAAGAGGCCTCTAGAGTGACCCACTGCGGGCTACGTTCACAGAGTTTCCACCTTCATCCAGTCTTAACTTCTCATCTGACCTCAGAAAGAGACCTTTCTTTTCTTCCTCTCTCCCTTTCCCTTGCAGTTGAAAAGATGAGTGTGAATTTTTTTTTTTTTCCCTTTTGGTACTGGGAATTGAAACCAGGAGTACTTTACCACTGAGCCACATCCCCAGCCCATTTTTTAAATTATTTTTTTATTTTGAGACAGTCACCCTAGGTTGCTGAAGGTCTTGCCAAGTTGCTGAGGCTAGCCTCAAACTTGTGATCCTCACACCTCAACCTTCCCAGTTGCTGGGATTGCAGGCATAAGCCACTGCACCTGGCTGAATGTTAAATATTCTAAATGCAAAAGGTCATCAAATGATTCTCCAAACATACATTATCGGTCAGGTAAAATGGATAAAATGCAGTTTTAATAATTGTGTCTTGAACATCTCACCTGACTTGTACTTTGTCATGAGGCTTTTATAGTATTTGCATTTTCTTTTGGAGGAACTGCTTCAGCACAGAACAGCTATAAAGCACTTGGGAGACAGTGCCACTGTGGCCAGCCCTGTACCTGGGGCCTCACCACCTTCTTCACCCTGGAGCAGCTCTGGAAGCCAACGCTTCCAGACAGAAATCAAGGAGGGATTCGGCACTCAGGACTTTGGCAAGCAGTAGCTCAGTCTCAGCCACTGAGTGCTGTTCAAGGCGCCGCTGCCTGTTCCTTCCAGATGGCTCAGGTGTTATCTACACAGGGAAATGCCCTCGCCCTATTTTTATTTTTTTCCAATCAAGAACTCTATTCTGGGGGGCGGGGGGGAGTGCTGGAAAGTGGAACTGGCCAAATCATATGGTCACACCGTGTGCATACAGGAATATGCAGCACCAAATCCTATCAACACTTACAACTAATGCACCAACAAAAAACAGGTAGAAGAAAATAAAGGTAAAAAATAAATAAAGGACTGTATTCCAGATTAAAAGGCTATTTATGGGCCTGTTTGGGCAGGAAGCTAAAATACCGGACCAACTAGTTCATTATTGGCCACTTGGCAATGTTGAGTGACTTGCCCAAGGTCCCATGGAGGAGGACTGGCTGGGCCAGGGCTTGAACACTAGTCCTTGGCCCCCACACCTGAGGAAGGGCAGCCTTGGCACCTGCTTGCAGCACCTTGGGCCTTGGAGGGATACAGGGTGCCCTCAGCCCCTGAGTTTGACAACATTCCCATGAGTTCTCTGGCAGCAGGTAGGATGGTCACTCTACCCACCCGCTCAGCAGCAGGTGCCACAGCCTTGTCTTGTGTGTGCCACAACGGTCGCCTGGAAGAAGTAGGGCACTCTCTCACACCTGTTCCTGAACCAGAGCTGAACTTGTGCTCATGTGCCCTCCTGCTCTGTGGGTGTGAGGGCAACCAAGTACTCCCAGGGCAAGTGGGCAGTGGTGTTAGTCCCAGCCGGCTGCAGCTAATGGCAGGAGGCTGGGTCTGGCCCTGCTGGTTCAGACGGGCACCAGGGAGGGCTTGTGCAGCAGGTACCAGCCAGGGCCAAGCCCTCGGGATGGCTGGGTCAGTTCAGCACCGCCAACGACCTATGCTAGCATCCTGCACTTTTCTGACAGGCTCAGCCCGGCTGGGCCTGCTGTCCAGTGTTTAGAGCCTCCCCTCTGGGTCTCTTCCTCAATCTGGCTTCCAGGCAGAGCTACTCAAGTTGCCAGGTCCAATGCCAAGGCTGTTTTTTTCCCATGACTTGGATTTTAACTCCAAAGTTCTCCTACTACCTCCTGCCCCACTGCCTATTCTAGCAGCTTAGTCAGGTGGCATTCACTCACAGGGTCTCAGCCTCACCACCTATAAAAGGAACACAGTGATCCTTGTCTTTTTCTAGATTTGACAATCTGATACTTCAATTCATGTAGTGGCAGCAGGAGAAGACCTGGGTTCGAGCACCACTCATGGACTGTTCAAGACAACTTATTTCCCTTCTTAGGGCCTCAGCTGCCTGGCCCACCCAGCTCCACGTGAGCTTCCAGGGAGAGGGTGGCAGACACGGACAGAATATGATTCCTGAGACCAAAGCTCAAGCCACGAGGCGCGGACCTAGAAGGGATCAAATTCCAAGTAGCTGCCCCACTTGCTTTTTCCTCTTCTTGTTTTCCTGGTTCCAGGAGCCAAGAAACTGATGGGGAAACCAGAGATATGCAAATTCATGCATGCTGGGAAATGATCCTGGGGAGCCACAGAGGACAGCTGCCTGCCCACCTTTTCCCACCATGGGTCCCCACCCGGCCCTCAGGCTCTCATCAGCAGCAGGGGCTGACCCTGAATTTTCTTGCAAGCTCTGTCTTGCAGGAGTTACTCTGGGGCACAGACTGTGTGTAAGCCTGTAAGACAGGAAACCTCCAGCCTCCTGGGCCTCCCTCACAGCAGAGACTCATCAGCTCACAGTGAGATAAAACTTCCCTGCTCATTATGTCCCTGCCCACTCCATCCCATCATACTCCTTCAGGCTGAGGGGAAATTGGGCAGTCTCTGAAGATTGGGAGACCTAAACTAAGGGCAGGAGAGCTTTGGGCTAGAGGGGATCAGCCCTCCCAGTGCTGTTAATCCCCAAATATTGCTAGTCCCTTGTGGGGCAAGAGACCAGATAGTAGCTGGGAAGGGGTCAGCACTTACCACAGATGCTATTTCATCCCACTTCCCAAGTCCTCTGCTCTCCCTCCTTCCCCAAGACTCCCCCAGGCACTGAAGGGCAATCTGCACATGTCCTCTAACTGGACCCAAGGGAAGTGGTAGGCAGGCCTCTACCAGACTGCCTGAGCAGAGGAAACAGGAGTCGTGAGGGGCAGGGCCAACAGCCTGAGCCCTGACTCCCAGGTATGGCAGTCCAGGGCCCTGCTCAGACCTCTAGCTCATTCTTTTTCCCTAGCCCGTAGCAAAGTGGGTGGAGTACAAGTGGTAAATGTCTGTTCTGAGGACCTCCTAGTTCATGGGAAGGGTGTGGGAGATTTGGCTGAAAGAGACAGGAAGTAGAGCCCTGCAATTAAGGAAACCCAAGTCATCCCAGGCCACGGCATGCAAATACTTCCAGCCAGTTCCTGGAGGGGGTGGCAGCCCAGCCTGGCACCTCTGGGTGTGGCCTCTTGGAGCTCCTCTCAAGGCAGCTGCTAGTGAACTTAAACTGCTCACCAATTTAAGAAATGGCAGCAAGACTAGGTGGGAGGAAAGGATCAGGCACCCCACCCAACATTAAGCCAGGTCTGCTGCTGGGAGGTCAGGTCACTGGAAACCACCCAAAGGCTCCCATTCTGGCAGCGCTCCAGAGGAGGCTCACTGAAGGCATGTAGTGTCTTGCCTGCCACCTGCTGGTGCCGCCTGGCACTACTGCCTGGGGAAAACCCTGCCTACTCCCTGGGATGACCAGCCCTGGCCTGGAATGATGGGCCTTGGAAACAAGAATCTAGGAGAATATGGCAAATGACACGCTAAAGCAAAAGCAGGGAACTCCTTCTTTGTTAGCAGGATTTTTTTTTTCCTGAGACTGGAGTCTCACTGAGTTGCCCAGGTTGGCCTCAAACTTGCGAACTTCCTGCCTCAGTCTTCTGAGTCAGTGGGGTGAACCAGGCATGAACCACCTTGCCTGGTTTATGGCAGTCTCTTTTTCTTCTTCTTCTTCATTTCTGGGGATAGAAGACAGGGCCTAGTGTGTACTAGGCAAGTACTCCACCACTGAGCTACACTCCAGCCCTTTTCATGTTCATCTTGAGACAGGGTCTCACTAAGTTGCCTAGGGGCTCACTAAATTGCTGAAACTGGCTTTGAACTTGTGATCCTCCTGCCTCAGCTTCTCAAGTTACTGAGATGACAGGCATGCACCACTACTTGGCTAAAACAGGGGATTCTTAATGACTTGCAACCAGAGGTCACTGTCATACCTTCTACAGTCTAAAATTCCAGAAGGTTTTGACTGTTCCAGGTAACAAATTGTAAAAAAAAAAAAAAAATCTCAGGTTGGTGATAGCTCAGTTGTAGAGCACTTGCCTAGCATGCATAGAGGTACATACCCCTTGACTCAGCAATACCAATGCTATGAATTTATCCCACAGGCGCTCATTTGCAAAATTACATGTGTTAAGGCTATTTACTACAGGACTGACACAGCAAAAGATGGGGAACAATATTAATGTCAGCAACAGGGCACTGGCTGTATAAATTCTGATACCCACATGCAACGGAACATTAAGGAGTCAGTAAAAATAAATAGCTGAACACTTCTTGCTAGATTGCTAAATTTAAAAAGCAAGGGTAGAAACAGTGCATATTACACTACTACTTCCTCTACCCATTTTTGTAAATAGACACACGTGTGTACACTGCTCATACATATACCAAGTTCCTCTGAAGGAACACAAGACCCTCAGAGTTGTCTTTGGGAAGGAAACTGGTGGCTGGAGGACAGGAGAACTTGCTTTTCCACTGAATACACTTCAGGACCATTTAAATGTATGCTAGTTTCATGTTGCTATGGTTTGAATGTTGTGTTTCCCCCAAATTCTACCCAAATTCTAAACCACAAGGAGATGGTGTCGAGAGGGAGGTCTTTAGGAGGCGATCAGATAATGAATGGAATTAATGTTTTTATAAAAGAGCTTGTTCCCCTTCCATCATGTGAAGGGCTAAGAACCAGAAATCAGGCCTGCACCAGAGGCTGAATCTGCTGGTAGCTGGATCTAGATGTACTAGCTTCCACAGCTGTGAGAAATATTTACGATTTATAAGCCATCTTAGTTTATGCTAATTTTGTTATAGCAGTCCTAACAGACTGACATATGAATTCAAATTAATTAAATATTTTAATGTCCCCCATTCTGGGATACAGAAATAAGTTTTGGGGTTACCAGTAAGTGGGTAGCAGTAGGGAGGGCTATACTGGCCAAAGGTCAAACTTGGATCAGGTGCAGTGATACTAGTAATTCCAGTGACTCAAAAGGCTGGGGCAGCAGGATCCCAAGTTCTAGGCCAGTCTCAGCAACTTAGGAAGACCCTGTCGTAAAAAATAAAAAGGGGGGGCTGGGGTTGTGGCTCAGTGGTAGAGTGCTCGCCTACCATGCACAGGACACCAGGTTCGATCCTCAGCACCGCATAAATGTAAAATAAAGATATTGTGTCCACCTAAAACTTAAGAATAAATATTTTTTTAAAAAATAATAAAAAGGGTTTGGGATGTAGTTCAGTTGTAAAGCACCCCTGGGTTCAATCTCCAGTGCAAAAAATTTTGGAATGTATACATCTATAACAGGTATGTGTTATTAAACCATGATAGATGTTTTTGTTTGTTTTGTGGTGTTGGGGATTAAACCCAGGAGTTCTCTATTACTGAGCCACATTCCCAGCCTTTTTATTTTTTGAGACAGAGTCTCACTAAATTGCTGAGGTTGGCCTTGAACTTGTGATCCTCCTACCTTGGTGTCCCAAGTTGTTGGGATTATAGGCATGTACCACTGTGCCTGGCAATAACTTTCATTTTTAATAGATCAAAATGATTTGAATATCAGCAATTTCTTGTGGTTCAACCTAATATTTATTTATAAATTATCTACATGTAGTAACGAGCTAATATTTACTCATATTATACAACACATTCGAAGTGAAGAACTACATAATGCTGATCTCAAAAGTGAAGCACACATCAAAGTCCTAATCTTTCCTTCCCACACCCCCCAGCCATCCTCCATACCCTCTCCCTTGGAGACCACTACCCTGAGGATCAACACCAACTACACACAGCCCTACCAGTAATGACAACTTTTACTCCAGAAAACTGTTTGAAATCATGAAGTTTACCACTTAAAAGATTCAGACATGATAATACTCGTTTAGAGTGTCATAGAATGAAAATTCCAATCCCTTCCCATCACCACTGTATCACCTTCCTAAGCACTGAATACACCACCCTGGAGAAGTAAAGGTGCACAAAACACAGTCCTGTACTTTCTCCTACCCGAACAGCATGGAGTCAGGACTTCAGATGTGACTTTGCTTCAGAAATCCGGAGAAGGCTGAGGGACAGAAAAGTCAGAATACAAAAACAAGGAGTGCTGTATTTCACCACATAATCATCACTGATGCAGTAACATATATTCACAAGTATCCCATGCATTCTAATCTTACACCAAAGATAGTTTAGTAATAAATAATTTTTAAGTTAATATGAGCATGACTTCTTTTTTAAAAGAGAGAGGGGCTTCACATGAAGTTGCATCCCACTTTAAAAAAATTTTTTTGGCATAAAATCTGTGATGATTATGCAATGAAAAACGGTATTTCAAAACAATACATGTAACCACTTGCAAGCAAGTGTAGGCTATTTAACACTCATTTCAATGCTCTTATTTACTGCATGGGTCAAGATGTCAAGCTCACTCTTCACAGGATATTTAGAGTACTTACAGTATCCAGAAACCAAGGGCTCAAGTGTGGAGGCAGAAATACTGCTTCCTTCTCTTACAGAACAAAGGATCTTCTAAGCAAATAGTATGAACTCATTTGTGGGGAAAATGTTTGACCCATGTCATGACTGATCAATTTCTTTCTGTGTTCCAAGGCCCCTAAGATATATGGCCTCTCCAGATCACCACAGCAGCTTTGAAGGCCCTGCTCTATCGGTTCCCACTGGCCTTGCCCATAGCCCTCCCCTAGGCCCCAAATGGCTTCCAGGCTTCTACTCTGTGGTTTACTCCTGCTCTCCAACTTCAACTTGTTCGGTATGATGGGTTTCAAACATTCTACATTTAAATAGAATGAACCATTTTCCCAGTCCTCAGAGGGGCTGAGTTCACCTGAGACTCCCAGGAAACTCTGCGCTGGCACTATGCTCCTAGTAGGAGACAAAAATGTTACAAGGGCCTTGACTTTTTATTCTAATGTCCTATCTACTAAGAGGAGCAAAGGAAAACCTATTCCCACGTTTAAGAGAAATGTAAAGAACAGAAAGTGTACCCAGATGGCAGAAACAAACATGTACGGCCCCCTCAGTCTTCCCATTCCCACTTTAGTCCCTCTGGAATAGGAAAAAAGGGAAGAAGGAAGGACATATTCCAGGACACAGCTTCCTCAATCAGCTCCAGTTCTTTAAACCAATTTGTTCAGTAACCTATAATGTGTAGCAAAGCACTACTCAAAACCCAACTGAGGGCTGGGAGCACTTGTCTAGCACATGTAAGGCACTGAGTTCAACCCCAGCGCCGCATAAAAATAAAGGGACTGCATTCTTATACAACTAAAAATATTTTTTTAAAAAACTGAGCCAGTGAGGGCAGGCCTGGGAGGAAGCATCTTCTCAGTGGTCCTCACAGAAGGTCCAGTTAAGAGGCTGCAGCAGGGCTAAAGTGGGAGAACACAGGCCACCCAGTGGACTTGCTTTTTTCTTCCGTGCTGAACCTAGAGCCTTCCACATGCTACCAATGTTATCCATCCACTGACAGTAATCTCTCTTCAGGTTGGCACATTCACTCACAAGCAATCTAACTAATAACCAAAGTTAAGTATTACAAGCACAATGGTGCACCCCTTGGTGCTTTTTTCTAAAATATCCCCATGTAGGGAAACTAAGTAATCTCTCAGACCAGTATCCCTCCCTGGCCAACTTACAAGAAAACTGAAAGGTCTGCTAATCAGTGGTTAAACTTTATATAGCTATAAAGCCAGTAGCCTGCCCATAATCATGATTTTATATACACACAGGTGTAATCACATAGATACATTTTTATTTTTTATTGGTACTGGGGATTGAACCCAGGGGCACTTTAGCACTGAGCTATATCCCCAAGTCCTTTTAATTTTTTAAAAATTTGCAATAGGGTTTCCCTAAGTTGTTCAGATCCTCCCTAAATTCCTGAGGCTAGCCTTGAACTTGTGATCCTCATGCCTTAGCCTCATGAGTTACTGGGATTATAGGTGTGTATCACCATACCTGGCATAGATATCTTTTAAACAATATCTTTAGAAGGGCTGGGAGTGTAGCTCAGCAGTAAAATGTGCTTGAGGCCCTGGTTCTACCCCAAGCATTGTAAAAATAAATAGAACAAAATAAATAACATACCTTTTAAACAACAATACTACTGCATCTCTAGCAAATGCCAAACTCTGAGTGTCAGAGATATTTTAAAGTCAGCTCAGCACTTTCCTCAGAGGTAAGGAAAGTCCAGGAAATCCCACTCTTCCCTCTTGGAAAAGGAGATGAACTGACAAAGAAGGACACAGAATACTTCAAGGTTTTTGTTTTAAAGGAACAATCTAAGAAACTATTTCCTTAAAACATTGCAACATTGGAGTTCTGCTGCCAAAGACATAGCCAAAGATGTCTAAATCATCACAGAGGAAAAAAAAAAAAAAAGTTTATTTGAGAACAAAAGTGAAAGCTTTTGCACACCTGACAAGGCAGCTTTGTTCTGATAACAGATGCCATCCATATTCAGCTCCACTGAGATCACAATGAACATATTTCTTCTTACAAAGAGATGGGCACACATAAAGGACTATGACTAAATAGAGTCACGGAAAGGCAAGGCCCAAATCTTAGAATGATTCACAGCATAACACTTAATCAAAGTATTCAGTTTCCTAATGCAGTGGCTCTCCACATGGCTTCTTATCAGCATCACCAGGACCCTTTGAAAGAAATCCTAGTAAGCAGGCTGTATGGACCCTAGGGTCTCTGGGAGTGGGGCCCAGACATCAGCATTTTTAGGGTTCCTAGGTGATTACAATCTGCTGCCAGAGTAGGTGACCACTGCACTGAATCAAGCACAATCATCAGCAAGTTCCTCTGCCTACTGACCCCTGCAAGGACAATGTCCCTGGGGCAGTGCTGGCTCTGCTGATGCTACCTTTCACTCCGCTCAAGAACCTTACATTATCAGCTTCTGGTGGAATTTTGAGACTTTCCATTCCCTTGGTGATTTTTACAGCAATATTTAATCAGGTGATTACTAACAAAAAGATGGGAAAAAAGAAATTTCCAATAAGGCATGATATGAATAAATAAGTAAAAAAACAATTCTCAGGTTTAAAAGTAAAGCATGAGAAGTCAAAGCCTGTGAAATTTTATTTATACAAAAGAATAAAAATATCTATTTTAAAAGAACTGATTTTAACTTGTGTTTTTCCGCTTTTCCTGTTCCTTGAACATGAAACTGCTTTCAACTCAAAGATTTAAGATAGATAATTTTTAAATAAACACTCTTTACCTTCCTCCTGCAAGAAAACAAAGAGCCAAGTTTCCCATTTTACTATGGTAAGCCACATTATTTTCAGTTGGAATATTGGCAACTGCATGAAATAGATTACCAGATATGTTGGCAGGAAGGTATGAGCTGTACAAAGGCATTACAAAAAGTCCCCAAAGAAAATGAGATGGTAAAATAACAACAGAAAATAAAACACAACAAAGTAAGAGAATGCCAGATATTTACAGCCTACATCATTGTGACTTGTGTTCTACTTAGCATAAAAGAAAACCAGAGAATATTTCTCAACAGGGATCACGCATGTGGCTGGCAGCAGCCAGTTTGGGGAAAAATGTTCATTCTAAGAAGGGAGAAATGCACAGTTAACAACTTGCTGCGATTATAACCATGTCTTGGTCTTCTTGCAGCTCTGTTACTAAAAATGACACAAAGCAAATGATCCGATGTCTTACAGAAATGACTTGTTTGTCACAACATTTAGAACAAACTACTCAGAGTCACAGGCACTGGGTCTGGGAGAGCAGAGGTGGATGGCCACGCACTCAGGTGAGGGATGTTTATCTTTATCTGTATGAGGTCGGAGAAGGGAAGCAGAGCTCTACAGCCTGGAGGCTTCTGCACTAATGAGTCTTCTAATAGTCCTAAAGAGAAAGAAAGAAAAATCTCAACTTACTCAACAAAACACTCATTTCAATCTAGAGAAAAAAAAAAAAAAAATCTCACAAACAACTGTGCTAGGGGATTGTTCTATACTCCAAGATATCTCAAATGTAATGTAGAACATTTCACAACGGAAAATGGCCTGTCTTCTGAGTCTATAAGGAAAATCAACTGAAACATCAACTCTGCTCTTGCTAGACCTAAACTCACCAGCCCTCCCCAAAAAAAGGAGTTAGTATCAACAACTTGTTATTTAATCAGAGGGAATTTTTCTTCAGTAAAAATATGCGCAACTGCTCTTTCTCCAAAATAAAGCAAATATTATCTAAAAGTTGCAGTATATACAAATGGACATCCCAGACTTTAAAATTAGAGTGTGACCCAGATTAGAGACACTCAGACTCTGAAGATGATACATTTTCCTAATCATCTACAAAATTTCCAGCCTTTCTGAAGTAGTCTGGCTGATACTTACAGCTCGTGGTTTTTTGTTTAACTTCAGATCAATTCTGTGATAGGAAAGATAAAAGATATTTGCATTTTAATTTACAGAAAAAGGGTCCAACAATTAGCTATTGCATAGGGCATAAGCTATAACAAAGGCTATTTGGTTAAGTAAAATCCACATTCTTCATTAGACTATGTCATATTTAGTTGTTTACCCAGATATTATTAAGCAAGTATTAAAAAATATGAGCAGATACTTTTGCCATAAGGTAAACTTGGATAATTTAAAAAGAAATATACAGCAGTTGCAAAAGTCATTTAATCTTTTAAAAATATTCCAAAGTTACATGTTAAAGAGATTGGATTAAGAAGGCATGCTCTATGTTAATATGTTAGCTTTATAACTATACCACTGAAAATTACTGAGACGTGTGGTGATTAAGAATAGAAGAGAGACTAGGAGTTTGTATTTCTGGACATGAAACACAAAAGAAATTACATGAATTTCAATTTTTAAATCTTTCCAAAGCAAAATATCAAACTCTTTAACTATTAATCTCCTTATGAAGCAAAGCCAGAAAATCAATTTAAATATAAATTAAAGGTTATCTATTTAAAAAGAAATTAAAATGCATAAAAGTGAAGTTTACTTAATTTTGCTTAAGTTATTAAATAAAATGTTACCTCCATCACGTTTTTCTGTTTTTAAAAAAAACTTCCCAGCCTAACCTAATATACATACCTACAATTAAACAGATAAACTATGGGTTAGAAAGGTCTCAAAAAGGCATACTGGTGTCTACACACTAAAAAACACAGCACAAATACTAATTCAAATCAAACTTACTCAAAGTCATAATCAAACATGCCAGACGGGCTGAGGGGCAGCATTTGAAAGGAAGAAAGCAATAGAAATTAATACACTAATTGAATAAATTAGTCGATTAGCCACCCTAGCAAGATTTATAGAAACAAAACCAGCTTTAAGATCTTAAGCCGTAAGTTTTAAACATGAAAGCACCAAAGATTCTGTGGTCAGAAGAATCCCTTCCCTCAACGGATTCCACAGCAAAAGAATAGACTATGAAAGAAAAAGTTATATCATTAGAAAACTACAGACACCTGGAGCCTTTTTATTAGCTGCCAGATTCAGAGTTAGAACTTTCAAAATATTTGTATCATAAAATATAATTAGGGCATTAGAAGAAACAGAGAAAGAAAGGTTTAGTCATATAATGAAAGGTGCTTGTAAAACTCAGCATAATAGGCTTTCACTAAAGTAAGATGACAAAAACATTTTAAACTTTAAAAAAAGGAAAACATTTTGCAACTTGTACTCAAGTTTAATGTTCTAAATGTGTCCAGGAAGCTGGTGCTCCATTGCTACAGCATTCATCCTAGAAGTCAGGGGTTGAATGAACATGCTGTAGGGTTGAGTCTTGTTCCAGAAACTGAAGAGTAAAACACTATTCGGCCCCATAAGATGGTGATGACAATTAATTGTTTATATCAAGGTGACATTTAACACCAAAGTCTGCAGAACACCCCCCCCCCTTTTTTTAGAACCCTTTTTAAAACAAAGGAAAGGTGGCATCCATAAGCACCCCAGCCTCAAGGATCTGGAAGGGAGCAGTAGAGAGGAGGCCATTCTGTGCCATCACTGCTATAACAGATGATGGTCCGGGCAGAGCCCCAAAGCAAACATCAACTTGGAGCACGACACCAGCTCCACAGCTGACTCCAGTGCCTTTCACACTGTAGAAAAGGGGCAAAAACAATATGCAAAGAGCTTTCCTCCTAGACCATGTTTACAAGAGTGAAATTGGAAGTTTAACTGCCATATCCCTTATGCAACAGTTTCATTTATGACATTTGGGAAAGCATACAGTGTACAAACCAGGAATTAAAAAACATTTTACTTTCAGCCTGACTTTAATTTTGTTCATCACTAAAATAGACAATAAAAAAATAAGACAAGCCAGGTGCGGTGGCGCAAGCCTGTAATCCCAGAGCCTCAGGAGCCAGAAGCAGGAGGATCGTGAGTTCAAAGCCAGCCTCAGCAATTTAGCGAGGTATTAAAGCAACTCAGTGAGACCCTGTCTCTAAATAAAATACAAAATAGAGCTGGAGATGTGGCTCAGTGGTTGAGTGCTCCTGAGTTCAATCCCCAGTACCCACCGCCAAAAAAAAAGACAATTAAAAAACAGGGTGTAGCTCATTGGTAGAGTATGTGCTTAACATGTTCAATCCCTAGCACTGGAAATAAATATATAAATAAGAGTGTACTTGGTTAATCTTGGTTAAACTTGGGCTTGCTACAGTAGTAAAACTCTAACAGCTGTGAGTTATTCTTTCAATTTTTTCTTTAAAGACACTAGGACTTAATTATTGTTCAGATAACATACAAATGTAAGCATTCATTTGATCATTTATGAATGTTGAAAAACTGATAAATTTTCATATTCCAGAAGAGGGCAAATTCAAGTTATTTCCTTCTGCTAAAGTACCATCTTAATTCACCACTAGACAGTACCTCGCATATAGTATACTCAAACATTTCTTAAAATAGTCTACTATCAGCACCTTGGAGGAGAAAAAACTATGTACTGGGTGCTGACCTACCAATATGCCTAGATGACCTACTCCATCTTCACCCTGATCGGTCAGCACCACTAAGCCATCCACCAGGGGCAAGGGATTTGGGCCAGATACAACTCCTCACTAAAGATGGCAGGAACCCAAGCATCTTAACTGGCCCCTAAGGTGCTACTAAGGTGTCCTGAACCTGGTTTCCCAAGAAAGAAAGCAAATCAGGTCCCCCCTTCATTCAGGCAGATAAGCCCTTAAGGAGAAAGGAAAGACAGGGAAAGCAATAAAAATTAGGACCCTGCTCTCTGAACTGGAGACATCATTGATGAAAGCAATAACTAACACAAAAATCTTTATAAATGCTAGTGTTTTTCTGGGAGAAATTAGTTCCTAGGCCAGCAGAGGAAAGAATAAGCAAGAAATATAGATCCTATGGAAATTTACTAGAAAACTTCAAGAAGAAAGTTAATTAGGTTTCATGCCTCTCCAATTCCCTTTTATCAATCTTCAGTCACTAATAGTCGGGTCATTAATGAAAATGA
The DNA here is from genome assembly GCF_001458135.2 of Marmota marmota marmota. Classification (NCBI taxonomy): domain Eukaryota; kingdom Metazoa; phylum Chordata; class Mammalia; order Rodentia; family Sciuridae; genus Marmota; species Marmota marmota. The sequence goes on along the minus strand of NW_026000082.1, from coordinate 26,461,043 downwards.
AGTATTACCTGAAATAAATAGCTGTCTAGAGAGTAAACTTATCAGTAATGGAAAAAGTCACAGACTTTTTTTTCAAGAATATTGTCCCTACTCTAGACTCTGAAATAGGAAAAGAATTATTTTAAAATGACACTGGACCCTAGTACCACACATACACACACACATTTAAGAAAAAAAAAAAAAAAAGCCCACTGGAGTAAATTAAATAAAAGCATCATAAAGCATAATATTTAATTATCTTGACAATTTAAAAATATTTCTTTAACGGGCTAGGGGAGTGTAACAGTGCTTGCCTAGCAAGCATGAGGTCCTGTGTTTGATCCCAACAACAAAAAATAAATTAATGAATTTTTTAAGAGTATAAGTATCTGCTGTTTAGAAGCCAGCACCAATACCATCACGGTGGTCAAATAATCCATAGCCCAAAAAAAAAGCGAAAGCAAATTTTGCTATTTCCTACTACAGTTTTGAGGCTGGCATGGTGACTTCTGGTTTGCAGAAAAATGTTAAGCAGCAGTCCTTTGTCACTATTTGCAGGAAATACTATTTCACCATTACCATCAACAACAAAAAACATTCTTAAGTGAATTAAAGAATCAGCTAATGCCAAAGAGGTTCAAACCAGTGAGAATAAATTCTACATATCCCCATCCATATCCATAAAGCCAACAGTTTTAATACCGTGGGTGCATGAAGGAATATCCTACAGGTTTCTAAAATAACACAATATCGAAGCCAATTGGAGGACAAGGAACCCCACCCAACCCTTGCATGCCCCTTTCACCTTTTCTGCATGCAGGCCTCCAAGGACAGTAGGACAAAGCCAGTCAATGCAAATCCAGTTTCCATGCCTCTCAGAAGGTATGAGGCCAGGACAAGATTCCTCACTGTAGAAACTATTTATTACCCTCTCTTAATGAAGCTGTGTAAATACCCCAGAGAGAGTGAAAGCTAAAAATCCTCTCTGGAAGACAGAAAAGCTAAAAATCCTCTCTGTCCACTGATGTCAGGCCTAACTCATTATGTACTGCAAAAAACATGGTGGACAAATGTTCTCTAGGAAGGCACTGTCATATTTTATAGGCTTTATATTGTTTTCCAATATCTGAAGTTAGCATATTGCAGAGAAATACCAAAACAGAAAAACCATAAGCAATCAAAAAAATTTGTAATTAGAATAGAAAAAAGACGAGTCACATCGGTTCTCATAAGGCAGGAATCAGAATGAAAAGCCTCTAACTTTGCAGCTTTGCAAAACTTCCTAGTGTCATGTTTCAAACTACATTACAAAGATTCCATTTCTATTTCCCCATTTTCTCTTCTCACAGGATTCCAAATTTACCATATTAAACAAGATTTTCAGAGAATAACACTTCGCACTAGCAATAGTGGAAAGGATGCCCTGGAGTCCATCTTGGCAAAATTGCCCACAGCTGGCCCTGACCCTTGACCCGAATCATACAGGGTTACTCTGATACCCACCCAAGTCCTCCCTGAGAGAGAACACTAGCCCATTTCATTTGGCCCAAAAGAATTTTTGCCCATCCACAGTAGAAGGCTCTGAAACAATCCTATAGTGTTTTACTCTAGGAAAGTACACGGAAGCTCTGGGAATGGGGTCCCTGTCACTGACCTGTGCCGGTTTTTATTCTTCCGTTTTTTATGGCTGCTGTGATGACTCCCTGAGGAAGTAGAAGAAGCAGCCTTCTGAGGTTTCACTCCCTGCACAGATCCATCCAGATCCTCAGGGTCCTCCTGGCTGGGCTCATTTTCCTGATTGTGGAAGTCTGGAGAAGTATCACTTTCTGTCCCACTTCCTGGCTCCCCTGGAAGAAATAAAACACAAATCCCCCAAAAACCTCAGACAACTGGTCCATTATCTGGAAAGAGTTTTTTGAGCATACATGCTAAATGACAGAGAAGATACAAAGTTACCAGAGTTCCTAAAAGACATGTAATCTGAAACAGTGTAACCAGGGGCAAGGGGTCTAAGGACAGTTGGGAGTTGGGAACATACAACCAGGATAACCTCCCTGCATAAAGTTTATTTAAACATAGAATACAATAATGGGGTTAATAATTATACAAAAAGTGTGACTGAAAATATTAGATAGGTCTCCAGGAGACAAGGGATGATCTTGACAAAATTGCCCACAGCTGGCCCTGATTCTTTACCCAAATCATACAGAAAATCTTTCTATCAAGCAAAGTTGCCCCCTGCCCCGAAAAACATACCAAAAAGGGAGAAGAGTCCATTCCCTAAATTACCTCAAGAAGTCGTAAGTATTTATTTATTTATTTATGGGGCCTCCCACGTGCTAGGCAAGTGCTCTAAAACTCAGCTACATTCCCAATCCAAGAATGTTTTGAAAAAGCAGTAACAGTACTCTTCACCTGACATACGAGCCCTATTTTAAAAGTTCACTTGTTATACTAATTAAACAGAACCAAGCTCAAGAACATTTTAAGTATGCATTTATTCTTAAGAGTATAATTAGCAAGGTGCAATGGCACATGCCTGTAATTCCAGCAACTCAGGAAGCCGAGGCAAGAGGATCACAAATTTGAGGCCAGCCTCAGCAACTTAGTGAGATCCTTTCAATCAATAAATACAGCCTCAGCAACTTAGTGAGATCCTTTCAATAAATAAATAAACAAATAAAGATGGGGGTGTAGCTCTGTGATAGAGTGCCCATGAGTTCAATCCCCAGTATGGGGAGAAGGTGATTTTAGGGCTAAGGATGTTCCTAATAGTAGCACTCTTGCCTACTAGCACGTACAAGGCCCTGAATTCCATCCTCAGCCCAAGGAAATTTTTTAAAAATAAATTAAATTAAACATATTTTGGAAAAAAAACACTAGTTTCTTTCCCTTTTAATATATACTAGTTTCTCCTGAAAAATTTTTTTTTCTTCCTTTTTTTTTTTTTTTTAGTATCAGGGATTGAACCTAGGGCACTTAACCACTTAGCCCTATCCCCAGCCCTTTTTTATTTTTTTTATATTTTATTTAGAGACAGGGTCTCTGAGTTGTTTAAGATGCTGAGACTGGCTTTGAACTTGCAATCCTCCTACCTCACCTTCCCAAGCCACTGGGATTACAGGTGTACGCCAGCACGCCCAGAAGGAAGGTGTTTCTTTCTTTTTTTTTTTCAAAGAATGGGAAATGATTCTCTTTTTTTTTTAATTTTTTTTATTATTTATTTTTTTAGTTTTCAGTGGACACAACATCTTTATTTTATTTGTATGTGGTGCTGAGGATCGAACCCAGTGCCGCGCGCATGCCAGGCAAGCACACTACCGCTTGAGCCACATCCCCAGCCCCAGGAAAGTGTTTCTTGAAACTTAATGGATAAGGATGGGGGGAAAGATTTTCACTTTACTCAACCATCAATGGACCATAAATAAATGCATTATCTCTTGCTAAAAACTGTCAAAAGGACCAGGCACAGTGATGCATACCCTATAATTCCAACTGCTCAGGAAGCTGAGGCAGGAGGACTGCAAGTTCAAGGCCAGCCTCAGCAACTTAGCAAGACCCTATTTCAATATAAAAAAGGACTGGGGATGTAGCTCAGAGGGAGAATATTCCTAAGTTTTATCCCCAGTATCCCCCCCCCAAAAAAAATTTTTTTTTTGATTGTCAGAAGGGGTTGTATGGAAAGCATACAGAAGTACAGGGAAAAAAATTCCCAAAATATCAGAAGAAACAGCCAGATCTCAGAAATCATGCACTATTTTGAACACATTTCATAAACGCAACAGAAGAGGGAGCTCTAGAGCTATGAAACCAGAAAAAGTATCCCACCCTTCTAAAATTCAAAACTGATTTCACACACAAAAAAATTATTGCAAAACGCTAGGTATGTGGCACCTGTCTGTAATTCCAACTACTCAGAACACTGAGTCAGGAAGAGCCCAAGTTTGAGGCCAGCATCACCAACTTACTGAGACCCTTGCTCAAAATTAAAAATTAAATAAAAGGCAGGGGGGGATTGGGATGTAGTTCAGAAGTGGAACAGACCTGGGTTCAATCCCCAGTACTGGGGAGAAAAAAATTACCAAAACAGGGCTGGAGTGATAGCTATTTGGTAAAGCACTTGCCTATCATTTGAGGCCCTGGGTTCGATCCCCAGCACCACGTAAATACCTAAATAAGCAAATATTACCAAAAGATTCTAAAAACTTACTACCGAAGCTACAGTAATCAACAGTGTGTGATAGTGGCAGAAGGATAAATACATATATCAAGGGAACAGAATTCAGAATCCAGATATAAAACTGTACCTTTAATGTCAATTAATTTTTGAAAAGAGCAATAAGGCAAGCAATTCAATGAAAATTTTTTCAATAAACAACAATGGACAACCAAATATTTACATGCAAAAGAATGAAGCAGAGCTGGGCACTCTGGCCCATGCCTGTAATTCTAGTAACTTGGGAGGCTAGGACTGAAGGATCACAAATTGCAAGTTCAAGGCCAGACTTAGCAACTTAATAAGGCCCTAAGCAATTTAGCAAGACATCTTGGTAAAGTGGCCCTGGGTTCAATCCCCAGTACCAAAAAGAAAAAAAAGATATACAAAGTGAAATTTAAATTACCAAAGGAGCCTGGCACAGTGGAAAAGTTGGGCCCCCAGTTCCAGCTACTCAGAAGACTGAGATAGGATAACTGGAGCCCACAAGTTCAAGGCCAGCCTGGGCAAAGTATTAAAAAATTAAATTAAAATAACTTAGCAAAGAATTTGAATAGATATTTCTCTAAAGATATATAAATGACCAATAAGTCATTCAGAAAGATGTGTTAGGCTAATACCAACCTGTTAATGTCAGTTACCTCACAAAGTTAGGATGGAAGTAGGAGTAACTTTTTACATGACTAAATTACTTACCACAATAAGAAGGGGTTACTTTTGTAGTTTTAAAAAAATCTAATGAGGGCTGGGGGTATAGCTCAACTGGTAGAGTGCTTGTCTAGCATGCATAAGGCCCTGTGTTCAATCCTCAGCACCACATAAAAATAAAAACATAAATAAATAAAAAGGGCTAGGGATGTAGCTCAGTGGTATAGCACCCTTGGATTAAATCCCTAGTACTGTCCCCCAAAATGCAATGCTTTCTACTATCTTTGGTTTCATATGTATCCAGGCTAGAAAGAAAGTGTATTTGCATCATCCCTAAAGAGGACTTTTTGCAAATTTATGAAGCATTCTAAAAAGAATAAAGTAGAAGAAAAGGAAAATAGGCAGATTTGTGTCTGGTTTCCTTTGAAGGATCAATAATCTCTACTGTTTGTTTTAATGAGCTTCTCTGAACCAGATCTCTCTTCAGCATTTATTTACATCATTCAAGTAGGTAAGTATGATTCTGGATAGTTTTCCTTCTCCTCTAGCCTTTTCATGCTGATTAGAAGTTACACCTTTAATAGCCATTCCTTTCTTTTAGTAGCTAGACTTTCTCATTTGTAGATTTATTTATTTATTTATTTCGGATAGAATGCCTTTATTTTATTATTTTATTTTTTTATGTGGTGCTAAGGATTGAACCCAGTGCCTCATACATGCTAGGCAAGCACTCTGCCACTGAACTATAGCCCCAG
>NW_026000082.1:26441337-26454929 GCF_001458135.2 Marmota marmota marmota | reverse complement strand
AAAAAAAAAAAAAAAAAAAAAAAAAAAAATCATTTCTGAAAGTACAACTCTGTGAAAGCACTGGTTGATGAGAAGAAGGCTGACAAGGCACAAGGCCACAAAGCTTTGCATCAGAGACAGGATGGCAGAAGGGACACAGGACTGGGTAAGTAAGTGGGCTGGATACAGGAAGAGAAAAGGAATAACTGAAATATAAGAGACAGGCAAGAAAGGCAAGTTAGACACAGCAAGTTCTGTCCATGCTGCAATTCTATTAAAGACACTGACAGGAAAACCCAACTGTTTTCTCATTTGGGGCAAGCTGCTGTGGCACTACTAAGTAAATGAATGTGTCACTCACATTCTATAAGTACACTTAGGAAACAGTTTCAATCCTATCAAAGTCCTATGATGGAGAATTCACTTGTGTCCCATCTCTGAAAAGATAACACCTGAGGCAATAATGGACACCTCAAAGGACTCATATGGACATGAAATACCATAGTAGCCGGAGAAAAGTATATTGTTCAGAAAAAGTTTCACTGAGGGACTAGAATTTAAAATGGACTTTGAGGTTGGGGATATAGCTTAGTTGTAACTGAGGGCCTGGATAAATATTAAAAAAAAAAAAAAAAAAAAAACCCTAGAATTTGAAAAATGAAAAGCAAAAAAAAGTACAAAAAAGCACAAGATAAGGTACATAGGTAAGAAAACACAAGGGACAAATGAATTAAATAGAGAGCCTGAGAAATGGAAGGTAAAATGGAAAGACAGGTTAATAAGTCATATTTGTCAGACTTCATCTAGGAAGACAGTATAAGGTGACAGAGAAGAGAAATGACTTTTTGCTTAACCTTTTGAGCCTGTTCCCCCAACAGCAAAATAGGAATTCTTCCTCTCATGTGCAAACACTTGAATCTCTCTCATGGGCGAGGAACTAGCTGGACACAGTCCTTCGGCAACAGTCCCTGCTTTCATGGAGTTTGCAATCTACACCTATCCTCAGGAAGCAGCTCTAAGAATTAAAGAAGGTAATGCAAGTAAAGAACCTGCTCAGAGGGGCTGGGGTTGTGGCTCAGAGGTATCCCATGAAAGGCCCTGGGTTGAAATCTCAACACCACATAAAAATAAATAAGTAAAATTAAGGTATTGTGTGAAACTACAACTTAAAAATAAACAAACAAACAAAAGAAACTGCTCAGAGTCTGGAACCTAGTAAGTGCTCAAATCTCGATACCTTTGAGATCTACAAACGTGCAAGTCAAACTCTAAATAGAGTGAAGACTATATATAGTGAAACAACTGTGACAGAACAAGGGAAAGCTACCAGGAATTTCTGAATGACATAAAATGATCAATATTCAGCTCTTTGTACAGACCTGTATTGTAGGATTACTAGGCTGGTAGTGGTTTATAAGAGGGATGGGGAGACTAAATGCTATTAAAATACAAAGTAAGACCACAAAATAAGAAAAACATTTTTCTTTAGCTCATAGAAACACAAGAAGCATGCTCATAACAGGAGCAGGTCACAATACCTCCAAGTGCAGCAGAAAGTCAATCACTCCACTGAATGATGCTGTCACTGTGCAAGACATGAACATGTGTTTCTCACTGATATTAAAAATAAAAAAAGTGGGGCTGGGGTTGTGGCTCAAAGGTAGAGCGCTCACCTAGCCCGTGTGAGGCCTTGGGTTCGATCCTCAGCACCACATAAAAATAAAAACATAAATAAATAAAATAAATTGTTGTCCAACAGCAATTGAAAAAATTCAAAACTTTTTTTTAAAAAGCAACTTGTTCTTTGAGCAAAGATCAGATTTTGATTAATGAATCTACAAATGAGGGCTGGGGCTATAGTTCAGTGGCAGAGTGCTTGCCTAGCATGTATGAGGCACTGGGTTCAATCCTTAGCACCACATAAAAAAATAAAATAATAAAATAAAGGCATTCTATCCGAAATAAATAAATAAATAAATCTACAAATGAGAAAGTCTAGCTACTAAAAGAAAGGAATGGCTATTAAAGGTGTAACTTCTAATCAGCATGAAAAGGCTAGAGGAGAAGGAAAACTATCCAGAATCATACTTACCTACTTGAATGATGTAAATAAATGCTGAAGAGAGATCTGGTTCAGAGAAGCTCATTAAAACAAACAGTAGAGATTATTGATCCTTCAAAGGAAACCAGACACAAATCTGCCTATTTTCCTTTTCTTCTACTTTATTCTTTTTAGAATGCTTCATAAATTTGCAAAAAGTCCTCTTTAGGGATGATGCAAATACACTTTCTTTCTAGCCTGGATACATATGAAACCAAAGATAGTAGAAAGCATTGCATTTTGGGGGACAGTACTAGGGATTTAATCCAAGGGTGCTATACCACTGAGCTACATCCCTAGCCCTTTTTATTTATTTTTATTTTGAGACAGGATGTCATTTAAGTTGCTGAGCCTGGCCTCGAACTTGAGATTCTAATGTCTCATCCTCCCAAGTCACTGGGATTCCAGGCTTGCACCACAACACCCGTCAAGTATTGCATTTTTTTTTTTTAATTATGTGGTGTTGAGGATCGAACCCAGGGCCTCCTTGCACTAAGCAAGCGCTCTACCACTAAGCTACAACCCCAGGCCCTCAAGTATTGCATTTTTAAAAATTATTTTATTTATTTGTCTTTATGTGGTGCTAAGGATGGAACCTAGTGCCTCACACATGACAGGCAAGCACTCTGCCACCGAGCTACAGCCCCAGCCCAAGTATCTCATTTTTGAGGAAGTTTTTCAAAATGGTTTAAAATAAAATTCCCAAAGTGCAAAACTCCAAAATCATGGACATCTAAGAACATGTAAGGCAAGGGCTGGGGTTGCGGTTCAGCGGTAGAGTGCTCGCCTAGCATGGGTGAGGCCCTGGGTTCGATCCTCAGCACCACATATAAATAAATAAAATAAAAGTATTGTGTCCACTTACAACTAAAAAAAAAATATTTAAAAAAAAGAATATGCAAGGCAAAATTCTAAAAGAATGTTTATTTCATTCCTATCAAAAATCAAAGGCATTAAAAACACAAAACTCATCTCACCAGACTTGTTTCTCAGAAATTCTGAAGCACTGGAGGGATTCTACATAAAACAAAAGAATTAAAATGGGCCTGGTGGTGCATACCTATAATTCCAGTGGCTCCGGAGGCTGAGACAGGAGGATTGCAGGTTTAAGGCCAGCCTCAGCAACTTAGTGAGGCCCTAGCAACTTAGTGAGATCCTGTCTCAAAATAAAAAAATAAAAATAAAAAACTAAAAAAGGGCTAGGGATGTGGCTCAGTGGTAAAGACCCCTGGTTCAATCTCTGGTACAAAAAAAAAAAAGGGGGGGGTGGATAAAAGAGAAAGTAGACAATTCCTCTCATGGAATTAAAGCTTGGTTTGAATCATCTGGATCTTCCAGGGACCCTCAAGCACTAAACCTGGCTTAAAGAGGCCCAAGCACCAACCAGAAGCAAACACAAGTCTTCTCTGGAAGACAGTACCTTTCCTAGCCCTCAAATTTTTTCACTAATGTAGTCCACATTCCTGGGTCCCACTTCTGAGGAATCAACCAACTGCAGACAGAAAATATTCAGAACAGCCAGGCATGGTGGTGCACCATGGATATTCAAGTGAATGGATTCATATCCATTCACCGTGGTGAATTCCCAGCAGCTTGGGAGCCTGAAGCAGAAGGATCACAGCCAGCCTCAACAATTTAGTGAAAGCCTAAGCAATTCAGTAAGACGCTGTCTCTAAATAAAATACAAAAAAAAAAAAGACTGGTTAAGTGGCTCAGTGGTTAAATGCCCCTGGATTCAATCCTCAGCATGCCCCCACAAAAAGAAAATATTCAGAAAAAACCTGCATCTGTATTAAACACACAAAGACCTATTTTCCTTGTCATTATTCCCTAAACAATACAGTACAAAAACAATTTTGCAGCACTTATATTGCATTAGGTATCATAAGTAATCTAGAGACAAAGTATACAAGAAACCAGGCTATATATATGATATTCCAGCTATTCAGGAGGCTAAGACAGGAGGATCACAAATTTAAGGCCAGCCTCAGCAACTAAGTTAAGACCCTGTCTAAAAAATAAAAAAAATTAGGGGTGGGGTTGTAGTTCAGTTGGTAGAGTGCTTGGCTAGCACGTGTGAGGCACTGGGTTCGAACCTCAGCACCACATACAGGTATTGTGTCCATCTATTATAAAAAAAAAAAAATGTTAAAAAAAAAATTAAAAGGGCTGGATATAGAGCTCAGCAGTAGAACACCCCTGGGGTTCAATTCCCAGTTCTGTAAAATATAAAAATAAAAAAACAAAGTATATAAGAAAGGAACTAGATTCAATTCCCATACCACAAAATAATAAATAAAGCATTCAGAAGGATATGTGGAAGTTATATATAAATACCCTATCATTTAAAATAAGGAACTTGAATTAGTATACTAGGTCTGTCTTGGAATGGGATTCTGACATATATCCCAAAAAACACAGTATTTTTTAACTAAAATGAGCAGACACAAAGATTACCTAGTACACAAGGAAAGTAGACTTCACAAACAATAACCAACAGAAACAACAGATATCAGAAAGAAGCTCCTGTTTTTTTGGAGGAGTTTTGCTAAATTGCCCAGACTGGCCTCAATCTCTCAATCCTAAACCTTCCAAGCGGCTAGGATTATAGGTGGGCACCACTAGGCCCAGAAACAAACAGATTCATAAAGACTTCAGAGATTTAAATTAAACAGAATACAAAGTGACAATGCTTAATATACTTAAAGAGGTTGTCATCCTAAATAACAAACAGAAAAAGACTCTCCAAAGACTAATAAATTTATTTAAGACAGAAGAGCCTGCAATGGGAAGATGTGTGACATGGTAAATGTCATATGAGCATACTCAAAGAGATCTAGAAAGAGCTAGGAATGCAGCTCAGTGGTTATGTGCTGGCCCAGCATGCTTGAGGACCTGAGTTTAATTCCTAGGACTGTCAAAATTAATTAATTAATTAATTAATTAAATTTAATGCCTAGGTTGATTGGAAAACAGGATGAGGCAAGGGGGAGATTTTAAAGGCAAAATGAGGAGGGTTCTGGATCAACTATTCTTGGTTACAAGGATCAATAGCAAGGGTGGCGTCAGTCTAAGGTTGGACAGACAGTTCCTGGACAGATGTTCTCACAGAAGTATTTTCTGTGTAAGGTTGTGGTGGCCTTCCTGCAAGGTTGTGATTCTCGAAGTCTTTTGTGATAGTTTTTGTTTTCAAACATATGTACATGAGATCCCCTCGTTCATAACCTCTTGGCTTTATTTTTCTGTTATTGACAGGGCTTGATACAAGTGACTCCACTATGATTCTGATAATTTTCACAGAGTAAAGACAAGTTTAAAAATAATTGTAGAGAGAGTTGGAGATATAGCTTAGTTGGTAGAATGCTTGCCTTGCATGCACTGGGTTCAATCCCTAGCACCAAAAATAAAATAAAATAGCTGTAGAGAAAGATATGAAAAAGTTAAATTTTTTTTTTTTTTTAATAAGTAGAACATATGGAAATTAAAATTGCAAAAACAAAGGACTTAAAATCAAGGGAAGGTTTAACAACAGATCAAACAGTTAAAGGGAACTAGTGAACTGTTAGATAGGTCAGGGAAAAAAGCACTCATGAGAAAGCAGAGGCAAAAATGAAAGAAGAGATAGTAAAAAAAATAATAAATAAAGGCTAAAACGAGAAGGTTTAAATACATTTAATCAGATATCAGAAGGAAAGTAAAGAGGGCTTGGGGCAAATGCAATCTCTGAAAAGGTAACAGATGAAATTTTCAAGAAATGATAAAAAATACCAAACCACTGTTTCAAGAAGTCCAATGAAATACTATTTGGCCATTAAAAAGAATGAAATTTTGTAATTTGTGGCAACATAGATGAGCCTAGAGGATGTTATGCTAAGTGAAATAAGCCAGGCACAGAGGAAAATCAAATCAGGCATGACCTCATTCATTTGGGTTTCACAAAAGTTGATCTCATAGAACTGGAAAACAGAAAGTTGGTTACCAGAGTGGGGTGGGGAGCGGGGCTGAGGAGAGGCTGGACAACATGTACAAAGCTACGGACAGTAGGAATAAGTTCTCATATTTTCCTGCACAGTAGAGTAACTATGGTTCACTAATAATATTAGGTATTCATATTAATGTACTATACAATGTATTATTCAAAATAGCCAGAAGAAAAGGATTTTGATAATGCTTGAGGTGATGGATATGCTAATTACTCAAGTTTGATTGTTACCCATTGTAAACATAATGAAATATCACACATATTATGAAATGTGCCCAATAAATGTGTAATTACTATGGACCAATTAAAAAATAAAATAAATCCATCTAGATAAATAAGAAATTTACATTTAAACACAAGGTAGTTAACTGCAGAAAATCTAGATAAAAATAAAATTTTAAAAACTAGCAGTGGGAAGTGGTAATGGTGAAAATGGTGAAATAGAATGCCATAGAATAAAAATAAAGGGCCAGAAGCAGTGGCTCACACCTGTAACTACAGCTAGTTGGGAGGCTGAGGGAGGAGGATAAGAAGCTTGACACCAGCCTGGACAACTTGGAAAGACCTTCTCTCAAAAATAAAACATAGAAAGGGCTAGGGATATTGCTCAGTTTGCACCCCTGGGTTCAATCCCCAATATGGGGATAAAGAGGGTTATGTAAAAGGGCTCTGACCATTTGAATTAATGAACTCCATTATTCATTTAATTCAGTATACTCGGCCTTCCTCCAAAAGGAATTCAAGGCAGCTTACTAAGAATCATATAATGCAATCCAACAGAATAAATATAAAATAAGAATAAATGAATAAGTAAAGCAATGATAAACAGAAGAGGAAAGTAAGCTGGATATAGCACTGAGATTCATTCCCAAAATGCATGTTACAAATTCCTACTTGCTTGCTTGGGCTAGGGGGTAGACCACAAATTTCACTTTATGAATTTTAGTGACCACACAAATGGAAACAATCAAACAAGATTTAAAGGGCTGAGGATGTGGTTCACTGGCAGAGTGCTTGCCTAGCACACATCAAGCCCTGGGTTCAATCCTAGCACCACAAAAATTAAAATAAAAGAGATTTTTCAGTTAAAAAAGAAAAAAACAAGTATTTAGGGAAAACTATTCCTTTTTTTTTTTTTTAGTACCAGGGATTGAACCCAGGGAATCACATCCCCAGCCCTTTTTTATATTTTATTTAGAGACAGGATCTCGCTGAGTTGCTGAGGATGGCTTTGAATTTGCAATTCTCTTGCCTCAGCCTCCCAAGCTGCTGGGATTACAGGCGTGCACCACTGTGCCCAGCCAGGGAGAACTATTCCTACAGGAGTCAGTTTTGATAATAAACAACATCTGGAATGTCCTTGTAACAACACAATGACATTTTAAGGGACCAAAGTATATAATTTTGCAAAAAATAACTTTTTGGGAAAAAACTAAGAAAAGCAATTATGATGCAACCCAGGCAGGTGGCTCCATCCAGAACAAAGATTTTAGGGGAATGAATGGCCTGCGTACACTTTAGAAAATCTTTCATATGTAAGTTTTTGTCTCAGTCAAGTTTCTGAAAGGAGTGACTTAATTTAAGAGTCTTTTCCTGAGAAGTGCTTGGGCATAGATATCCTAAAATAAGTACAGAGCCACATACTGAATTATCACATAAGCAGGGGAAGAATTACAGGCTCCTGTGAAAACTGAGAAGTCCAACATCACTCCATCTCAACTCAGAAGAGAGATCCAGCATATTCTTTAACTAGTCTTGGTACTCTACAAAGTTCCTCTACACTTGAGAGGTGGTATTAATTGAAAAAATTAAATAAGACTCAGCTGAGAGTCATACATAGTAAAGGAAAAATCAAAAGGACTTGGTACAATTGATAAGGATGGCAGAAAGAGTCAAAGAATTCTGAATGAGGGAGAACAGTAGTATCACAACAAAAAAAATTAGGCAGACAATAGAAGAAAACAGAACAGTTCTGTTTTACATGAAATGTTTGAGTTTAAATACCCAAATGGAAAAGTCTAAAGGAAAGGCAGGATTAAAGTTCAGGAAAGGTGTATGAGATAAGACAAGAGAAACTGAAGTCCCTGAGTAGTTATAATTCCCAAATACCAAAATTCCTTTTCCACAAAACACTGCCCCAAGGGAAACTAGAGAACTAGATCCTACAACAAGATATATCATCTGAAAGAAGTACACAGGTGCAATACAAAAAACAGGTTATATTTCAAAGTGATCCCATGCACAGAGAGGATACTCAATTCAGCTACAGAGAGCCTGATTCAGCAAGTAAAATGTACAGATCTATCTCTCATCACTAGAAATTAGAACAAAATTAGACCATCTGGCTTACATACAGAAAATAGTGGAATTTTTAAATAAAGTAAATGGCACACATTCCCCATTTTATATTTAAGAACATAGGTACTACTTAGAATTTATTTAAAATTATTAGGTTGAGTTCTAAGATTTCATTATATGTTTGTAACTTTCCATAAAAGTTTTTTTAATTAAAAAAAAAAATCCCTGGGCTGGGGTTGTGGCTCAGTGGTAGAGCGCTCGCCTAGCATGTGCAAGGCCCTGGGTTCAATTCTCAGCACCACATAAAAATAAATAAGTAAAATAAAGGTATTGTGTCCAACTACAACTAAAAAATAAATATTAAAAAAATAATATAAAATAAATTTTTTTTAAATCTCTAAGAATTTAAAAGACTTATCAGGAGCAAAGACATAGCTTTGTGTCTCTGAGCAATAAAGCCAACTTTCATGTGACAGAAGAGGCAAGAAGGGCATAGTAGTTTCTTCCTCCAAAGAAAGGCATGATTAAAGATGCCCAAAAGGCTTCCCAACTTCTAGAAAGAAAAGGGCAGAGCATTAAGTGATGCAGATCGCAGATACACAGTTGGATACAAGTTAAATTTAGGGATTGTGGAAGCTTAAAAATAAACCGACAAGGAAAGTGAAAACATAAACTTACTCTTTTCAATGAGCTGGTCCTGAACTCCTGCCAATGCACTTACTGCCTAAAAGAAAAGCCACCAGTTATTAGAAAAGTGACCACAGACCTCAGGAGAGCATTTCCATATAGATAGGAAGGGAAAGAGAAAACTCACCTTCCTTAACTACAAACCACAGAAAACACACACTGCCCCCCAAGCCACCACCACCACCACTTACAGCTGCCGATGTAACTGAGGATTTACTGAAGAGCCGCTCAGCTTCCTTAAACTTCCGATTCCTTCTATCATTTTTGCTATTGGAGTTTCTAAAAGCACACAAAAGAAATTCATTATAAGCATCAAATTAAGTCCATGGCTCAAGTTGGGGATGTCCAGGGCAAATATAAAAAGACTTTTTTTTTTTTTTAATCAAGTTCCTTACAGGAATGCCTCCAATCCTTTTGGATTGGCCCAAACAATTATTATGTTGAATGCCTAAGTAGATAGCAATGTTTCCCAACGTATGGTATATGCCTCACTATGGGAAGAGAGATTATTTTAGTTGCTTCACAAATATTTTCATTTTATCTATCTATCTATCTATCTATCTATCTATCTATCTATCTATCTTTTAAGGGGCTCAGAGGCCTGGAGCACATTTAAGGCACGTCTTGCCTATCATCAAAATACAGTGGTACTAATGCCCGGCCAATATGTGGTTGGTGGGCACCAGGTGCCCACCCAGCCCAAACCCCTCTCCCCATTTTACTTTAGTATTTATTTAAATGTTTATTAGTAAAAATAACCAGCACAGCTAGGCACTGTGGTACATGCCTGTAATCCCAGCAATTTGGGAGGCTGAGTCAGGAGGATTGAAAGTCTGAGACCAAACTCAGCAACTTAGCAATGCCCTGTCTCAAAATAAAACGTTCCCAAAAAAAGGGCGGGGGGGAGGGGGTGCTGGGGATGTGGCTCAGTGGTTAAACAACCCTGGGTTCAATTCCCAGCACCAAAAAAAAAAAGGAAAGAAAGAAAAACACCTCAGCACAGACCAAGGCATGGTGGCACAAATCTATAATCTCAGCGACTCAGGAGGCTGAGGCAGGATTGTAAATTCAAAGTCAGCCTGGGCAACTTAGTAAGACCCTGTCTCAAAACAAAATATAAAAAGAGCTGTGGATCTAACTCAAAGGCAGAATATTCCTGGGCTCAATCACCAGTAATGCTACTAAAAAAGAAAAAGAACACAATCCAGCACACGCTAGTGATATGCAGTATCTTTATTAAATAAACTTAATTTTCTAATTTATAAGAACAGTTTCCTTAGAGAAATGGCTAGGGCAAGAAAAGGACATGGTCAGTCTAGGACCTCTTTTGGGCCAGAAAGTACAAGTGTTCAGAGACTAATAGAGTTATGTCAAAAGGACAAAGAAACATTTCAAGAAGGCTCTACAGTTGGGACAAAGAAAACAAAAAGGATAACAAAGAGTATGTTTACATTATGTAAAAGCAATGAGCAGTATACTTAAGACTTGTGTACTTATTTGTATATATTTCACTAAAAATAAGCCTCTATAAAAAAGAGAGAAAAGTGACAATACTAGATTTCAACACTGAATTCACTTTGGCTTTTTTTTGTGGTTTGTTTTGCAGTACTGGGGATATAACCCAGGGGTGTTCTACCACTGAGCTACATTCCAGACCTTTTTATTTTTTATTTTGAGACAGGGTCTCTTGAATTTGCCCAGGCTCTCGAACTTATGATCCTCTTGCCTCAGCAAGATGTGTACCACATATGGCCAATTTGTTTCAATTATGACTCTATTAATCAAAAAAGAGAGAGGAGAGAGAGAGCCGGGCCGGTGATGTATGCCTGTAATCCCAGCAGCTTGGGAGGCTGAGACAGGAGGATCGCTAATTCAAAGCTAGCCTCGGCAACCACACGGCACTAAGGACCTTAGTGAGACCCTGTCTCTAAATAAAACACAAAACAGGGCTGGAGTTGTGGCTCAGGGGTCAAGTGCCCCTGATTTCAATCCCCAGTACCAAGGGGGAAAAAAAGAGAGAGAACAAAAGGAACAGAATAAAAAAAAATTAAGACTTTTCTTTCAGAATGCCAACAATAAATATAAAGGGAGAGCTGGAGTTGTAGCTCAGTAGAAGAGCACTTGCCTAGCATGTGTGAGGCACTGGGTTCGATTCTCAGCACCATTTTAAATAAATAACATAAAGGCCCATTGACAACTAAAAAATATATTTTGAAACAAAAAATGTAAAGGGAATAATAAAGTTAGAAAACCATCATTTTACAACTTCCAGTATAAAAACTAATGCTGGTAAAATCAGTAATATATAGTAAAACTACTGAATAAAAACTTGGGGGGAGCAATATATTCATAATATCTTAAAGAGTAACCTTCTAATCACCATGGGAGGTGAACTTTTACAGCAGAGATATTATATGCCCAATCTCAGCAGCACCAATAATTAGACAATCTGGCAGTATGTGCCTCCTGATCACAGACACATAATAAAAGGCACACAAATCACACTGTTTTTGCCAAAAATCTTTAAAGGATTGCTCATGAGGTCACAATAAGAAAAGTGTGGACTAGAACATTCTATGGGACAATGTCATGACTACCACTACAAAAAGAGTGAGAGCACCAGAAGCAGTGGTGCTCAACTATAATCCCAGCAACTTGGGAGGGGGCAAGAGGATCACAAGTTCAAGGCCAGCCTCAGCAACTTAGTAAGACCTGTCTCAAAACAAAAAATAAAAAGGCCTAGGGATGTGGCTCAGCAGTAAAGCACTGCTAGGATCAATCCCCGTACCAAAAAAAAAAAAAAACAGAGAGGGACTCCTAAATATTAAGACTACAGAGACTTAATAACCAAATGCAATACACAAATACTGAAATACTGACCGGATGCTGGATTAAAACAAAGCATTTTCAGGACAACTGAGGAAATTTGAAGAAAGACTATAACAGATGATACTACTAACATTACACATAATGTTAATAATGCATTAGCATTGTTAATATTCTAAGTATGATCATTGTGTAGCCATACAATGGTAGAAGAAATGTTCTTGTTCTCTGGAGGTAACCGTTGGCATAATTAGGTACAAAGTCTCATGATATCTGGAATAGCATGAGGGAGAGCTTTGTGGTGATAGAATAGCCCTGTATCTTGACTGTGGTTATATGAATCTACACATGTGATAATATGCCACAGAACTATATATACACATTGTACCCATGTTGATTCCTGGGGTTTTAATAATATACTACAGTTACATGAAATGCAACCACTGGGGAAAACTGAGTGAAGGGGTACATGAGACCTCTGTATACCATTTTTTTGCAACTTCCCATGAATCTATAATTATTTCAAATAATAAAATATTATTCAAATTTTTTTAAAAATCTTAAGTATATGCAGGTTTATATCACAGAAGGAGAAGACAACACATAACACAAAAATGTGGCAACATGTTAACAATTTGTGAGTATAGATGAAGGATAAAAAATGTTCATGTACCATATTCTTTCAATTTTTCTAGGTTTGAAAATTTTCCAAAACTTTAGAAATTTTTTACATAATAGTTATTATTAAATAAATAGGGGTAAAACTGGCATACAGGTATGGCAAACTGAGGGTGGAAATGTGGAAAATACCAATAGAGTGCTGCTGTATAAGGTACTGGCATATGCTGTGTTTCATTTAAACCTCACACAACTCTGCTGATAGGGCCAACTTCCCCATTTACAGATGTGGGCTCTGTCCAAGGTTACTCAGTGAGGTGGTGGCAGTGGCAGAAGTGAGCCAGAAGCCAAGTTCAAACCCAGACCTCTTTTCATACCATCATTTTTACCACTGCCTCTCTGCAAAGTTGCTACCAAGAACACTGTCCTCCAAACAAATATTACTAGGGCACAACAGGAACATTACTGGCTTCTGACACTCACTTTTGGTTGGTCAGATACCGATCCCAGCC
The DNA here is from genome assembly GCF_001458135.2 of Marmota marmota marmota. NCBI lineage: Eukaryota > Metazoa > Chordata > Mammalia > Rodentia > Sciuridae > Marmota > Marmota marmota. The sequence goes on along the minus strand of NW_026000082.1, from coordinate 26,441,926 downwards.
ACGAATAATATTGCCATACATCTGAGTGTCTTCCAGGTAGCTTCCTTCAAAAGCGTAGATCTGTCTCTCCAAGTTTGCTAGTGTTTCCTAGAGATGGAAAAACAAGGTCACAGAAAGTCTTTTTAATGTGGCTATTAAGGATAATATGAAATCCTGATATCAACCTTGTAAAGCCAAGCTCGTCCACACGGACACATTTTTGTGGAGAGAGAGACGATATGGGGAGTGCCAGGTAGTCCAAGCCAAAGACAGTCCAGACCTCTTGGGGATGATGAACCCTTTGGTGAACAGAATGGAATATATAGAGCCTGTCCTCAGAAAAACGCACACACAGGCAAAATTCTGCATATACTCCAAAGGGAAACCTGAGTGTCAAGAACAGGTCTGAGACGGAACGTGGGCAGTCTCCACTCCCACTCACTAAAGGTGTCGCTACCAGGAGAGCCAAGGGTGAGCAGCTTTTCAGCATCCACGGGCTCCCCTCTGCGCGGGCTGCAGTTGCTATGGAAACCTGGAAGGGCAGCTTCAGGTGAGATGAGCCTCCCGGTTGCGCAAGCCAAAGCGCGGGGGGGGTGGGGGGGGAGGCAGG
>NW_026000082.1:26374578-26441269 GCF_001458135.2 Marmota marmota marmota | reverse complement strand
CACCGCGGGGCGCCCGCGTGCTCCCAGCCCAGCACGCCGCGTGGGGGCAATCGGGCTTCTGCGGCCGCCACACCTGTACGGTGCCAAAGCCAAGAAGCTCCTTAAGCCTCCTAAGAATCTTGTGTGCCCCGTCTCGGTGAATGCCTTTCACTGTTCTCGGAATTACCCGTCAGAACTTGGGTACCATCCTCAATCCACCCTTGATTTAGATCCATCCAAAACCGAGTCCCGTGGACTGCACCCCAGATGACCTCGCAACCCGTTCACCTTTGTCGGCCCCTCTTATCACTTCCTTAGTTCATTCAGGCCCTCCCTATTTGGGCCCCCATTTTCCAAAAGTCTCACACCTCTATCTTTGGCCCCATCCAATCCCTTATCCAGAGTGGTGCCAGGATGATCTTCCAAAAACAAATGTGATGTCCCTCCCTTGGGTAAGGTTTCTAACGGCTTCCCCCTTGTCTTAGAGACACAAATGTGTATAGCAGGTAAGAGCACAAATGGGGGCCAGAACTACCTTGTTCAAGATCTTTCCTCTACATTCGTAAACTGTGCCACCTTGCAAGGACTAAACTTATCTCAACTCCCTTATTATAGAACCTACATGATACTGTAAGGAATAAATCGCTTGATGTATGTAAGGGGCTTGGCAAATAAAAAGAATCATGTATTAGTTTTTATCATTAGGTCCAATATTGTTAACGTTGGCCCCATCTAACTTCTCCAGCCCCGTTCTGAATATTTTGCAATTTTGCAACAGGTCTAGGTGGGATTCTATTTTCCTCCCTTGCATGGAAGTTGTTGGGTTTCTTTAATCTGGAAGTTGGTATCTTTCATCAATGCTGGAAAATTCTGTCATTTTTCTTCAAATGCCTATTCATTTTTCTCTCCCCTGTAATTCAGACATAAGAATTTTTTTTTTTTAACCAACTGTCTGCATTTTCTTTTTGTCTCTCTCTTACAACAGTCTGGATAATTTGTTTTGTGTCAGTACAATACAACCTGGCATCTTGCTGGTCTCCCTTATTAATTTTGTAGAGAGAGAGAGTGTGTGTGTGTGTGGTGTGTTCGTTCCTTGACATTTTTTTTTCCTTGTAAAGTCATTTCATCTGCAAATAGGAAGTTGATTTTTTTTCCCTTTCCAGTCTGAATGCTTTTTATTTTCCTTTCTGCCTTATTACGCTGAGTAGGAGGACTTTTATATGTACTAAGAGTGATAAAAGTGGACATATTTGCCTTGTTCTTTTTCAAAGGGGAAAAGCAGTCTTTCACCATGAAGTATGTTAGCTGTTAAGAGGTTTTGTAGATGCTCTTTATCAAGGCCAGAAAGTTCTTCTATATGCCTAGAATCACCAATTACCATTGAATATTATCAAGGTGTTTTTTTTTTCCTGAATCAGTTGGCATGATCATGTTATTTTTCTTCTGTAGTCTGTTGATACAATGGGTTACAGATTTTTCTTTGTGGGGTACTGCAGATTGAACCCATGACTTCACATATGCTAGGCAAGCCCTCTACCACTGAGCCATATCCCCAGCCCTTTTTGTGGCAGGTCTGGTTAAGTTGCCCAGGCTGGCCTCACATTTGAGATCCTCCTGCCTCAGCCTACCAACTACCTGGGATTATGGTGGCATGTTTTCCTGTGTTTTAAGAAATATAACTGTGAGCTGGGCATGGTGGCTCACATGAGTAATCCCAGCTGCTTGGGAGGCTGAGGCAGGAGGATCGAGAGTTCAAAACAGTCTCAGCAATGGACTCAGTGAGACCGTCTCTAAATAAAATACAAAATACGGCTGGAGATATGGCTCAGTGGCTGAGTGCCCCTAAGTTCAATCCTCGGTATCCCACCCCCCAAAAAAAGATAATAAAAATAACTGTGTCTCTGGGGAAAGAATATAGAAATAATTAGAAGATTAGAAAATCCATTCTTCTAGAAAGTAATTTCATTTATTTCTATCAGATATCCAAGACACTAACAATACAGGAACATAGCTTGAGTATTCCTAAATTCCCGAGTTGTAAATCCTTAAGAAGATTTTATTCCTGATCTACTCTTTTACTCTGAAAGGTGTATGGTATGACAGTTTTTGTTTAAAAATGAAATATTAGGGGCTGGGGATGTGGCTCAAGCGGTAGCGCGCTCGCCTGGCATGCGTGCTGCCTGGGGTTCGATCCTCAGCACCACATACAAACAAAGATGTTGTGTCCGCCGAGAACTAAAAAATAAATATTAAAAAATTCTCTCTCTCTCTCTCTCTCTCTCTCTCTCTCTCTCTCTCTCCCCCATCTCTCTTTAAAAAAAAATAAAAATAAAAATAAAAATGAAATATTAGACTCCCCATTATATGTGGACTTTGGGTTTTGATTTCTGTCCCACTCAATGTGAAGTCTGATTTGCTAGAATCAAACATGGTTTTCCTTTAGGTCAAATATGGTTTACATGGCTGGGGTTGAGCAGCAGTGTAGCTCAGTGGTTGAGTACTTACCTAGCATACACCATACCCTCAATGTGATCTCCAACATTGCATCTATACTCCATTTCTTTCTGGATTCTTGTTTTTCTTTTTTTTTTTTGTTTCCGGGGATCAAACACAGGTATGCTTAACCACAAGGCACATCCCCAACCCTTAAAAAAGACAGGGCCTCAAACTTGTGATCCTCCTGCCTCAGCCTCCTGAGTTGCTGGGATTACAGACATGGGCCACTACACCTGGCTTTATCTTCACTTTTGACTGTTAACTTTGTGTTTGCTACCAGGGATCAAACCCAGGGTTTCCCACATGCTAGGTAAGCACTCCACCACTAAGCTACATCCCCAGTTTTGTGGTTTTTGTTTTTTTTGGGGGGGAGACAGGGTCTGGCCTCAGCCTCCTGAGTTGCTAGATTATATGCATCACCATGCCTGGCTTGACTGATAAATTTTTTACTAATTTGTCTGTTCTTGGAATCAAGAACTTTTTCTGTTCATATTTTACCTTTAAGTTTTTGCAGGTGGGTTCATCAAAATAATGTAGTTCCATTGTGAAAAGAAACCAGAAGTCTCACTACCTCAATTCCCCTACTGAACTTCAAGTTTTCCCAAAGCCTCCTTTAGCATTTCTAGTGCCATTGCTTGGCTTGTTCTGGGTAACTCCTCATTCTTGTATTCATAAGGCTTCCTTAACCCCAACTTTTCACTTCAACAATCCCCAATGTGTCCTCCATCTATTGATGTATATGGCTGACTCTATGGCTCTGCAAGGGCCAGCCTTTGTACATCTTAACGCTAAAGAATGTGGCATCAGGTGGTCTAGCTACTTGGGATACTGAGATTCACTCATTTGAACCCAGGAGTTGAAGACCAGCCTGGGCAACATACCAAAAGCCCATCTCAGAAAGAAAAGAGTGTTTGAATAATGCCAGTACTGCCTACCATTGTATGACCTTAACCTTCTATGCCTCAGTTTTCCCATTTGCAAAATAGAACAATGGTTGAAGCCTGGCTCATCTGAGTTATGAAGATGAATTAAGAGTACATATGAGTTAGTACATGCTTAGCTCTGTACTTATTTATAGAAAGTGCTCCTCAATCCCAGCCAGCTTTATTATTAAAGTCTCAATTGATAGCACTTCTTCCACACTCAATTACTGAAAACTTTTATGAATCAACAAGATCATTTCCAAGTAGCTCCAGCTGTGACTTGGTGATGTAAGTTTGGGGGTGACTTCTCTACCCCCAGAAGTCCCATCTAATCTGATTTCCTTGAGATCCCTGTGAAATGGGCAGCTTAAGGAATCATCTGTCTTCTTTTTATGAAGTTCTGCAGTTGGAAACCAACAGTCCAGAGGAAAGATCACTTGAACCAGGACTGCATGATTTCTCACTATCATTATGGAACTTGAGGCAAACAATGTATAGAATCCTTTCCAAAATCCCCCACTGTGGGTGTTGCTCCCTAGACTGTTCAGGCTCACATAATGCCTTCTTCAGTAGTCCAAAATCAGCCTGTCCTCTAAGGCATATTTCAAATTCCATCTGTTAGTTCAGCTTTGAATCACTGTGACCAAAAGACCTGACAAAAACAACTTAGAGGAAGAAAAGTTTATTTTAGTCCAGTCTATGGTCAGTTCACTCCATAGCCCTAGGCCATAGGTGAGGCAAAGCATCATGATAGAGAGGGTGTGGCAAAAGAAAGCTGATCAGTTCTTGACAGCTAGGAAGCAAAGAGAACTTGCAAGCAATGAGACAGAGATAATATAACCCCCAAGGGCATGTACCCAGTGACCTTCTTCCTCCAGCCACATCCTACTTGCCTACAGTTACCATCCATTAAAATTATTAATCCAGCCCGGTATGGTGGCACATGCCTGTAATCCCAGCGGCTTGGGGGCTGAGACAGGAGGATTGCCAGTTCAAAGCCAGCCTCAGCAATGGCGAGGCACTACGCAACTCAGCGAGACCCTAACTTTACATAAAATACAAAATAGGATTGGGATTGTGGCTCAGTGGTTAAGTGCCTCTGAGTTCATCCCTAGTGTGTGTGTATATATATATATATATATATATATATATATATATACATACATACATACACATACACACATACACACACATTCATATATATTAATCCAGCAAATGGTTTAACCCACTGATTAGTTATCTCTCATAATTGAATGATTTCACCTCTGAACATCCCTGCACACAAGCTTTCAGGAAATAACTCATATCCAAACCACACATCATCTTTTCTACAAGATGCAGTTCACCTTCAAATTTTTGCTCCCTGTGTCTGACTCACAGTGATAAACTAATTGCTAGCACACTATGCATCTGCTGATGGGAAATTCACTCAGTATAAACAAATTCACTTCTATTTTTTTAATGAAAAAAAACACTTTTTACTTTTTTTTACGTATTTTTGCAGTGCTGAAGATCAAGGTTATGTGCCACCACACAGAGCTTGATTAATAATTTTAATAGATGGTAACTGTAGGCAAGTAGGATGTGGCTGGACGAAGTAGGTCACTGGATACATGCCCTTGGGGGTTATATTATTCCTGGCTCCTTGCTAGGAGTGCTAGGCAAGTGCTCTACCACTGAACTACATCCCCAGCCCTTTTAAATTTTTAAAATTAACATACTGTGGAATACCACCAAGCACAGTGGTACACACAGCAATTTAGGGAGACCCTGTCTCCAAAAAAAAAAAAAAAATCGACATGCCACCATAAAATGTGCTTGTTGGGGAAGGGAAATCTCAAAAGAGTTTTTAAGCAACTGTCTTTTTAAATTGTTTCCCATTTGATAAATACACTGAAGCTTTAAGATCCATAATTTTAATTTAAACCAAGTAGCCTTTTCACTTGATATAAACTCACATAACCAGAACATTATTTCTTAAATAGGCATTGCTGACATTGTGTGCCCAGGACATTTTGTTCCTCAGATCCACAACTCATTTTCACAACAGGAAGGATATTAAAAAATATAACTACCTGTGCAACATATCAAAGGATACTCAACCTGAAATACATATTTAAGTTCTAAGTTCTTTAAAACTAAGCTATTGTATACTAACACTCAAAACAATAAAAATTTTTCTTAAAAGTTTATCATTATCTTGGTTACTTCTGTTTCATCTTATCACCAGCACACAATAAAGTAATATAAAGTTACATCACTAATGGCACTTAATGAGCTATCCTTTGTCAATAATAGAACGAGTGAGTGGGTTAGAGTTGCTAGAAGACTGATGGGAGCTGGGCACTGTGGCATACTTCCATGAACTCAGCAATTTGAGGGCTGAGGTAGGATTAAGTTCTAGGCCAGCCTTAGCAACTTAATGAGTGAGATCCTATGGACATAGCTCAGTGGTAGAGGCCCCTGGGCTCAATCCCAGGCACTAGAGAGGAAAAGAAAAAAAGAGGCCCAATGGGGAAAATCTGAAGATTTTGTCTCATACCTCCGAAGAATTGTGGATGACCACAGAAGACTTGGGGGAGGGGCTCAGAAGCAAAGGGCTGTTTTGCATGTAGCTTTGATTTTGACAGCAATGATTCACAGAAAAGCCAGCCCCAGAGGAGAAAGAATGAAGAAGCAGCAAATAGCCAAGATGAACAGGAGTTTCTAAGTCCTGGAGACAGTGTTTTTCTTTTCTTTCTTTTTCTTTAGGAATAGAGAGTGAAACCAGGGGCACTTTATCTCTGAGCTATATCCCTACCCCTTTTTTGAGACAGGGTCTCACTAAATTGCTTGGGGCCTTGAAAAATTGCTGAGGCTGTCCTCAAACTTGCAAACTTCCTGCCTCAGCCTCCCTAGTTACTGGTATTTTCAGGTATGTGCCACCACATTCAGCAAGGAAGGGAAAAATACCTTAATTTAGGAAGTTATTCCTCCACTAAAGCAGAAGTTCACTATATAATTGGGACCTCTTTTTAAATAATGTAGGCAAAGCAGCCTATCACAGTGCCCACAAGGAAGGTGTTTTGAAGCCAAGTTCAAGGCTACCAAGGAGCAATTTTAGCAACAAACACCAAATAAAGGGGCCCTGGAGTAAGATTATCAGATTACTACCTAATCCCAGAAAGAAAAGCTATCTGGATCAAGAGGAAAAAACATTTTTTTTAATATTTATTTTTTAGGTGTAGATGGACACAATACAATGCTTTTATTTTTATGTGGTGCTGAGGATCGAACTCCGGGTCCCGCCCGTGCTAGGCGTGTGCTCTACCGCTGAGCCACAATCCCAGCCCCAAGAGAAAAATTAATCAAAACAGAATCTACTTTTAAGATGCACATATGTATTACCTGACATATGGCACTAAGTAGCAATTGAAGGGGCCAGTGTAAAACACATGGGATGTGAAGTAGCAATTGTCATTCCCTTGGTTGCTGTAGTTTTCCTTAATCTTACCTTTCATCTAATTGGCCTTATTAAGTGGTCACTCTTCAAAGGGAATCTTTCAATTTCTTTTGAATAAACACTAGTCAGAGATGCCCCTCCCTGCTCTAGCCAAACTTTACCCCTGAGTATACCTGCATATGTGATACCATAATGTAAAAACAGTGGAAAAGAAGAGAATCTAACTCAACAGCAGCCTAAGTTTCAACCTAGGAGAGTCAAGAGCAGCACTGAGTGAGCTGCATCTCCTTTTGCCCAGCACCCCCATCATGTGAGGACGAAATGGTAGAGATGGTGTTTCACTGTGTGAAAGGCCAATTACACCTAACCTGCCTTAAGTTCTGAATACTTCACTGCCAGTTCAGAAAAGCACCGTTGCTTCAAGGTAACCAATATTCACTCACTGTGATCTGAAGACTGGATTCCAGGGCAGATGTAGGTCCTTTCTTCACTAGTTCCTGGTCTCTCTCAGTGGCACTCAACAAGACTACCTATTTTTACCTTAAAAACACTGGATACAAAGACTCCTTCAGCAGCAAACATACCTATATACACACAGCCCTCTATGCTAGGAAAGTATTACCCTTTGAAATGGGGCTATATTTACAAATTTTATTTTTTATCCCAAAAATACATATAAACAAAAACCTGCTCTTCAAATGCAGGGAGGCCTTTGCCTATCATGTGGTATTACATTTATATCACAAAACATTGTCTTATGAAAATTGGTACACAGCTCTTTAACACAATTTGTGTGTGTGTGTGTGTGTATATATATACACACACACACACATACACAGATACACACACACACACATACATACACAAACTATATGTAAGTAGTTAAAGACTTTTTTCCTACTTACACATAGTCCTCTGGTAGAAAATTTGGAAACTGGACAGTCCCCTTGATTTCCAGATTTGGATGGTAAATACAACCTTTGAACAATTTTTTTAAGGATGAAATGTGTAGAAACATGTAAGCTACACAATCTCCTTTAGACATATATACATGTTGTTAGAATAAGGATCCTGCCACATTAGCAACAGTGTTATTACTCAAAGGGAAAAAAAAGGGAAACAACATTTGAACAAAAAGGCAAACTTTAGAACAGACAAGATGATCAAAATTGTTATATACATGTTCTATAAAGAAATCAGGAATTTTCTCTTAAGAAACAGATCCACAATGCATTTCAGCCTCTCATGATATTAAATCAGCACCCGTTGGTAGTAGCCATGATCTTCCTGTATAGTCATGTACTTAAGCAGGTGCCATAAAGCATCTGTTTAAGTTAAACAGTCACTAATGAGGTCACACGGTAAACCCCCTCCTCTCCCACCCCCCAAAAAAGCTAAGTGCAAAATCAACTTCTATGACTCAAGAGCTCAACCAGGTCAAAGCTTTGGTGGAGGCTGTTTTGGTGACAACCAAAGCTTATTAAGATTCTGTTTAGGGGTTTGCCCCCAAACAAAAACTCCTGGTCCACAAAGCTTAACAACTAAATAAATAATAAAGTAACTATACAAAGAGAACAAGCCATGACTCCCCTTCAAATAAGGGTTAGTTTCCTAAGCAGCAGTTCTGAAAGCACCAACTAAAGCCACAATGCTTCTACTAAAACGATGTGTTGTAATCGGTAAGACTCTTCTGAAAACAAATGGCACAGACACGTGGCTGATGTGCCACAGAAAAAAGTTCAACAAAACCTAAGTCAGTGTTCTTACACTGTAAAATAAGCTGGTCAGCAACACAGGAAAGACTTAAGGCAATAAAAGGCATTACAGAGAGCACCACTGTGCTCTTTGAGGCAATCCTAAAGTCTTCCAAGAAGGAAAAATGTCTCAATGGTTTGGTTAAGTTTGCTAGCTGTCAGACACTATTTCCTCCTCCTCCTCGTCATCCTCATCTTCCTTTCTGTCTAGTTCAGAGGTATCTGATGACTCATGAAGCAAGACATACTCTCTGCTGCTGAATCCAAATTTAAGCACATCCTTTTCTTTCAGTTCATAATATCTCTGTGGCTCAATGCGCTTGTTGTTCAAGAAGGTTCCATTGCCTGAGCCAAGGTCAATGATGTAGGGTTTCACCCTTCGGCCAATTGTGCCATCAGCACGGGTGTACTCCACAAGCCTAGCAAGAGAGAAAGGAGACAGCCTATGAGGAAAATCCTGCCTCAGATCATCTAGCCTTCTCTAGAGCTAATGATGTCAATAACCTGGCTGAAACATGATTCAAGTTAAAACTTTAGGAAACTAAGGGGGAAAGCATTGCCTTGGATAGGGAAATTGGGAGCAGCTTAAATATACTTAGTAGAAAGGTAAGAATGTACATTTGGGTTCATTCTTGGGGGGTAGATCAAAAGTTTGAAATGCAGAATTCAAGTCTTTTGCCATGAAAAAGAAAATTTTTTTCTAATCAATTTTCTAATCAATAAAATGCTTCTTACACCTATATTTTGATGTTTTAGCTTCATTCCAAATAGAGAAAACTATGGCCTTGGACTTCAAAGTCAAGGGAGCCAAACTTGAGCCAGAGTTCTATTATGGCAATTATTAATTAGGAAGTCACCTGGCTTTGCTGAGCTTTAGTTTTCTCATCTGTCAGATGGAGATATTAATACTGATCCCATCTTCCTCACAGGATTGTTCTGAGAATCAAATGGTCACAGATACACTATGCAAGCTATTAAGATGCAGATTTAGGTAACATATATGCCAGGCATTTTTTGGTATATTTCCATTTAAACCTCATAACAGCCCTGTAGGGAAGATGGAAACAGGCCCTGAGAGAAGCTTGCCCAAGGTCAAATACTTGTAACTGGCAATGACAGAATTTTAAATCTGGGTTTCTGATACCAGGATCAAGCTCTTCTACACATATAAGCAATTAGTAAATGTGCATTTAGATTTACAGTATTCTTTAAAATTAACATTAGGGCTGGGGACGCAGCTCAGTGGTAGAGCACTTGCCTAGCATGCATGGGGCCCTAGGTCTATTCCCAGCATGGCAGGATGCAAGGGGGGAAAGGTAATTAATATTAGACATGAGGGGTACTGGATTCTTCTGCAAATACATGATGCAAATCTTAGTAATCCTAACTAAGGAAGCTATTCGGTTTCTGCTGGCATTTCAGGTTCTTCCTCTGAAGGCATACCTACCGATACTGAAAGACTGCATGTTGCTTTGAACATGAGGGATGATCAATTGGAATGTCTGCAATGCGGCGGTGTCGACCCAAAAGGTAGGCACTTTGTCGATGGATATACATGACTGGAAGTACCTCATCATTTTTAAAGGGGTAGAGACGCCATCGTTTTTTGGGGATACGAGCTTCTGGGGGCTCACTGTATTTAATGACTACACCCCGGAAGGTGTTGGTGTCCTCAAGAAGTGCACCAGAAAGTTCAAAGCTTGGTTTTTCTTTAGCAGGCACCTCTTTGTCTTTATTATTGCCACCAGGTCGAGGAATCACCTCCTGAGCCTCATTAGCACTGCCACTGATTTCATTCTTCTGGCGATGCTCCCGGCGCCTAGCATTATAAAACTCCCGCTCTTCCTCCTGAGCCTGCAGGTTTTGGCTGTCCCGATCCCGTCCAGAGGCCTGCCCGCTCCCAGGCCTCTCATCAGAACTTCTCCTTTGCCGGGAATGGCCCCGGTGTCTGTCTCGGTCACTGTTCCTAGCTCTCCTGTGTTCCTGTTCTGATGGTTCACGGTGCTGCCGATCCTCCCGTCCTCTCCGGGGATGATCCTCCCGCTCCTAAAATTCAAAAGGACTCAATAAATCAAAGGCAGTCCACAATTTATTTTTTAAAAAGCTGCATTCAAAAAGTCATTTGTCTTCTGGATTTTGGCAGTCAGTGTGGTGGTTATGTTCCCTCACGAGGCCATGCTGCTGCTCAACTACAACCCTAACAGCACAAATTCATGGCTACAGTCCTAAAATCAAGAGATTAATTCATATACAGAGAAGAAAAAGTAATACCCTTTCAGAATATGCTTAACTACAGGCAAACCTGCAGGGAAGTATATACAGAAAATGGAACAAAGAATTAAATAACATATCCAGGATTCAAAAAAGAAAACACTACCTTTCTCTTCTGCCAAAAATGAAACCATAATAGTTAATTTTTCAAAAATCCTACTTCAGCAGTAATAAAAATTACTCAATATTGAAGAATAAGCTTAAGAAACATGAAAGATAAAAGAAATCTATAAAAATGTATTAAAGACCTGAAAAAAATGGATAAACATACCATAATTTCATGAAAAACAAGTGTTGAAAAACAGCCTGCCAGAAAATGTTCACCACAGGTCCCATATATTAATATACAATTAAAAATAAACAATAAGTTCAATAGAAAAATGGGCATAAAAAAAGCAATTTTCAGATGAAATGTCTAATAAATACTTGAAGAGATGTTTACCCTCACTAATAACCAAACAACAAAAGTTCTAAAAGTAATATGAATTTTCTTAGATCAGCAAAATTAAAAAGCTCATTTAAAAAGATCATAAAAAGATAACAGCTAGTGACAAAAAAAGAAAATGGGATATCCTCAGTCACTGCGATTGCAAACCCAGTTAGGGCAATACTGCAGTATTCAATATTGATTTCACCAACCAGTAATCCAACTCACAGCAATCTATTTTATAGAAATACCAGGCAAAAATGCACAAAGATAAATATGTAAGGATGCTTACTGCAATCTTATTTATAGTAATAAAAACTGAAGACAACAATAAAATGGTTAAATAAATTGACTATATATTCATACAAAGGGTTACTTCAGAGTTATTAAAAAAAAGGAGATAGCTTGGGAGGTTGAAATAGAAAGATCCCAAGTTCAAAGCCAGCCTCAGTAACTTAGCAAGACCCATGTACAAAAAAAAAGGACTGGGGATGTGGCTCAGTGGTTAAGAGCCCCTGGGTCCAATCCCCAATACCCTCCCCACCCCCAAAAGAGTATACCTAAAATAAAAGAGAAGGGGATAAGTTTTACAATATATAGAAAAATCTTCACTCAGCAGGAAAGATACTTAGAGGGGTATTCCCACTACAATTCAACTAAATATCAGATAAAACATTGTTAAACTCACAGAAAGCAAGGGAAAATCTTTGGGAGGGGGAATCAACTAAACGTAAGCTCAAAAATTAAAAAGCACTAGACACACAAAGAAACAAGCCTATGTTTATGAGGAACAACAGAAACAACTCCTATAGATTTAGATCCCCAAGGACTTCAGACATTGTACTAGTAAGATATAGAATATAAAGCATATTTATGTATAAAAATGTTTGCAGTTGGGCATGGTGGCACATGCCTGTAATCCCAGAACTCAGGAAGCTGAGGCAAGAGTTTTACAAGTTTGAGACCAGCCTAAGCAACTCAGCTAGACCCTGTCTCAATATAAAATAAAAACAGTTAGGGATGTAGCTCAGTGGTAGAGCACTTGCCTAGCATGCGTGGGGCCCTGAGTTTGGTGTTTTTTCCCCAACATGGGAAAGAAGGAAAAAAGGGAGATAGGGAGGGATTACAAATGATTAAAGTCAACAATTTTTAAACAGCCAGAAAGCCCTAGGTTCAATCCCAGCACAGGGATGGAGGTTGAGGAGAACCAGAAAATAACAACTATTGGTGAAAACACAGAAAGACTGGAACCCTTATGTACTACTGAGAGGAATGTAAAATGCTATAGCCAAACAAAATGGTGGTCTGCAAAAAATTTAAAAACCATTATATGATTCAGTAATTTCATTTCTGGGTATGTAGAAAAGAAATGATCTGGGCAGGGTGGTGCATGCCTGTATTCCCAACAACTCAGGAGGCTGAGGCAGGATGATCTCAAATTCAAAGCCAGCCTCAGCAACTTAGGGAGGCCCTAAGCAACTTAACAAGACCCTGTCTTGTTAACCAAAAATAAAAAAGTGTCTCAAAACCAAAAATAAAAAAGTGCTGAGGATATGGCTCAGTGGTTAAGCGCCCCTGGGTTCAATCGCCGGTATTTAAAAAAAAAAAAATGAAAACAGGATCTCAAACAGTTATTGGTAGGCAGGCGTGGTGGGTACGTCTGTAATCCCAACAGCTTGGGAGGCTGAGGCAGGAGGATCACGAGTTCATAGCCAGCCTCAGCAAAAGCAAGGTGCTAAGCAACTCAGTGAGACTCTGTCTCTAAATAAAATAAAAACAGGGTTAGGGATGTGGCTCAGTGGTCGAGTGCCTCTGAGTTCAAAAGGATTGAACTAGGGGGTACAAAAAAAAAAAGTTATTTGTACATGTGGTTCAATCCTTTTGAACTCAGCAACATAATTCACAATAGCCTAAAGGTAAAAGTAACGCACACCATCCATAGATGGACAAACAAAATGTGGTATATACATACAATGTAAGATTATTTAACCCTAAAAAGGAAATTCTTTTTTTTTTTTTTAATATTTATTTTTTAGTTATCGGCAGACACAACATCTTTGTTTGTATGTGGTGCTGAGGATCGAACCCGGGCCACACGCATGCCAGGCGAGCGCGCTACCGCTTGAGCCACATCCCCAGCCCCTAAAAAGGAAATTCTGACACATGCTACAAGATGGACAAATCATGAGGATATTATTCTAAGTAAAATAAGCCAGACCCAGAACGACAAATAATACATCAGTCTCCTTATGAGAGTTGCCTGTAGTAGTCATATTTATAAAGACAGAAAGTAGAATGGTGGTTACCAGGGGCTGGGGAGAGAGATGAATTATTGTTTAGTTAGTACAGAGTTTTACAAGATGAAAAAGAGTTCTAGAGATGGATGACGCTGATGGCTACATAACAATGGGAATGTATTTAATACTAGTAATTGGATACTTTAAAAAGTTAAGAGTGAATTTTATATCTTTCCCAAAATTAGAATACTTAAACTGGGCAGAATGGTACACATCTGTAATCCCAGTGACTCAAGTGGCTGATGCAGGAGGATTGCAAATTTGAGGCCAGTGTGGGCAAATTAGCAAGACCTCTTCTCAAACCAAAATAAAATGGGGTGGGGGTTGTAGCTCAGTGGTACAGCACTGCTGCGTTCAAACCCCAATAGTGAAAAATAAACAAGCAAATAAAACATTAGGTGGGATAATGGATTTGTGGTTATCATTATTTTTTTTTTAAATCCTCATCTTTTAGGGACATGTGCTTAAAATATTTACAGATGGAATGGTACATCCAGAACTTGCTTTAAAACAATCAATCCAGGGCAAAGAAGGAAGTGGATAGCAATAGACATGGTATGCTGACTACTTATAATTATTTAAGCTAAGTGACAGATACATGAAGGTTCATTAAATATGCTTTATATTTTTCTCAATAAAAAGTTAAACAAAAATACCCAGATAAGGGCTGGGGATGTAACTCAGTGGCAGAGCATTTGCCTACACATGTTCAAAATCTTGTACCTCCAAAGGAAAAAAAAAAAAAAAGGAAAAAGAAGCAAGCAGAGCTTTTAAAATCCTGAAGTGGGTGAACAAAAAGAAATTTGCCTCTAGGATGGCGATACTGTTTATAATCCCAATGACCTGGGAAGCTGAGGTGGAAGGATCACAAGTTCAAGGCCAGCCTCCGCAACTAAGTAAGACCCTGACTCAAAATAATAAATAAATAGGACTGTGAATATAGCTCAGTGGTAAAGCACCCAGGGTTTAATTCCCAGTACCAAAAGGGAAAAAAAAATTGCTGTTTAGGTACATGGTAACCACGCTGCAAAACATCAAAGCAAAAAGACCCTTTTTTGGGGGTCAGGGAGTTTTTTGGAAGCAAAAGAATAAAAAGAAGTCTCCCTATCATCAGGGAACAAGGAGGGTAGGGAAGGCATGGTCATAATCATTCTGATGTCCTGGTTTCCCCAGATGTTAAACATGTCCAGAGTCAAGAGGGACAGAACCCTGAACAATGTGAGCAAAGCTATGACCTCAGGAGAGGGTGAGGAGGAACTTCTGAGTACTGCAGCAAAAGGTCTCTCCCCACCCCAAGTCCTTCTCTCTAGCACAAAGAGGGATCAAATGTACCCTGAATGCTCAGAGTAAGTTTCTCTGGATTACCTAGCCTCTAAAAATAAGTATTCAGAGGTATACCCAAACACCGATCCCCATCATACCTACAAACATTATTCAAGGTGGTACCTGCCTTGAGTTCACCAGAACTAATCTTTTATGTTCTTTATGTCTGATTTCATTTAATTTATGATGATGATGATGATGATGTTGTTGTTGTTGTACTGGGGATTGATCCCAGGAACACTTTACCAATGAGCTGCATCCCAAGCCCTGTTTATTTTTTGAGACAGGGTCTCACTAAATTGCTTAGGCTAACCTCAAACTTGCCATCTTTCTACCTCAGCCTCCCAAGTCACTGGGATTACAGGAATACACCACAATACCCCATTATCCCTGATTTTCACAAGTATCAGTCACTAGCTGGGTGTGGTGGTGCATGCCTGTAATCCCAGTGGCTCAGAAGGCTAATGCAAGAGAATCTCAAGTTCAAAGCCAGCCTTAGCAAGGCCTAAGCAATTTAGCAAGACCTTGACTTAACAAATAAAAAGGGCTAGGATGCAGGCTAGGGTTGTAGCTCAGAGGTAGAGCGCTTGCCTTGCATGTGTGAGGCACTGGGTTGGATCCTCAGCACCACATAAAAATAAACAAACAAAATAAAGAGAGAGCATCAACCCCATCTCCTTGCATTCTTCTTCTTTTTTCTTTTTCCTTTTAATAATTCTTATTATACATATATACCCACCTCCTTGCATTCTATATTCCCACAAGGCTCTATACTTCCAATACTCTGTTCAAATCCCACCCTTTTTTAACTCCTGAAACCACTGCACTGCACTATGCTCCCTAGAACATAAAGCTCAGCAAAACCTACATTCTCAATGTTTTCTCTGTTCCCTTCACCTTTTGCTCAAAGAGAACCCTCCCTCAGCTCTAAGGACAGTGCTCCCCTACAGCTCTCAAATGGCAGTAGTTCCCCCCACCCAACCCCTCCTCCTTCCTACACCATCTCTGGGCCTGGATATAAGTCAGGTATCTTCCTTGCCAATGCAATACACAACCCAAACCCTCCTCTCTACCCCCAAACCCCAGTTCTTTCTTTCTTTCTTTTGGTACTGGGGATTGAACTCAGGGACACTCAACCACCGAGCCACATCCCCAGCCCTATTTTGTATTTCATTTAGAAACAGGGTCTCACTGAGTTGCCAAGTGCCTCACCATTGCTGAGGCTGGTTTTTGAACTTGCTCCTCCTGACTCAGCCTCCGGAGCAGCTTGGATTACAGGCATGTGCTACCACGCCTGTCCCAAACCCCCAGTTCTGAATCTCACAGACGATTATCACCCACTACTCTAACCCTCTCCAACCAACATTAGCCTCAGTGACTTGGGTAACACATAGGCAGTGAGTTCCTCTCTTCCAAGGATGCCATTTGTCTCTCCTTCACCTCAGTCACCTATTCTCTTGTCAATAGACCTTTTTCATTTCTAGCAACTTGAACCCCACTATAATCTTAATTTCAAGGAACCTTCTTTCTGGCCACCATTATTCTTTCCAGCTCACATTTTATCCCAACTCCAATGGCTCTTATCCCAGCAAGCCAATCCTTTGATTCTATCACCTATGCACAAGTCTCCCACCTCTAAACTCCCTTCTAGCCTACCATTAAGCTCCACAGCCAAGCAGTATGGCCACTCCCTTGCATGCACACTGAAATCTCTTGTCCCCATGCCGTTCTGTTGTACTCTCTTGGCAAAACCACAACCATCACCAATAAATAAATATGGCTGAAAATCTAATAAAAAAATCAAATCAAATCAAATCAAAATCACTCTGATCCCAATATAAGAGTGACTTAGAGAGGCTGCCTTTGCTAAAAGCAGAGACTCTAAGGCTTGCAGATGCCCAATGTGTAACTAAAAGCAGGATAAAGCCTGGCATCTTTACCTTCATTATCTGTCTCCTCTATTAATTTAAACTTTACTCTGAGTAAAGTTTCCTGCTGCTCTGCACATAGGCATATGAAACACTTATGGAGTGTTCAATCTAAAACTAACAATACAAGGTTTATCATCCCTATACCTTACCTATCTTGTCCTCCTTCAAGACAGATGCAAGATCTATAGGGACAATATAGCATGCTGTTTCAGACCCCTGTAGTAGCATCTACAAGTCCTTATTCATTCCTCTACACCTTCTAAGAACAGTGGAGCCTTGCAGACACATTGTCCCATGATAAGACTGCCCCCCAACCAAGCAGGAGCAATCATATAATGGAAACCAAAATGCCCCCTTTCAGGATCACAAATCTGACAGGCAAACATACAAAGCCAGAAAATGAAGACTGCCCCATCAGGTGATAAGGACTTCTCCAGAGCCACTTCCTAGAACCAGAACAGAAAGAATGATCAACTAGACCAGAGTTAAGCAAGACTGCTTACTTATGCATACATCTTGCTCCCTGCCCCCAACTCAAGCCTCTTTTAAGGATGTTCAGCAACTACCCTATCTTTTTCTGATCCACTAATTTCCCTTAATTACTATTTCACTCCTTCTCTCTCCTCAGTCTCCAACAACTCTTCCCCATCCCTTCCTTAGAGTCAGATCTTCCCTCATCCATCTATCCAACAGTACCTACACACATATATTCTATCTTCCCTCCCCCCATTCCTGGTACCAAAAATGAACTATCTGTTTTGCTATCTAAAACTAATTCCTATACCTGGGAGCCCATGAGGTCTGGAAATACATGATTAAGTTAAACTGTATTTCATAATAATTAACAAACTTTATTTAACTCCATGAGTTAAATAAAGATAAAACTGTGAAAGAAGTGCGTGTGGTTAAAAAGTGGGTGTTGTGGGTCCCTGATCCAATATGGCTGGTGTCCTTTTTAAGGATAGACAACATGGGCTGGAGATATACCTCAGTTGGTAGAGCTCTTGCCTCGCAGGCACAAGGCCCTGGGTTCAATCCCCAGCAACTCACACACACAAAAAGAAAAAAAAAAAACCAGACAACAGGTAAGTCTGTGCAGAAGAAAGGTTGTGTGAGGACACATCAAGAAGGCAGCCATCTGTAAACCAAGGAGAAAAGTCTCAGAAGAAACTAAATCTGCTGACCTCAATCTAGGACTTCTGGCTTGCAGAACAATGAGAAAATAAATCTATTATTTAAGCCACCTAGTCTATGATATTTTTATGGCAGCTTTGGCAAATTAATAATCACTCCAGAAAAACCATTTGGCAATTCTTAAGAAATTAAAAATGCAACTACCATTTAATTCAGCAATTCATTTGTAGGCATTTAATCCAGAGAAATGAAATGTTCCCAGAAAAACCTATACACAAATGATCAGACAGCAGCTATATGTTTAACAGCCCCAAACTGAAAAGCACCTGTTTTTTTTTTAACAGGCAAATGGCTAAATCCATACCACTGAACACTATTCAGCAGTAAAAAGGAATGAAGAAACTACTGATGGATGCAACAACCTGAATGAAATCCAAAGAACTTTGTTGAATGAAAAAAATCTAATCTCAAAGGTCACATACCATATGATTCTATCTATGTAACACTCTCTTTTTAAAAAAATATTTTTTAGTTGTAGATGGACACAATATCTATCTTTATTTATTTATTTTTGAATTTTTAATATTTATTTTTTAGTTTTTGGCGGACACAACAACATCTTTGTTTGTATGTGGTGTTGAGGATCGAACCCGGGCTGCACGCATGCCAGGCGAGCGCGCTACCGCTTGAGCCACATCCCCAGCCCCATATTTATTTATTTTTATATGGTGCTAAGGATTGAACCTAGTGACTGACACACACACACACACACACACACACACACACACACACACACGGTGCTCTACCCCAGTTCCTATGTAACACTCCTGAAATAACGAAAGTATAGAAATGGAAAACAGATTAGCAGCCTCCAGAAGAGATTAGAAGCCTCCTGGAGTTAAATAAAGATAAAACTGTGAAAGAAATGGGTGTGGTTACAAAAGGACAATACCAGGGTGATAGAAATATGCTGTATCTTGACTGTATCAACAAAATTCCAATTGTGATACTGCACTATAGCTCTGAAAGATTTTACTATTAGCAAAAACAAGGTAGAGTACACCTTTCTATTAATTGTGACAAATATAACCAAAACATGTAAATGAACAATTACTCAAAACAAAAAGCTAATTTAAAAAAACAAGCAGAAAAAAAAA
Source organism: Marmota marmota marmota (assembly GCF_001458135.2). Lineage (NCBI taxonomy): Eukaryota > Metazoa > Chordata > Mammalia > Rodentia > Sciuridae > Marmota > Marmota marmota. The sequence goes on along the minus strand of NW_026000082.1, from coordinate 26,422,135 downwards.
ATAAAGCAAACACACCCAGCTTTTAGAAGCCCACTGCAGAACACACACATATACACTTTAGCTAGATGGCAAGTGAAGTGACTCTAGATTTGGACAAATTATCAAAACACCCAATCCCCTTACCTGCTTCACTTTGACTGTTGAGTGATGAGGACTTCGGCTTCTCTTATTCCGAGGAGACTTGCTTCTTCTCCCTGAAGACTTGTTTTTCTTTTTGGCTGGGGACCTTTTCAGAGCATGGTACACACAGGATTTTATCTCAATTTCCCTTCCCCCACATAAGTTAGCTTTAAATATGAGGCTTACCAACTAAACACAAACACCACATTTGTGAAGATCTCTGCTGAGCTCCAATGGAGTCAGAGGCTTCATTTTCCCAACCCTGATATCTCCCTTGAGTTCCAGACACTCATATATAACTAACTGCCAACTGAACTTTCTCATGTGGGTAACATAACTCTTGATTCTCAACCCTCAAAAACCTTTCTTCTCAGAGTGTGTGTCATCTCTCTAATTGGTACCACCATCCAGAAGCTGCTCTTGGCCTCTTTGTTTTTTTCCTCACCACCAACACCCTGCCTTCCCCAATAATCACAAGTCCTGTGCTCTGCCTCCTCCTTAACACTCTATCTGCTTCAATCACTAGACTCCAAATACATTTTTCCCCCTAGCTTCTAAGACAATGACAATTCTACTTTAGGTTCTTTGCCCATGTTGTTTCCCCTGCCAAGATTCTGGATCAATCCTATCAATCTTTTGGGGCAGGAAATTGGAAAGACACCACCTGCACTCCATTCTTGTGCAGATGGGGAGACATTCAACTCGGACGACCAGTGCTACCCGCTGGGCCGTACTGTACTAAGTGCTGGGGACACAAGAATGAAGGGGCGGGACCCTACCCGTAATAAGCTTTAGACTCTCAACATCCAGCTACAATGCAAGTGACCGGTGCTGGAGTAAACATTCTTTAACACGGGCACCTCGGGGTCACTCCCAATGTCTCAGCATTAAGCCCAGGCTGCTGCGCTCGGCATTCGAGGCCTATTTTTGACGTTAGCTCTGCCTTCCTTTCTCCATCAGCTCGACCCAAGGTCCACTCGGGCTGCTTCCCACGTACCGGCTAACTCCTCGGGCTCGGTTCCCACGGTGGCCGGGGCGGCCGGCCTCGCCGGGCGGTGGGGACGGGCTGCCGCCGGAGAAGTCCGAACGGCGGTGGATTGGAGGCGCGGCTTCCGGGCTGAGGCGCTCCTGCTTCACCACCACCGTCGCTGCCGCCACCACGTCCCCATCCCGGTGCCTTCGCCGGCTTCCTCGCTCCCTCTCGCTCTTCACCTCCTTCATTCTGCGAGTTTGGTTGAGCAAAAGGAAAGAGGTCCCGTTGAGCTCTTCTCCCTGAAGGAAATGACGAATTTGGCCACCGAACTTCCGCTTCCGGGTGCGCACTCTCCCAGAAGCCCTCGCGGCGGAGAAGCTGAGCACGTGACGATTCCTTCTTGGGCGGGACCGCAATTGGCCCATCTCGGGAGGCGGGAATTTTAAGTTTCAAAAGCAAACTTGTGACTACTTCATAGGTAGACCTTGGCGCTCCACCTCCAAGTTACACCCCCAGCCCTTTATATTTCATAACGAAAACTGAACTGTCAGCATATAATTGTTGGCACAGTTTTAAAGGCTTAGTAAATTTTGGCCACTGTTATTATTTCTGTTTCTACGTTTGAAATTCATTATAATAGTATGCATAAATCAATAAAGCTATTTCTACTCTTGGGGGGGGGGAAGCAAACTTCTGGTTTTTTTCACTTTCCAAGGCTTTTTGTTGCTCCGTTATTTGTAATTGTAAATGGAGATAACCCAAATGCATGGCAATAGTGAATCATTTAGTCGATTATTGGATGGAATGTGGTTATTAGTATACTATTTGCAAACTATGGCAAATAAAAATAATTTAATTTTGTGACAGGGGTTCAAAACTAGGATCTCGCGCATACTGGGGAAGCTCTACCACTGAGCTACGCCCCTAACCCTAAAACCTGACTTTTAGACGAAAAAGCAGGATACAAAATTGTGCTTAAACTGCGATTACTTTGGCATTTGGAAATATGAAGGAATGAAGAGATGGAAATGCAATCATATGTGGTAGCACATGGGCAAATCACTAGCATATTTTCCCTCTATTTCCTCAACTTTATGTGAAACTGTCATTTCTCCATTTATTTATTTACTTTTTTCCGTATTGGGGACTGAACTCAGGGCCTCGTGTATGCAAGGCAAACATTCTACCCCTGAGTTACACCCCCAGCACTTTTTAAAAAAAATACTTTTTAGTTGTTGTTGGACTTTTATTCTATTTATTTGTATGTGGTGCTGAGAATCTAACCCAGTGCCTCACGCATGCTAGGCAAGGGCGCTTATCACTGAGCCCAACCCAAGCCCCCTCAGCACTTTTTATTCTTTATTTTGAGACATGGTCTAAATTGCTTAGGGCCTCACTAATTTGGTGGGGCTGGCCTCGAACGCACGACTCCATTTAATTTTAAAAAATACTTTTTTAAACCTGGAAATGCTCGATGTCTTCTTCGGAAATCGTCCCCAACCCTTTACTCAGGGGTCAGGAGATGACTCCCATTTTGCAGTAGTCAAAACTGAGGTTCAGCAAAAGTGATCCCTCCAACCCATTCAAATAGCAAACTAGACCCAGTGTAGGAACTTGAACCTTGTTTTCCCTGCTCCCGAAAGTACAGGACGAACCAATGAACAGGAGGCCTGGGAAGCCAAGAACAGGAGGTTTGAAGCCGGCTGTTTGGAATGAAATCCGCGCGCTGATGGCCCCGCCCCACTCGGAAGCCCCGCCCCGGCCAGGGGGTTTCCGTGGTGACCGTAAACAAGGCCCGGACTAGAGGGCCAGCTGCTGAACCGCAGTCCCAGCCGCCGGCATGATTCCCCCTGCTGACTCTCTGCTCAAGTATGATACCCCGGTGTTGGTGAGCCGGAACACTGAGAAACGGAGCCCCAAAGTAAGGACGGGTTTCAGGGGATGGGGGACCTGAAAGCTTCAACGGGGAAAGACAGATCTCAGAGCCGAAGGTCGGGAACCCCAAGGGACAAGAATTGTAGAGACTGGCAGCAAAGGGAATTGGGTCAGGGAAGAGGGGTGGAATTGCGGTGCAAGAAGCCCGATGGGGCTGAGGATGTAGCTCAGTGGTAGAGCAATTGGCTAGCATACATGAGACCCTGGGTTCAATCCCCAGTACCACTAGAGAAGGCCCAAATGTTGGGTGTGACCCTAGGAGCAGAGATTTAGAATGAGAAAGAAGTCACAAGGAAATGGATGAAGCTGGCTGTTATTCATGGTAGCTGGGTTCAAGAGCAGATCAGGCAGTGATTTTCCATCACTATAGCAGTGACAGACCACTTGAGCCAGAAACATCAGTTCAATCATTGGGCTGGGACCAGAGACTCTTCATGGCTGGCTTCAGCTCAGACATTTCTGCTGAGCAGACAGATGAGAAAAGTAGGCTGGGATGGAGAGACTGGCAGAAGACCTGGAGCAATCCAGAGGACCAGGCTGTGTGGAGCTGAATCCCTGAAATATCTCCTGTTCCTTCCTCTTAGGCTCGGCCTCTGAAAGTCAGCCCCCAGCAGCCTGGACCCTCAGGTCCAGTCCCACAGCCGCCCAAAGCCAAGCTCCCCTCAACTTCCTGTATCCCAGATCCTACAAAGCAGGCAGAAGAAATCTTGAATGCCATCCTGCCCCCAAGGTAAAAAAAAAAAAAAAAAATGAGCAATGACTGGGAGAAGGCCCAGGCTTTTATATCCCAGAATATTTAGAAATGCAGGGAGAGGCACTTTGCCTTAGTTCCTGGCTGGGATCTCCTTCCTGCCTCTTAGAGCTCCTAGAACTTGCACATGGCTGGATTCTGGGAGGGTGGTGGGAAACCTTAAATCTACCCTGAGTGTTCTCAGCCAGTTTGATGGCTTTAGATGCCATCTGTATACTGATGGATCCCAAATGTGTATTTTCGGCCCTGTCCTCTCTCTTAAATTCCAGACAATATAGTCTACTTCTTCCTCAGTGCCTTCACCAAGTTGTCCCATAGGCATCTCAAGTTCAACATGTCCAAATGAAACCACAGTTTCTTCCTCTTCCCACTGCCCCATCTCAGTCTTCTTTCTGCTAGAGACACAGGTTGCCTTTCAATGCTTTTGGTCTCTCACGCCATCTGTCCTATCCTTCAAGAAATTCTTTTGACTCACCTTCAATTTATCTCCCTGGGCCAACCACTTTTCACCAAGTTTTTCTGCCATCTGTCCCTGGTCTCTGTCACCCATACTACTTGCGATGGCCTGTTTAAAAACCCTATTTCCACTCTTTGCTTCTACAGTGTTCTCCACATAAATCGGATCAGGCCAAGTCTTCCACCTGTAATGACCTCCTACCTCACTCAGAGTAAAGTCCGAAGTCCTTACAGTAGCTTCGAAGATGTAGAATGGCCTGGCCCATGATATCCCTCATCTTCTCTCCTGTTCACTGCCCCAGGGGTCTCCACTTGCCTTTCTGAAGCACTTCAATCACTCTCCCACCCCAGGGCCTTAACAATTGCTGTTCTCACTTCCAAGGATACTCTTCCTTTACTATTCCCTTCATTTCTTCTCTCAGAAGAAATATCATTTCTTCCAGGTGAAGCCTTCCTGGGTTTTGTTTGTTTGTTTTTTATGGTGCTGGGGATTGAACCCAGGGCCTTGTGCATGGGAGGCAAGCACTCTACCACTGAGCTATATCTCCAGCCCCTCAACTGTTCTTATGTAATGTATTGTTCTTATGTAACATATTGACAGCAGTTTTTAAGGCTTTGATGAAAAGAGGAAACAGGCAAACAGAGATCCATCTCCTCTGAGAAGGAGGTCAATGGAGGGAAGTGATGTGTCAGCTGATCCCCTCCCACCAGTGGCACCGAAGTTCTCTCCGCCACATCTCCTATGTGGTGATTCCAGACCCTGGTTGTTACTCCACCATGAAGTTCCCCATGGGGAGCCCATGCAGGCACACCCCGTCAAGATCCTCCCCAGCCCCTGCACACACACTTGCCTCTTTCTGGCTTGCACAAGGTTTATGGAATCTTGTGTCTCTTACTCCTTAAGTCAGTGGAGAGTTCCACTGGGCCTTCCACACAGATCAGGCAACACAATGTAAATCATGTTAGGAGAGTAAAATCTGCAGCAGTGGTGATGATTTCATGAAGACCACCTGGGGAGTAGACGTTGCCCTGTTCCCCAGATCCTTTTCTGTGGGGCAGCAAAGCAAGTATGGTTTTGGAACCCACACCACAGGAGTGGAGTGAGGGATTCTGGTGGGATGGTGGCAGAGTTGCCCCTCACTCCTGCTCAGGCCGAGAACACAAAGAGATCTCTCTGCTGATGTCCTGAGAACTCTCTCAAGCGTGTGGATTCTGCTCAGCGTGGCTGTGTCTGTGCCGCAGGGAGTGGGTGGAGGACACGCAGCTATGGATCCAGCAGGTGTCCAGCACCCCCAGCACCAGGATGGACGTGGTGCACCTCCAGGAGCAGCTGGACCTGAAGCTGCAGCAGCGGCAAGCCAGGGAGACGGGCATCTGCCCTGTCCGCAGGGAGCTCTACTCACAGTGTTTTGGTGAGTGGGCAAGGTGGGGGTGGGTACCACACAACCCCCACCTCCTTCCTTCCCTTCAGCACAGATCTGGCTCTGAGCACCTCTGAGCTGAAGCCCATCCCATGTTGAAATCACCTCTTTTCACCCTTCTTGACCCACCCAATAACTGCCAAGTGTCCCAACAGGCCCCCACCTGCCAGTCCCTGTACTCTGATGATCTGGTTTCCTCATCTCTCACACATTTGGAGTCAAATAAGAGCTTCCATTTTAAATCTTGGCCTTTTCAAAGATAGTCACAATAAGCACATGTTTTTGTTGTTGTTGTTTTGTTTTTGTTTATAATGCTGGGGGTCAAACCCAGATCCTCATGCTTGCTATGCAAGTGCTGTTCCACTGAGCTATTTTTTTAATCAGAAAAATTAATGTTTGGTATTTATATCCATCAGCATTCAGTACTCAGTCCAGAAAAATGTTGCAAAAATAATTTGTTGTCCGTCAGTAGACACAAGGGATTTAAAATCTGCCACCCTGAGGTGTCCAGTGGCTGGATTCTAATCTGCACACTGCCTGTAAACGCTTGAGCAGCTCCTCTCAGTCTTACTATGATTGTGGTTGACCCTCCAGCTTTTTAAAGAAGATTTTATATGTTTATAAAGGAGATTATGTGGGCTGGGGTTGTGGCTCAGTGGCAGACCACTTGCCTAGCATGTGTGAGGCACTGGGCTTGATTCTCCACATCACATAAAGAGCTAAAAATAAGGGCTGGGGTTGTGGCTCAGCAGTAGAGTGCTCGTCTAGCACGTGTGAGGCCCTGGGTTCGATCCTCAGCACCACATAAAAATAAATAAAAATAAAGGTATTGTGTTCAACTACTTCTAAAAAATAAATATGAAAAAAATAAAAGTTATTTTTTTTTAAAAAGGTGATTATGTGTGCTCTAAGACCCTGCTGTTCTCAGCCACAGATCAGTCCAGCCAAAGGGGCTGCTTTAAAATTGCCACCATCTTCTCACTGAAAAAGTCAGATTTCTGCATTAGTTCCCAGTTTCTAGCTGAGGGGGACCCACAAACAAACCTGGGGTTCCTAGGCTCCTTGTGCGTTGGCCAACCCCTTCTTGCTGGCTGGGTGCTTTTCCTTGTGCTAAATGGAACGGGGTGGCTGCATGGCAGACTCTTGGGCCAGTGAAGGTGCCCTACATTAGGGCCTTCCCTGAGACCTCAGCTCCAAATGAGGACACACCTTAGGGCCCTTCCAAGAGGAAGGGTGGCTTGCCATGGGCAAGGTGCATGTCCCCTTGCCCTTGCCTTCTCTGATCTTGCGCTGTGCATATTGGAAGATGAGCTGATCCGGGAGGTGACCATCAACTGTGCAGAGAGGGGGCTGCTGCTACTGCGAGTCCGGGACGAGATTCGCATGACCATCGCTGCCTACCAGACCTTGTACGAGAGCAGCGTGGCGTTTGGCATGAGGAAGGCGCTGCAGGCTGAGCAGGGGAAGTCAGACATGGAGAAAAAAGTGAGTTGGGTTTACCATATCCCCTGTCCCTCAGGCTCTTCTGTTGATACCAGGCCACTCTGTTGTCATTGCCGCGCTGCATTCTGGCTACTAGGGTGCCCTCCTCACATTCATGACTCTGGACCTGTCATTCAGGGAGGACCCTTGCTTGGGTGTAACAGCCAGCCACATACATGGTCTTGGCTTGCTGGTCTCCCTGAGGATGCTCCATGCCAGTCACTGACCTCCCACTTGGTGGCAGTATATACCCTGGCAATGTCAGGTTGGACAGCTGTGGTGTCTCAAGTCCCCACCACCCAGGCTCTCACACCACCCATCCATGGGCAACATCCCAGGATGACTGAGTATTGTGCCCTCAGATTGCAGAACTGGAAATGGAAAAGAGAGACTTGGAGAGGCAAGTGAACGAGCAAAAGGCAAAATGTGAGGCCACTGAGAAGCGGGAGACCGAGCGGCGACAGGTGGAAGAAAAGAAGCACAATGAGGAGATTCAGTTCCTGAAGCGGACAAATCAGCAGCTGAAGGTGATGGAGGCCCAGGCCACGGTGCTCCCACAGCACTGGTCCCCAGCCTCATGGGCTGGACAGTCCCCGTGGCCTTTACATGTTGGTCCACACGCATTTCCATGGGGTAAAGGAAGCTGACATTGGGGTGGGGCAGGCCCATGACGAGGGTCCTCCATCCCTCTGGCTCTGGATGGGCTCCATTCTCAACTCTGACCCCATGACATGTCAGCCTGATTCTCTAGGAGAAGACTTTTTGCCCTGGGAAAAGTTGCCTAACCCCAGAGAGGAGGATATATGGCGGAAAGTAGAGGTGCCCTTCCCTCAAAGCTGGAGTTCTCCTTCATAGGCTGGCTGTCCTCCTGGCATCTACTGGGGTTCCATGTCTGGGGCAGAAGCAGAGAAGGCCAAGTTAGTGGGTGGACAGAGAAGGAAAGCCCCCTGGGAGGAAGAGCCACTTCAAGTTGAGGACCTCTCCAGGCACAATGGCGCACACCTGTAATCCCCAGCCTGGGAGGCTGAGGCAGGAGGATCACAAGTTCAAAGCCAGCCTCAGCAACAGCAAGGTGCTAAACAACTCAGTGAGACCCTGTCTCTAAATAAAATACAAAATAGGGCTGGGAATGTGGCTCAGGGGTCGAGTGCCCCTTAGTTCAGTCCATGGCACCAAAAAAAAAAAAAAAAAAAAAGCTGAGGACCTCCCCAGGCATTCGGTCTCAAGCACCCCCCTGTAGATGGTCTTCCTTACTTAGGGTCCAAGTACTGGTGGCATGCTCCCATCTATATAAGGTGCTGGGAGCCATGCTGGTGGGAAAGGTTGGTCCAACAGAAGGCTAGTCACAGGCCTCTGCAACCCTATGCTCCCTGACTGAGCCAAAGATTTTCAGAGGTTTGACCCCAGACTAGCATCATCCTCATCGGGGGCAGCTTGTGGAAATAAATGTTTGGGCACTCCTTGCATCTGCTGAACCAGAAAACTTCAACAAGGCCTCCCAAAGTCCTGGTGTTTGCTGAGGCCCTAGGCACTCTCTTAGATGCATAGCTATTGACATTGAGCCACTTCTCTCACAACCCTGGCCGCCTCCTCCATAGTTGCAAGGAGAGCTTACATTCTTGAGATCAGCAGGTGTGTTGGCTCCACAAACCAAAAAGGCCAGCTATTTGTGATAAAGAAGCCTTTGTATTAACCACGATCAGAAAAGATTCTTGTTACCAAAGAGTTAAAGAAAAGCAAGAATTCTTTTATTATTATTATTATTTTGTACCAGGGATTGAACCCAGAGGCACTTAACCACTGAGCCACATCCCCAGCCCGTTTTTGTATTTTAGAGACAGGTTCTCCTCCCTGAGTTGCCTAGGGCCTCACTAAGTTGATGAGGCTGGCTTTGAACTCCTAATCCTCCTGCCTTAGCTTCCTGAGCCACTGGGATTACAGGTGTGCGCCACCGCACCCTTGGTAAAGCTAGACAATTTCACAGCAATGTGATCACTTACCTAGCTACCCCTGAAAGCTGCTTCCCTATCTGCCATCTTCCTTTATCCGCCATATTCCTTTGTTGTAAGTTCTATCTTTTTAACATTCAAGAGCAACCTTGTAATCCCCAGGGTGAAGGATTCTTTAGAAGTGAGTTTCTTTTATTGGCTCAAAGCTGCACTGCAAATAAAGCAGTGTTTGCAGTCCCCAGGATAGACCTACTTAAAGATCTGTTCACATACCATGATAGTAAATTATTGTACCGGCTGCCAGAGAAGCCGGGTAAATAACTCCCAAGTGTCTTAAGCTTTACCTACAAGATGGACAGCTCCCTACTCACTGGTCGCAATTTTCTCTAATTGGGTGTCAAGTTGTCTTAGTGGCTGATAATTTGCTGCTTCTCAAACCTCTGGTCCCAGCAGAGATCCCAGGATCCTAAACCAAAGAGCAGACACATTCAGGCCTGAAATCTGAGCAATGAAAAACCACTATTTCAACAACTTTTATTCAATTTCCTTTTCAATGCTTTATATTATACACTGAGCTATTACTGTATGGAAACCAGGACAGTTCTGGTTTCTCCTGGTGTAACAAGACTACACCAAGCCAGAAACCAGCTAATCCCGAAAATATGGAGTGAGAATGAAGGGGGGAGAAAAGAACACTTGGAGTGGCAACATTTGGATTATTCTTCCCAGAGACTTTTATCACCTCTCAGCTATTTGTGTTAGGCTGCAAGCTTCAAGCATTAATGGTTTGTTTTGTTTTTCAGGCCCAACTGGAAGGCATTATTGCACCAAAGAAGTGATAATTTCCATATGGGTCTCAGCGAATACTACCACCCCATCACAAGCCCTTTGTAATAAAAAGCTAGTTTCCTGAGTGAACAAGCCATCCCCTCCCCTGACCACCACCTACACATTTGTCAGAAGTTACACTATTGCCCCAGTGTCATGGGACACCTACAGTCTGGCAACCAGGCTCCTGGTTAGGCAAGAGGGTGGCGTGACCCTGATAGTCTCGGTATGCAACTTGTGGGCCAACCAGGAGATTCGCCAACTCAAATAGTAAGACTGAGAAGGAACTGCTTTCCCATCTCATCCACCATCCATCTGTGGCCAAAGGAAGCTACTCCTGTCTCTCAAATGTCTAGTTCACAGGTTCCCTTGTATCCTAACTGGGGCTTCTCTGGCCTCGGTCATTCCATTTTCATTCCTAACCAATGCAGTTTTGGTAACTCATTTTGGAGCTTCTTTGGTTTTCTGCTGTATGGTCTCATCCCCACCCACCACATCAACTGGATCTCTTCCTCAGTCTAAGAGGTCAGGGAACAGCGGCAGCGGCAGACCCAGGCTTCGGAGGAAGTAAATGTTTGCTGGAAAGGAATCCAAGTCCCAGTGTCCTTTGTGAGCTGTCCACACCTCAGCTCCTCCCTCCCATAGACATTGTTCACCTTATTCTGCAGAAAATTGAACTCTGACTCCACATCCCCATAGTTACCTGTTTAAACAACTGGAGAGGTAACCGTCTCTTGTATGCAGTTTCTATTACTTTGTGTGTGTGCGTGTGCATGTGCATGGTACTGGGGACTGAACCCAGGGGTGCTCTACCACTGAGCTAGTCTTTTAAAATTTTGAGGCAGGGTCTCACTAAGTTGCTGAGGCTGGCTTCGAACTTGCAATCCCCCTGCTTCAGCCTCCCAAGTGGCTGGGATTACAACCATATGCCACAGTGCCCAGGGGCCATGCTAATTATTAATGACCAGAGTATGGCCTGCAGACAGCTTCTGTAAACCCAGAGGATTGAATTAGTGACACAAATCCTTAATTCTGGGCAGACCAGGGCAGCAAGCCAGGTGACATCCATCATGCAGTTTAAGTTTCCCAAGTCTGGTTCCTTAGGAAGGCACTACCATTTCACGGGGTTGAAATGCCACTCAGTATCCCTTGAAGTGCAAGGACAGACTGACTCCTTGGCAGAGCTCTAACATAACACCCTTCCCGATTAGGGCTTCGAGGCTCACTGGGAAAACTAGTCCCACAAGAGCTGTGTTCCTAGAGCACACCCCACCACTCTAATCTCAGGTTGCAAGTCACAGCTTTGACCCGTACCCAGTGTCTTGAGGAATTATAAGTCCACTCAAGTGACCTGCCTGTGCTGCCATCTTCATGGGAAAGAACTCCATTCCCTGAGATCTGTGGTCCCATGACTCATGACAGCAAAGCATGCATGTCCTAAATGGGTCCACTTAATGAGGGACAAAAGTTGCCAGAGCTTTTTCCTCATATCTTAAAGTACGGCCAGGTATACCAAACATCCTTGAAACACGCTACAGCTCTATGAGCTTCCACACACGCTGTTGCCTGGCAGTTCAAAGGAAATACCACTCTGCAGATCCCAGATCCCATTTCAGCACAGCCAGAGGCACACTCTGGAGGAACTCAGAGCTGACTCAAGTGTTTGGAGAGGTCAATGGACTTGACGATGGAACTCAGTAGGGCTGAGGGCTTTATTTTCACCGGCACCAGTGAATGGCTGCATCTGTCAAGCCTCAGAATACGTGCACTGTGTCCTTAGAAATGCCAAGTGGGCATGAAGAAAATGACTACAATTTCTAATTGTATATTTTTGTATAATATAATTTAATAAACATTTTTTTTACATGTTACTGCTTATGTCTGAATCTTTTGTGTCTGTGTTTTTGTCCCTCGGAGTCATTGGTCTTCTTTTTGTTCCTGTTCCTATTTTTCACGTTGTGTGTTTCATAGTAGCGCACACCAACTTTTCTGGATTGCTGCTGCCGTGCTGCTCGCCTTCGCTGCAAAAAAAAAAAAGAAAAAAGAAAAACCCAATCAAGCGCTGAAAGTCATAAAACAGGAGCCTGTCTCTCACCACTCCACCTCCCTTGCAACTAGTGAAACAGGGCTAAAGAGAGGTCCCCCCCACAGACCTGTTGACCCCTTCCTGATTCACATTTGGTCCAGCCCCCAACCCCACCTCTGTTGCTTGAATCCTTTGTGGCATTCCTGAAAATCTGTTCTCCCTGGAGGGCTTGCTCCAGCTCCACAGAGCACGGTCACAAAGCTGTTCTCATGGAGGTCAGTGATCTGCCTGCCTAGCCAGTTCTGTTCCTCGGGTCATCTCCCAGGGACCACACAAAACCACCAATTCTTCCAAAAGGTAGGTCACAAAGTAGAAGACAGTACCCAGGAACAAATTCCATGGACTTATGACATCTGTCCAGTTGGCCACCTCTTGACCCTATTTAAGTGACTTCAACCAGATAGCTGAGGACTGGGGTTCCTAGGATTCAGCTCTAGACCCACATTTGTTTCAGAAAGTGCATCCTGAGAACTGCACTTCTCCCTACTTTCTACACCTGGGTCTTGGGAACTAAAGTACTTACTTCCTTAGATGTAAGTGTCCTTGGAGTTTTACTTGAACGTTCTTCTTCCCTCTGAGCCTTCCGCTTCCTTCCCTTTTTAGTAGGTGCTGGATCTAAATGATACATAAAACACACATGGAGAAAAAAAAAAAAAAAGGAATTTTCTATTCAAAGTTTGCCCTTGAATTCCACGGTGGAGAGGAGGAAGGTGGCCAGTGGATGGGGCAGGTGAGCACAGCATACAGTAAAGCAGGACGAGGCAGGGTGGGGAGGGTGCCAGGTCAGGTCAGACCCCACAGACTATAGCAGGGTTTGCTTTCGTGTCACATAAACACTCCTGATATGGAAACTGTCAGTCAAAAGGGGTCAAGAACAAATTCATATAATGTCCCTGCTCCAATTTGTCTGTGGACCCACCCTTAGATTCTTAGACTAACACTGTACCCTTCTTAGGAAGATGATTCCTGAATTGCCAAGTTAATCCTGACAAAGTGAACAATGAGAAGCAGATAACCCAATTTGTATGATTAATACTATGGAGAACCAGGGCATGTGCCAGATAGGGTAAGTATCTGTGTGGATGCCAGTAGAGGTCACCTGGAAGTTCAACTTAGGTTCCCAAAATTCTAAAGATGCAAATCACATTTAAATGATTTAAATAATGTATCTTCACCTATATCATTTTCTTCTTTAGATGATTTTCTCTGTTCTTCAGGTTTGGCGAAAACCATTTCACTTAACCCCTTGGATATTCTGAAACAGAAAAGCAAAGTAATGAAGCGGCCCAACATTCTCTTCAGTCACCCGCAGCAGGGTGCCTTGGAGACCTGCAACAACCTCTAAAATAAAGAAACTCCCCTCCTGTTTGCACAGTTAACACCAGGGGGAAAAAGTTGGTAGAGTCCCTTGGGCATTTCTAAGATACTGGATAACTAATTTTCTCATGCTTCAGGGAGCTAAATGTGACAAGATTCATACAATTTCTTCTTAAAATCTGCGATGACTGCCACCCACACCCAAGTACTGCCAGGACAGGGGTGGGTAGGCTCAGTGGTAGATCATTTGCCTAGTGCACTCAAGGCCTCGAGTTCCACCCCTAGCACTAAAAACAAAAACACCCTTTCCCATACTTGTGGCAAGTTTTGGGGAAAAGAACAAATGCAATTCATTTAACGGTGAAAATATTACCTGACGGCTGAAAACTTTTTAGCCTTGGCTTTGTTTAAAAACTTCTGGTATTTTGCGATCTTCTCATCCAGGGCTTTAATGACTGCTTGGGTGTCACTTTGCCCTGGCTCTTCCAGGGACTCCTGGTAAGACTCGGCCTCGTCTTCCTCCCCTGGCTGCTCCTCTTCTTCCTCCTCCTCAGCAGACAAGCTCTCCAGCTCTTCTTCAATATCTGACACCTCCACAGGAACCAGGTCATCCCCAGAAAACTGGGGCACTACATTGATTTTGCCAAAGTTCTGGCGAACCCGTGTGAGGATCTGCTGCATCTCTGAGCTGGCATTGCAGGAATTGTCCTCTTCTTTTTTTCCCTCAATGACGGATTCTGACCCTTTACCTACAGTTTCTGTGGTTTCCTCTTCTGGGTTGTTCTGGGTTGTTTCTGTGGCAATTTCCAAAGATGAGGGTGGTGGAAGCTATTGAGGCCAAGAAGGAGCAGAAGCAGGGAGAGAAACAGAATCAGAAAAGGAAGCAAATGCCTGAGCTCACACCTTGCTCTTGAATGAGCAGCCAACATCTTAGAACCAAGAGAAGTACGGAAAGTATCTACATTTGAGTCACATCCTTCATCTATTCTAAGCCAATATATGTCAGACCCAGAAACAAAGGATCAAAGGAACTGATATGCACTTCTAAAAGATGCACCCATTTTAACAGTACTGAACCAGGGAAAACCAATCGATCATTTAGTACAGACAGGTAATTTCCCTAGATGTTCCTGGAGAGTACCGGGATGAACATGGAGCTACTGAGATAAGCACATGCCACCATATGAAGATGAAACAAGAGCTGAACAGTGAGCAGGATCAGGAGAGGTCTTAAAAGGAGGAGGAGGCGTCTTAAAAGAAGAAAGTCCAAGAATGCTGGAATAACTGGATTTTTTTTACAGAGCTCAAATGATTTCCCAAAGAAGAGCAGGTATGTAGGGCTGAGGAAGTAGCCTGGTGGTGGAGTGTTTGCCTAGCATGCACCAAGTACTAGGCTCAATCTCTAGCTCCCCCCCCCCCCCCAAAAAAAAAAAAANAAAAACAAACAAAACCAAAAAACCTCCCCCCCCCCCCCGCCAAAAAAAAAAAGAACCAGTGGCAAAGCAATAAATATGTCAGGAATCCATAAAATCCAGGAGAATTGTCCATTTTTCTATTGAGGCAATTTTTAGCTTTCAAGTTCAAGAGGTTTCTGCGTCACCAATGGAGAAAAAGAAAGGAAAGAATCACAGCGTAGGAGAACGTAATAGTTTTGGGGGCTGGGTTAGATATGGAACCCACGACCTTCTGCATGCTAGACAAGTACTCTACCACTGAGCTACACCCCCAGCCCCAGCAGGATAGTTCTTAAGAATTATGTGAACTCATTACCTAAACTTGATGACTAGAAAGGAAAGAAGGACTGAGATAAGTCCAGTGTTTCCACACAGGCTCACAAGCACACAGACTTCCAGCTGGTTTAGACCCAGCCTCCTGCCCCTCCAACTCTCCAGTACTCTGCGCAGGCCACGGACACCCCATCTGAGGTGCTCTGGCTGTGCCGCTCCCCTTGCCTGGAATGTTCTCCTCCCAAGACACCCGAAAGGCTCCAAATCTGAAGTTCATTGCTAGAAAGCCGCTTCTCAGAAGCCCTTCCCAAGCTCCCCACTCACAAGAGAACTTCTCTGCCTGCCTCAACACCTTACCCTGATTGAGTTTTCTTCATAGCACGTGACACTTCTTGATACATTTTTTATGTATGTATTTAGGGAGACAGATAACATTTAGTTTTTGCCCCAGAGGCTCCTAAAAATCTTGGGATTTCCTGAGGGCCAAGGGTCTCTTTTGCTATTCATAAGCCCCTCTCCATCACACCTGCATTTAAGTTAATATGATGACTTATGATGGGATTCCCAGGTAGCTTCAGAATGGAGGCTGGTCTCCAGAAAGACAAAGGCAAGACCTTCAGCCCCACCCCAACCTCTGGGGAAGGAGGGGGAGCTGGAGCCCAATCACCAATGGCCACTGACTTGATCAAGGTGTCTGTGTAATGAAGCCCCATAACCATTCTTCCCTGATGGGGCTCAAGGGCTTCCAGGGTGACATGCCTGTAGGCCGTGAAAGCACCCGGAAGCTCCCTGCTCTTCCACCCATGCTCCAGGCATCTCTTTCACTTTGCTGTCCCTTACTTACCTCTATCATCTGTAATAAACTGGTAATCATAAAGCAAGCACCTTCCTAAACTGTTTTGTTCCAGAAAATTATCAAATCTTAGAACCCCTAAATGTGCGATCAGTAGGGCCTAAGTGGGAGTTGTCTGGGAATCCCACTGGCAGCTGAAGTGAGAGCAACCTTGTGGGACAGAGCTCTCAACCCGTGGGGTCCACACTAATTCCAAGAGTTAGTATAAGAATCCTATGAAGGGGCTGGGGATGTGGCTCAAGCGGTAGCGCGCTCGCCTGGCATGCGTGCGGCCCGGGTTCGATCCTCAGCACCACATACAAACAAAGATGTTGTGTCTGCCGAGAACTGAAAAATACATATTAAAAAAAAATTCTCTCTCTCTCTCTCCCCTCTTTCTTTAAAAAAAAAAAAAAAAAAGAATCCTATGAAATTGTTGGACACACAGCTGGTGTTAGAGAACTGCAGAATTGGTGTGGGGAAATGACACATATCTGGGGTCACGCATAAGCACACAGAGGAATATCAGGGCCCTGCCCACTAATCACTGCAGCATCTCCAGTACCCTGAGGGCTCGGGCCACAGCAGATCCTCCACACATGGTGCTGAGAGAATGTCTCAACAAAAGAATGACCTAATGAACAACAAAAAGGGAGAGGAGCTATTCTGCACAGAATTTGGGTATGTATGTAGTAGGGGAGAGAAGAAGGAAAATTCATCAATATCACTTCAGATATTTTAAGTTTAAAAATTTTGGGAAAATGTTCCAACTGGTATTATCTAGCTACAACTACAACTCTGGAAATACTATCTTTAAGAGGAAACCAGAACTATAAGCACCCAAACAGAAGCAAAATTTGAAGTTACCACTTCAAGAGACTTGGTTGAGTTTTGAAACAGGCCCTAAAAAGAGCCTTGAACCTTGAGGCAGCTCACTGTCCAGGTAAGTCAGGGAACCAGGGAGTTTCCTGACCCAGGTCAGAGGCTCCAAATCTAAGACTTCTTTCCGTAAGCATCACCTCTACATGATGAACTGTGAGCAGGACCAGGAGAGACAGGGGCACATAACACCCAGCCACATCCCCAGCTCTTTCTTTCTTTCTATCTATCTATCTATCTATCTATCTATCTATCTACTTATTTAGGTGCTGGGGACTGAACTCAGGGGCACCACTACCCCAGCTCTTTTTTGATTTTTATTTAGAAACAGGGTCTCGCTGAATTGCTAAGACTGGCTTTGAACTTGTGATCCTCCTGCCTTAGCCTCCTGAGCTGCTGAGACTGCAGGAGTGGGCCATCACACCTGGTTCATTCTATATTTTGAGATAGGCTCTTGCTAAGTTGCATAGGACCTCACTAAGTTGTTGAGGCTAGCCTCCAATTCGTAATTTCTCTTCCTCAAACCTCCCAAATTGCTAGGATTACAGGTGTACATGATGCACTTGGCACATGGTTGGTTCTAACAAATGTTTGTTAAACAAATGAATCTTAGCAGTGCCTCCATTCCTCATACAGAAGAAAAGACAGAGGTACCAGAAGATCCCTTACATTTAATGAGCCTTCTTTCCTAAGGCCCTGTAAGCTGGTATTTAAGCTTGGTCTCCTATTTTATTTTTGCTTATTAGTCTCTGACACCACTCTCAAAAAGTAATGGCGGGGAAGGGCGGGGGTGGTGGTGGCTGGGGCTGTAGCTCAATGGTAGAGCACTTGCCTAGCATATGAGGCATGGGGTTTGATCCTCAGCACCACATAAAAATGCCTAAATAAAATAAAGGTATTATGTTCATCTACAACTAATTTTTTTTTTTTTAATAAATATAGTCATGGGCCCAGCACAGTGATGCATGCCTATAATCACAGCAACTGGGAAGGCTGAAGCAGGAGGACCACAAGTTAGAGGCCAGCCTCAGCAACTTAGTCAGACCCTGTCTCAAATAAATACATAAACAAACAAACAAACAAATAAATGTTATGGTAGTGGCACTCTGGAATGAGACACTGCAGCTGAGATATCTACCACAAAGAAAGATGCTTTACTGAGGGAGGCAACCAGAAGTTACACCACATCGGAGTAGACAATCACGCTTTCCAAGAGTTGGGTCCACCATATTCTTACCTGGGGATCAGCTGGTGGCTCTGCATTGGGTGGCTTGACGAAGAAAGGAATCCGGCCCCTCTGCCAGTCATTGAGAACCATCTTACCCACAGTCCGCAAGTCAGGCTCTCCACCCTGAAATGTTAGGAAAGATTCCCAATTAAATTCAAAGAACAAAGCCACCTCCAATTTGGGGGCACTTCAGCTGTCGCAGCTGTTCACCATCACTTTTTGGTAAGTTTCACACCGTTCACACAATGCACACAGAACAGTTCCACACTAAACACACGCACGCCTGTAGTGTATACCAGCCCAAATTCTCTCAGACCCTGGATCACCTTTAGTAACTTCCCAGTGCGAAAAGCGAGCTTCCCAAGAAAGTCCTCAGCGTTCTCCCAGGAATCAATCTTGTATGTCTTGCTGATATATTCTGGCTTTGCCCGCTCAAGGACAGCACCAATGTGGTCTTCAGGAGTCTTAATTTTTTCAACTTGAACCTACATGTGCATAGAAATCTCTTGCTTGTAAAGAGGTAGGGAAGTTTCTGGTGTTCTTCATAACATGAAATCTGTTTCAGTATCACAGGGCCAGAGGACTTGGCAGGAGCCTCTGAGATGGCTGCATATGGCTGGCAGCAGGAAGCATCACTGAAACTACCTGAGCCATGGAGCCCAGAATTCAACTTTTCTACCAGTTCACCAAAACTGTGTGGCTTCCACAAGCAGTTTGACCATGGAATGCTTCCTGCTACCCATTTGCAGAAATAGTTAACAGCCTGCCAATCCCAGAACTCGAAAAGAATGGAATTGTTTTAAGAATGGAAGGGAAGAATGTACACAGGATGCATGGTTAAGGTCAAGGGGAGCCTTCAGAGTTTTTGATTGTATTCAGAAACAAGTGAGGAAATGACTGGGCTCCAAAATGACTCAACCCATAAACCCTCTAAGATGAATTATCACTGAACATAAATAGGCCCTGCTTCCCTTTGGATCCTGTGTGTAAACTACAAACTCTGCTACAGATGATACTGACCAGATATGCTCATGGTTTCACTAACTCCTCAAGCAGGCTGAAGTGGAGAGAGAGGCTGCCCTGTGCAGCATCATGTGCCTGAAGTTTGGTTGGACAGGCTGACCCCAAACTGCCTTGTGAATGGGAAGAAAGCAAAGGTTTCCAGTGTTCCCTAAGAAACTTCCCAAAAGACAACAGAGGCTTTGGGACCAAATTACTCACAACTCCTTTCAGCACAATGTCTGTTTCCGAGTCCTCAGAGGGGTAAACCACACCTGGACAGTCAATCAGGAATATGCGCCGCATCAAGGTGATGTACTGCCAGACCTGCAGTCGAAAGCAGAGACACCCCTCAGTCAAATGCTCAGAGCTACACTTCACACAATTGCATGGCTGCTGCAGTAGAAGCGCAGAGTGAAGGGAGGAGTCAAAGCAAAGCAACCTGCAGGATAATCCAGTGCTTTTCTCCTGTTTGTGCCACACCCACAACACTTCCACCAAGGACCCAGGTTTCATCAGCTAAGAGTGCAAAAATTATGCAGAGACAGGATTTTCATTTAGCATCATACAGAAACACCCAGTGAACCATTCTCTGGGCTTAAAGTGGTCTGGAAGCAGAGTACTGTTTGTCTCTTTACCTCTAAATCAAACCATGCTATTCCCCAAACACTCTGTTCCCTGGCCCCCCAACTCTCGGATTCTACCAGAAGGTGGAGTTTTCTTTTTTTTGTGGTGTGTGTTACTGAGGACTGAACCCAGAGATGCTCTACTACCAAGCTACATTCC
Source organism: Marmota marmota marmota (assembly GCF_001458135.2). Lineage (NCBI taxonomy): Eukaryota > Metazoa > Chordata > Mammalia > Rodentia > Sciuridae > Marmota > Marmota marmota. Next base: position 26,402,366 of record NW_026000082.1, on the reverse strand, counting down.
ACCATTTTGTTGATGTTGTTGTTTGTATCAGGGACTGAACCCAGGGGTTCTCAACCACTGAGCCACATCCCCAGTTCTTTTATTTTTGAGACACGGTCTCCCTAAGTTGCTTAGGGCCTCATTATATAGCTGAGACTAACCACAAACGTACAATCCTCCTGCCTCAGCCTCCAGAGTCGCTAAGATTAAAGGTTTGCACCACCATGCCTGGCTTTATTTTTGAGACAATTATCTTGCTAGACTGTGGAGTCTGGCCTCAAGTTTGTGATCTTCCTGGCTCAGCCTCCCAAGTTGCTATGGTTATGAGTATGTGCCACCATGCTCAGCCAGGAATTCTTAACCCCAGCGGCTCGGGAGGCTGACAGAAAAAATCACTAATTCAAAGCCAGCCTCAGTAATGGCAAGGTGCTAAGAAACTCAGTAAGACTGTGTTTCTAAATAAAATAAAAAATAGGGCTGGGGATGTGGCTCAGTGATTGGGTATATCTGAGTTCACTCCCCAGTATCCCCCCCCCAAAAAAGTAAAAGGCTGGTATGACAATTTGAAATAGGCTTAAATATAAATGGCCTTAACTAAATTACACCAAAGCTACACACAGTGGCATAAGAAGAATGCTCAAGTCTTACTGAAATGGAAAACAAAACAAAGAACAACCAAAAAAAAGCCCTGGTACATTCAAAATTAGTATATGGAGATCTAAACTGCCAACAGTGGTTTTATCCAAGCAAAGCAGATGGGGCTGGTGGTGTGGCTCAGTGGCCGCATGCTTGCCTAGCATGTGCAGGGCCCTGGGTTTGATCCCCAGAAGAAAAGAAAAAGTGAAAGGGGGAGAGACAGAAATCCCTATGTCTGAAACAATCACCCATGACAGAAATAAAATACGCGGAAGTCAAGTCCCAAGTCAGACGTACCTTGGTTTCACCTGCAATGGGGGCCACGTTACAAACTTTCTTGGAGCGCAGCGTGTTTATCACAGAGCTCTTGCCAACATTTGGGTAGCCGATGAACCCCACGCTGATCTGTTTCTTATCAGTGTGCAACTGTGCAAAAAGGGAATACACACCACATCTGTTCAGTCATGAATATCCCTTAAGATAAACTGCTAATCTGCTGATCTGAAGGGTATAGCACAAACCTGTTGGTACGTGATTGGAAGCCTAGACACATACCAGCTACACAGCTTCAGTGAGCTGCACACAAACATTGATTAATAAATCAGAGGCAAGTCATTTCCTCGGTATCCACATGAAATTACCCTTGAATGTTTTAAGGTTAACAATGTGTAGGTCAAGAAAAAATTCATAAAAATTGAATGATAATTTCAAGGAATAACAAAAAGTCCTGAAATTAAATGTTGGGTACCTTTGAGAAGAGGACTAAAAGCCAAAGGCCTGGCTCTGGCAAGTGGCCAAACCCCTTGTTCCCCACCCTCACTCAGCACAAGCACATGGCTTCTCTATTCCCCAAGAAGTCCAGGTCCTCAGGAAATCCTGATTTTTGAGACCCTGCATGTCTGAAAATGTTTTATTTTCTAACCTGAAATGGATCCTTTTAAATATACCAGCAGCAAATGGCTGTTTCCCAAATCATACACTCAAAGCCTAAGTATCAAACAGTGAGACCTTGTTCCTATTCCCAGAGAGAGCTCAAGACCCAGCAGCTGTACTAGGGATTGATACAGAGGTGTTCTATCACTGAGTTATATCCCCAGCCCTTTTTAAACTTTTTTTTTTTTTAATTTTGAGGCAGAGTCTTATTAAGTTGCTCAGTTTGGCCTTGAACTTGGGATTTTCTTGCCTGAACCTGCCAAGTTTCTGGGATCTCAGGTGTTCCCCACCACATTCAGCTGGCAGCCAGGTTTATATACCTGCCAGGGCTGGAAATTAGAAGATTGTTTTAGAGATACTCACACCATAAGAAAAAAAGACCTATCAACAGTGACATCTGTTTTACAACAAAATATCTGGGTCACTATCTAATCACCCCATAATGAAATCTATCAGTCAATGAGCCACTATGCCAAAAATTTTTTTAAAAATCATTTTTTGGTGCCTTATTCCTTTATTCAGATGGGATCTTTCTATTTTATCAGGGCAATCTTAAATTCCAAGGCTTAGGCCATCCTCCTGCCTCGGCTCTTGAGCAGCTGGGATTAAAGGCTCATACCAGCACACCAGAAAAGTATTCTGAAATATGGAGAATAACCATTTGAAACATGACTAGCAGAAAAGACAGTAAAACAAAGAAACTTGGAGCCAACAAAGTCAATGTTGGGAATAAGGAAAACTTGAAAACACCACTATCATTAACATTCTCAGAGAGACAGAGAGGATATTATAGATGTAAAGTGATGTATAAGATGTACAAGACAAGAAAACTGAGCAAAATAATTAAGTACTAAAATCAAGAAAAGTTATGAAAATTCAAGAATTAAGCCAAGAGGTAAAAATCAAATTCCTGAATGAGAAAAAGATGATGGATAGTGAAAAGGAAATTTCAAAGAAACAGACAATACCAGGCTGGATGTCCCATGGAATGCCTTGCTCACTCCACAATAAAAGACCCAGCTTCAGACACAATACTGTGAAATTCCAAAAGAGAAATTTTCTAAAAAGATCACAGCCACAAAGGATTAGGAGACAGAATGGCCTCTGACTTCTCAATGTCAACACGGGAAGCCAGAAGGCAATGCAGTGATGCCGCAACAGTGTGACAGAAGAACAGGGACAGAATGACAGGTCTCTCAAAGTTTCCCTTTAAAGACGGGCACAATGGGCTGGGGATGTGGCTCAAGTGGTAGCGCGCTCGCCTGGCATGCGTGTGGCCCGGGTTCGATCCTCAGCACCACATACAAACAAAGATGTTGTGTCTGCCGAAAACTAAAAAATAAATATTAAAAAATTCTCTCTCTCTCTCTTAAAAAAAAAAAAAGATGGGCACAATGGCACACTCCTATAATCACAACCGTTCAGGAGGTGGAAGCAAGAGGATCACAAGTTCAAGGGCACCCTGAGCAACTTAGCAAGACACTGTCTCAAAGTAAAAAAACAAAACAAAACAGTTCTTGTGAAGCACCCCTTCTCAGGTAACTTTTAGAAAATAAATTCTCAGGTAACTTTATTCTTTGAAATGTTCTTTCAAGTCTAATGGTTTTAATGCTTTGTCTTTTGTCTCATAACCACAAGTAATAAATTCCTTCAGGAGGGTACAGCTGCATATGCCTATAATCCTAGTGACTCAGGAGGCAGAGGCAGAAGGATCACAAGTTCGCCTTAGCAAATCAGCAAGACCCTGTCTCCAAATAAAACATAAAAAATCAGGCTGGGGATGTGGCTCAGCACCTCCTGGCTTCAATCTCCAGTATCCCCCCTACCCACATCAAAAAAACAAACAACAACAAAAAAAACACCATAAAACAAAAACAGAAGGAGTAAATTGGACAAGAATAAAAGTGATCCAACATAGGAAAGAGCCCTGGGAATGAAGATAGTGAAAGGAAATCCCAGGAAGACCGCACCAGGCCTAGGAAGAGTCAGTTCCTGTCAACTGGAGGGAGGACCAAGGGCTGGCCACCAAGGCAGATCCTGTTACACGTGGACACATTCCCACTCTACCAGAGCATCTCTGGACTATTAGTAATAGACACAAACATAAAAAGAACAAATTAACACCAGAGAAAAACAAAGGTTTTCATCAGAAAGGAATTCTAATCCTATCACAGAGTGACTCAGCTATACTAGTGTTTCACACAAACATAACAACATAAACACTGATTGAATAATGATGTGGTCCAACACTGTCCAATTCTATAGGGAAAGCAGGAGAAGGAAAGTACGTGTGGAGGGAAGGTGACTGTAAGAAATCTAATTACTACTGGAAGTGTGGCTCGGTGTTATAGTCATATGCTTAGCATGCATAAGGCCTTGGGTTCAACCCTCAGAATGTACACAAACACACACATACATCTAATCCTCACTTTGCAGAGTAGGAAATTAAAAGTATCTTAAACAAGGAAGAGAATTAAGGAAGTTCAAAAGATCAAATGATAGGCATGTGTTAACAACATGAAGAAAAATACCAGAAATGATGGCCAAGAGTACTTGGAAGTGTTTCCTTCTGGGAAGAGGGAAAGGGTGGCACAGGTGACATGTGTTTTTCGTTAGAAGACAGGTAGAATTAATCAAAAACACACACACAATTACAGATAAGAGCATGAAGATAAGTTTTGAGACATCTGAGAGAGTGATCTGGTCCCAGGGCATCCATGACAACTGGCATCTGAGGCTTGAATGTGGGCAGCGCCCTCTCTAGGCCAAAGGATGATACATAGGCCAGGAGGGAGGAAGAAGCAAGGTAGGCCTTGCAAAACCAAAGAAAGAGAGGACAGCAACCCATCATTTCTAAAGGGAAAGAAGAAAATACACTGGTAAATTGGAGCTTGTTTATTTATAACATGTGGACACACAGAGTGCAGGGAAGACATCCACCGGACCAGAATGTGGCAGAAAGGGAATCTAGGAGTGGGGCAAAGGTGGAGTGAGAAAACACCTCAGGATCCCTCATACTTCACAGGCTCTATGCATTTTTACATCTCTAGAATACATGGAGGGAAGTGAGGCTGGCAACTTTTGATGCACAGTGGCAAGTGATCTGCACACAAACTCCTAGCTACCAAACTCCTAGAACAACAGAGCAGGTCTTCATACCTTTCCAAACTGCCGAAGAAGCTGAATGAATGCTCCTTTGCCAAAGGGGTTGGTGAGACTTGCATGGAAGGCAAGGGTAGGATAGTCCTGAGAGAGGACAGCAACCCATCGTTTCTAAAAGGAAAGAAGAAAATACACTGGTAAATTGGAGCTTGTTTATTTATAACATGTGGAAGAATCGAAGCTTGAATTACAGTTTGAATTGTGTTTCAAATGCACTGTTGCCTAAGGGAAAATGCTAGTTATAATTCTTTGAAATGTTCTTTCAAGTCTAATTGTTTTAATGCTTTGTCTTTTGTCTCATAACCACAAAAACAATATTCCAAAAATGCCTTCATTGCTACTAAATGCAATTAATGGAACACAATGTGGAGCAGGCTAGTAGCTGTGGCAGCTGCTGCCTTCTGACAGGGCACACACTCGCCTGTCCTTGGGGCCCTGCAAGCTGTACCATTATAGATGACCAGAGAACAAAAGGAGTTGCTGCTACCCACCATTGGTGAAGCTCACTTTGGTTGTTTCAGTAAGAACACTCCAAAAACTACTAACGTGCTCAAGAGTGCAATACCTGAATGTCTTAATGCCTAGAAGCCATGAAACTGATGTGTTAACAGATAACTCAAAGTGTACAAGAGCTGAGTGGCCTTGAGAGTCTTGTGTTTTATCAGTAGCTGTACTTACTGTGGCCCAAGTTGGAACAAGGTCACATTTATTGAGCACAAAAATGAGATGTTTCCAGGGTTTTTCCTTTTTTAAGTAAGCCTCAATGTGAGGGGAACGGGTACCCATTGGATCTCTAGCATCAAGAACTTGAACAACAACATCTGATGAATCTATCACCTGTGAATTCAAGAGACAGAAATGGTTTGCAGAGAAAATTAAAGAGAGATGACATTTAAGGAAACTGAGGAAATAATATTTAGAGACAACCACAACTCAAGTCTGGTGAGAACAGATGCTAGCCAACCTCAATCTGACACTTGAATGTGGGCAAGTGATGAAAAAATTCAAGATTTTTCAACCTGTAACTATTTGAAACTTAACAAATTTCAAATAGGAAAGCCAACTTGGATAAGACCTATTTCATCTCATAACTACTAGAGATTATTAAACTTAATCTATCACTTCCGTAAGTTTCTAGTATTGTAAGTCTCGTGTATTTTTCTAGAAAACAAAATTATTTAATTTACCTGCCTTTATAGTCTCAGTTTCCTATTATGATGCTGTTTAATTATGAGACTATGCTTAAAGGTCTTTCTTCCTAGATTATTATTACACAGACTCAAAACACAACGAGTTAGGGGCTGTGGTTGTGGCTTAGTGGTAGAGCCTAGCACATGTGAGGCACTGGGTTCAATCCTCAGCACCACATAAAAATAAATAAAAGGTATTGTGTTTATATACAACTAAAACAAAATAAAACCAATACCTCAACCAGTTAAAAAGCATTGTTTGGATCAGGCTTTTTCCACCAACAAGCTCGTAGGGTATTAACCCTTTCCAGATAAGAGTTCTCAGCTATAAAACAAAACAGCTGGACTAATTTAAAACTTCTCATGTGGCTCTAACCATGTAAGATGAATCTAAATAAGAACACCATTTTGGTAGGAAATCTAAATATCAACAGGAAATATATGAATATATCAGGTAGCTTTTACTCTTTTAAAATGCAATCACCTACAGGCTGGGGTTATGGCTCCACGGAAGAGTACTTGCCTGGCATGTGTGAGGCACTGGGTTCAATTCCCAGCACCACATATAGACAAATTAATAAATTAAATAAAAGGTCCATTGATAACTAAAAAAACATTATTTAAAAAAAATGTGATCACTTACAACAAAGGCAGTATGTGCCTGGCTGCAACATCCTGGTTTCTTTGGGGGATAGAGGACAGAATGGGTCACAGAGTCTGTACTGTGACACAGCATTCCTATATCAAAATCTGTGCTCATGAGGACACAAATCACTCACTCATTTGTGAGAATATTAGAGTCTTACCTTGTAGAGCTCACCCCATATTCTTTTGGACTGTCCCTTTTTGTAGATCTCTTCTTGGGCTTCATTTCTAAACAAGAAAGCACTCCAAATGAGCAAAAGAAGCACTATCAAGACTAAAAGGATATTTTAGGGAAAAGTCAACATATCAGAGAAAATGGTTCAACATATCAGAGAAAATGGTATCAAAACCAGTAGAGATGGACTGAAAATAATTTTACAGAGAAATGTTTTTGTTTTCTTTTTTGCAGTACTGGGGATTGAACTGAAGGCCTTATACATGCCAAGCAAGCACTCTACCACTGAGCCACATCCCTAGTCTGCAAACTAAATTTTAAAGTTTTCTGTTTGTCTGTTTGTACTGGGGATTGAACCCAGGTACACTTAACCACTAATCCACATCTCCAGCCCTTTTTATATTTTATTTAGAGACAGGGTCTTGCTAAGTTGCTGAGGCTGGCTTTGAACTCAGCCTTTCAAGCGGCTGAGATTACAGGCATGTGCCACCATGGCCGACTCCCAGATTGAATTTTAAAACTAACCATACCCAAGTGTCCATCAATAGATGAGTGGATAAACAAAAACATCATAAACACATGAATGGAATATTATCTAGCTTTAAAGGGAAAGAAATTCTGGCACATGATACAACATGGATAAACCTTGAAGACATTAAGTGAAATAAGGCAGGCACAAAAGGACAAATACTGCATGATTCCACTTACAAGAGGCAGGTACGTAGGTGCGTCAAACACTTAAATGGTAGTTAACAGGGGCTTGGGCAGAAGGGAGCAGGAATTAGCACTAAAAGGACACATGGTTTCAGTGGGATGAAGTTTGGGAGGTGGGCAATGGTGATGATTGTATAATGTAAATGTACTTAAAGCTGTTGAACTGCGTACTTAGGATGGTAATTTTTTTTTTTATACCAAGAATTGAGTCCAGGGGCACTTTACCACTGAGCCACATCCCCAGACCTTTTATATCTTGAGACAGGGTCTCAGAGCCTTGCTAAGTTGCTGAAGCTGGCCTCAAACTTGTGATCCTTTTGCCTTAGCCTCCCAAGGTGACTGGGATTAAAAGCAGGTGACACCACTCCTAGCTTAAAATGGTAAATTTTAGGTATATTTCACTACAATAAAAAACTAACCAGCAAAAATGGCTGTAATGAGGCTCAATGTCAAAGAATCATGAAATATCCTTGGCAGGATCTAAATCACCATCTATACTCCATAGATACTATGTAAAGTAAGGACATTTTTTCGATAAATGACATTTTTTAGAATCTGTTCATTTACTAGTTTCAAAAACATTTACCCAAGGAAACAAAACAAAAATAGACTTGCCTTTCTCCATTACCTACTGTACATTTTGGAGGAGGAAAAAAATTCTAATCAGAAGAAGACATGAACCCAACTAGAAAGTTCAAATAATTCTTGTAAACGGACTTGCTACCTGTTTTTACTTGGCCTCAAAAGGCCTAACATTATCTCTAGGAGGTCCAAAGCTGGTGGGCTGACAGCAATGAAGTCACATTGCTGCTATCATTGGACAATGCCTCTTCACATTTAGAGCAAAACCTCCCTCTTGTTCGAGAGACTTGTGGGGGAAAGTGGAGCCCTGCAGTGTAAACCTCTCAAGAGAAGCTAAACTAGAAAATGTGGCAGCAGCCCATCGAAAAACATGCACACATTTAACACTATAATGTGCCCAGTAGGATTTATCTTGGGGGAATAATTAGGGATGAAGACGATTTAGCCACATTGATCATTCTCCCTCATGTTATTTACCATATGGTAGAACCATAAACCAGCACAAATGTCTAAGTCGGACTGGCCACAACAAAATACCGCTGATAATAAACATTACGTGTAGGTGATTGACATGGAAATATATTATTTTTTGCGGGGGAGGGGATTGTTACCAGGGATTAAACCTAGGAGAGCTTTACAACTGAGCTACATCCCCAACACTTTAAAAAAAATTTTTTTTTTGTACTGGGAATTGAACCCAGGAACACTTAACCACGGAGCCACATCTCCAGTCCTTTTTTGTATTCTAGAGACAGGATCTCACTGAGTTGCTCAGGGCTTCACTAAGTTGATAAGGCTGGCTTTGAATTCACGATCCTCCTGCCTCAGCTTTTGGAGCCACTGGTATTAGCACTGCAGGGCTCCATTTCCCTGTACAAGTTTCTCTAACTAGAGGGAGGTTTTGCCCTATTAATGTGAAGGGGCATTGTCCAGTGACAGCAGCGAGGTGACCGCATTGCTGTCAGCCACAAGCTTTGGACCCACTAGGGATAATGTCTGGCCTTTTGAGGCCAAGCAAAAACAGATATGTGCCACTGCACCCAGCCACTAATTTTATTTTTTAATATTGAGACAGGATATCTATCGCTAACTTGCTGAGGCTGGCTTGGTTTTGTTCTTATATTTTTGTTACCAGGGATTGAACCCAAGGGTGCTTAACCACTGAGCCACATCCCAGCACTTTTTATTTTGAGACAAGGTCTCACTGGGTTGCTTACAGCCTTGCTAAGTTGCCGAGGCTGGCTTCAAAGCTGTAATCCTCCTGCCCCAGCCTTCAGAGCTGCTAGGATTACAGGCATGCACCACCAGGCCCAGCAAAATATATTCTCAGTAACACAGGAAAACACAAATAAAAGGCAAGTTAAAATAGATGAAAGGTATTATATTTGTAAATAAAAAATGAGTATAAGGAAGACCTAAAAGGATATGTATCAGTGACTGATTCTGAACCTTCTTTGGGTTATGGATCCCCTACATGAATTTGATGAGAGTTATGAACTATTCCTCTCTTCAGCTCCAAAACAAAACTAAATGAAAACAAAACAACAAAATTCCACTACTTGGAGCTGGGGTCATGGCTCAGTGGTAGAGCACTTGCCTAGCATGTGTGAGGCACTGGGTTCCATTCTCAGCACTGCATATAAATAAATAAATGAATAAAATAAAGATCCATCAACTTTAAAAAAAATTCCACTACTTTATGTGGGTTCATAATTATCTATATTCTCTTCAGAGGATCACAGGCCACCATAAACACTCAGTGGTTAATTGTTGATAGTTAACGAAGTATTAACAATGCTTTTAATGAAGTAATGTGATTATGAATTATTTTCTTTTTGCTGCATTTTTCAACTTAACTGTATTTTCTAATTTGTCTATGATGGGATATACTACTATTATAATGATGAAGAAAATATCATTTATTTTTATTTGGGGGATGAAGAGATCTGTGACAATCAAGCCATCCTAAATAGTTTTCCGTCTGGACTGAATTCCACCAATATTTCTGGTCTAAGGAAACAGGAGAACTCTCTATATCAACACTTCATACAGGCAAAATAGGTAAAATATTTTGTTGCAGAGGAGCAAATGATGAGACTCATGCAAACTTTGACAGCGTACCTCACACCAGTATCCTCAGTTACCAAATCACGATCCTTGCCCTTGTCATAGCTGTCAGTGGACATTTCAGCATTTTCTACGAGAGACTGCATATCGCTTGCAAATAGGTTTGGCCGCTTCCTCTGAGACTTAGGGCCAAATGTAGTTTCAAAACTTTCAGTATCAAGAATGTGCACCTTTGAGTTCTAAAGGGAAAGGAGAATTAGAGATAAAACTAAGGAAAGCACTGAGGAAAAGCAAAAATTTTAAAACCGACCCGGTAAAGGTTTTCTGTCTTTATTTTTCCAGAGCTCAACCATATTGAAATCTAAGTGAACATGAATTTGGTCTAGTTTCAAATCAGAAATGCTTATTTAAATAGCACAAACACTTGTTCTATTCTGAAGTTCTGTGAGCTTCTTTGGAGGAACACAAAAGTAATGAATTAAAGAAAATATGAATAGTTGTGTTTAAGATTTGCCAAAACTCTGCTTTATTTCATTTATCATAAAGTTTAGTCAAATGTAATTAAGGCTACAATGATGAAAATTAACTTATCTTTTCTTATTTTTTTTTTGAGTTTTCAAATGAGTGCATAAAGTTTGCCAAATTCACAGATTTTGTCAAGGACAATCATACTCAAATTTGTGTTTTTTTTTTAAACCAACTGTAAATGCCAACCTTTTCTTGGAAGTTAAAGAAAAAAAATTTCTTTCATGGCGAAAAGGAATCGCTTGTTTTGTAAGATGCATTTTAGTTTCAGATAACATTTTCCCTAATTTAGGTAACATTTTTATTAAATGCACATGGAAAGTCTTTAGATGAAAAACATCTAGCAAAGTCCAAAATAATACTTTAGATGTGATAAAAGGAACTTGATACTAACTAGAACTTGATGTGCGGTAAAGGAGTTACAGGCATAGGAATTCTTGAAGCAGGATAAAAGTCAAAGATTGAGTTAGGATCTATCACGTAACAGAATGTTGAGAGCCAACAGAGAACCACCTTTAAAAAATAAAGTAAAATCACCCCCTTCCCCTTGATACAAACTCCAAACCTCAGGATGACAGAACAACTTTAACTGATCTCCCCTTCCAACCTTTAAAGATCTTTAAACTACTATCACTTGCTTGGATTCTCTAATCCACCTCTTAGTTTACTTGGTATCCTCAGGGAACATCCCCAAAACAGAAGAATCACATTTTGTATAGGAATTAGGTTCTAAAATCAAGTATGACCAAAACTATTCCCGAATATATCTTAGCTTAGAAAATACACTGTCCATAAGCCTACTACATTGTACATATTAAAATACACATGTAAAGTAAGTTGCATCATTTTTATTGTATTGCTACAGAAATACAGTTAATTCTTTTGGGTATAGGTAAATGAACACAGGGCACTTTATTACTAGCTACATCCCAGCCCTATTTTATTCTTAATTTTCTATTTTGAGACTGTGTCTTGCTACACTGCTAAGGATCCAGCTTTGTATGGATCCTTCATAACTGTATCCATTTCCTCTGTGATCCTCCTGCCTCAGCCTCCACATTAGCTGGGATTATTAGTGAGTAGCACCTCACCAAGCCAGAAATACAGTAATTCTAATACATATAAGCTGAATGTGCAAAAGTCAAAGTATACCTGATTTGACTAAAATGTGCAGAATGAGATTTCAAAGCAAACAGATATCACACTAAAATAAAATAGGTAAGGGCTTTCAAGGCAAAAGCAGAAAACCTACTGATTTAAGAATTTTCCTGTACCATAATCCAAGCTGAGTAGTCCAATTGCAGACCCTTCATCCTATGTATCAGATATTTAAGTACTGGATTTTAGGAGCACCGAGCAACTGGAACAAGCAACAAAGCAATAAATCTGTAATAGAACCTCTCTATTCTTCCCATAAACAGGATTCAATAGCTGGTTAGAAGATGGCTTTAGGGAGAACAGACAAAGAGAACAAGGGAAATGAGCAACTTGCCTGTGGTTCATGAATTGCACTCATGTGTTTCCCTGAAAGAAAACAGCCATTCCACTAATAGGTGCCATTCTTTTAGTCCATCATAAAACAAAACCTAATTGACAAAACCTGAGGCAATAACTAGGCCTTGGTTTTTATTTTGTTCTGCAAGTAAACACTTTTCTTTGAACTGCTTAATCCATGTATGCATGTCAATGTTTCCTCCCCTCCTTATACTGGAACTGAAGTGTATGTACTGGCTATGTTTCTGGGAATTATTATTCAATGCAAGCAAAAACATGCAAGCCAACATTAGGCGATGTCTGTGTTCCATGTGACACTCATCCCACTCTTGCCAGATTGTCCTTCCAACTCCAGCAATCAACAGCCAATCTGAATGGCACACCCCCCCGACCCCCCTCTGGCTGAAAAGCATTTCCAGGGGCCTCACAAAAGCAGAAAAGCAAGCAAGCAACACCAAAGGCCTCCTTCCAACTCGGTTCTAATCCTACATTTGCCCCCAGTCTGATGGAATTACCACTAAGACAAGTTTGCATACCGAAGAAAATGTTAAGGCTCACAGAGAAACCTAACAAAGGGTACATGACGGGCAGGACAGAGTAAGGACTAGAATTCAGGTCTTGCTCAAAGACCTGTTTTGATTCACTACATTACAGCATGTTCCTCACAAAACTTAAAGTGAGGACCCTAATGAAGATAAACAGAGAAGTCTCAGAAAGTTCAAAGTTTATTAAAGTCAAAGACAAACAGGTTAGACAGGTTGACTGCATGCAGTCTGCCTGAGAAATTCTATCACCAAAGATACCCTACATCTTACATGAGGCTGGATTCGGTCATGGAGAAGAGACATTGGTAACTTGCTTTGCTTCATGACAACTTTGTATGGATCCTTCATAACTGTATCCATTTCCTCTTGAAATTTTTGTAATGATGCTTGCTTAATCACACGTGTGTTTCCTGTTTTACAAATAAAGAATGTTGCCATTTAATAAATAACTTAGTTTTACTTCTATACCCACCTTCCCACCAATACAATGAAAGGCATGACACTAAGTTACTCTCCAAGCACCTAGACATCCAATCCCCACAGTTATTTTCAAACTTGAGAAAGGAGAGGAAACAACCAAGAAACTGCCTTTCCTGCATTCATACACCATGAATTAATCTACTACCCAGACATACAAGGGAATTTAACAGTTTTCCAAGCCCAATTTCCTAGCTGAATGAAACTGAAAAATAAACATCACCCTATGGGACTAAGATTTGAAAAATGTCCTACTTCCTCCTCATTCTGGCAAAGAAATCTGGAGCCAATCACAGCTCATCAATTGATGTAGACCAGGAACCTTGAAGCTCAGAAACGCAACAGTCGTAGTTACAATTTTTAGGGTTACGAATATTAATCATTAAATCCACCAAAGAGAATAAAATGAAGCCCTAAAACACACCCTGGAGAACACCTTAAGTGACAGATCCTGAAGAAAGTACTCAATTAAATAGCAGCAGCATAACAAATTCAAAATATCAAGGCACTGTTGACAGAAATGCATAAAAGACATTCCCTGCATGTTAGGCACTATTCCAAGCACTTTACATGTATTTATTAATTTAATTGCCACAACAGTTTTGTGAGTTGGTACTATTTTTATTTATTTATTTTTTTTTTTGCATTACTGGGGATTGAACCCAGAAGCACTTTACCACTAACGTATCTCCAGTCCCTTTTATTCTTAGTTTTGAGACAGGATCTCACTAAGTTGCCTAGGCTGGCCTCAAATTTGTGATCCTCTTACCTCAGCCTCCTGAGTTCTTGAGATTACAGGTTTATTCTCATTTTACATAAGAAATTAATAGACTTAACAATTTTACCCAAATTCATACAAATGGCAGAAGGTGATTCCAAACTCAGGCACTCTGGATCTACAGTCCCAGTACCCATGCTAAATGCTCCTCTACAGTCTTCTTTGACATTTCTTTTTTTTTTTTTTTCAGTACTGGGATTGAACCCTGGGCCTTGCACATGCTAGGCAAACACTCTAGCACTGGGCTACATCCCTCATCCCCTTTTTGACACTTTTTTGTTTTGCACTTCTAAAGGGGTATCCCAACAAAAAGTGTAAAAGATATTCAAAAGACATTGCCATCTGCCCCCAAGCAAGGAGTTCAAACACCAGGTAAATGATGACCATCACATATCTTACCAATGGCTATTGGAAAAGCTGAAAAGTCAAAAAGAAGAAGCCTCAATAGGAGATAATCTATTCTCTCCTGGAAGCACCAACAGATCCACTCTGGGAGTTAATGGCACAAACACATCTGCAAGGCCACCTTTCAAACAGTAATCTCTCTAGGCAACCAGAAATTAAAGGGTAAGAGTTCCAAGGTCTGTGAATGCTAGTCATTAAGGATTGTTTTTATCTGCTTAAGACGGTTCACTTACAATTAAGAATGATAAGCTCTCTTCAAAAAGAGACTTAAGAAATCCACCACTTTCCCCAGTACTTCTTCTATTACGGGTACTTTTTATCCCTTCTTCCTATAATTTTTGAGTTTCACTCACCAAAAGCTCCTTTTAGACACTTAAAATGCCTTTTAGATGTTTAAACATTCTAGTCTTTCCCATACAACATTCGTTCTGTTGCACAAAATAACAAGGGACAGTACTCACCAAACCATTTAATATTTGGCTCTACTCGTGCCACTGTGCCAGAAGCTACTGTTGACTGATACTGCAGAGGCTTAATCACTTTACCACGACTGTTCCTAAATTGAGGAAATAACAGATTCTGGTTTGACGACAGAAGAAAGGCAACAGCAAAGCTTGGTTTACAGAATACCCTTTCCATCAAAAGGACTTTTTTTTTCTTTTAAATGATCATGCAGTACAGATTTCAGTAAACAAAAAGTACTTCTATATTTGAAACAGATTGCCCAAAAGTCATTTAACCTCTTGCAACAGAGCACGTAATGATTTCTGCTAGATGAGTAACAATGCTATGTTTAAAAATCTGCTCACTGTTTGTTTGCTTTTTAAAAAAAAAAAATCACATATTTGAGTTTTTTGGTAATTATTTGAAGCCTGGTTTAAATGAATTTTAAGTAGAGGATGATTTATTCTGGAACTCAAAATTCTAAAACAAACTGCAAAGAGGTGACTAAGGCAGATTAAGTTCACTGATGTTTGTGTTTTAGACACATCTTTTAGAACAGATGAAGAATCTAATTACCAAACAAATTAAGACCAGCTAGCAAAATGCCACACTCAGCAAGTCCCTAGGGTGGAGGCTGCCTCAGCAGAACTGAGCTGGGATGAGTTTCCAAGTGCCACAATGTTGTGATCTAAAAAGTCTGGCACTGAAAAACAGTTTTTCTAGCAGTTTTAATAACTATATACTTTGATTTCTACCTGATGGATATTTAATTCTGAGATTTAACATGCCCTTCGTGGAGACCTGGGCTGTGAGGAGCAAGACACTTGTCACCTGTTGAAAGTACTATGAAACAATCACTATTTCACCATCCACTAACCATGCGTTTAGCCAAAAATGAATGACTTATTTTGACAACATATTACTCCTGTTTGGGGAAAGTGAGGGTGGGAACACCAAAGGCTTAACAGGTCTCAGCTACAAGTCAAGGGTACAAAGGAAAGGGGAAAGGATGGCAATACCCAGTCCTCACCTGCGCTCCTTTTGTCTATACATATTCAGGCGGCGGATGGTGGCACGGTCCCTCATGTTTTGGCCTCCTGCTCCCTGTACTCGATCTAGGAAGGGCAGAAGTAAACAGTACACTATTTGATAACCAATAAGGATGGTCACTGCTCAAACTGAACCATGTAGCTCACCCACACTGTACAAACTACACCACAAAATCTCTATTTTTTCCATATGTTGCTCCAATAAGCTATTACTTAAAGCTACATGGTATGAAAAAATGTATCCAATCTTTGATCTTCAATATGATTATATATGATAATAGCTAATATTTTAGCTTAGTTATGACAATGAACAATCCATATTACAGTCATTATCTCACTTAATCTATACAATAATCATATAGAGATACATTATGTCCATGCTGGCAGCTAAGAATTCAAGGCACAGACACTTTGCCTAAAGTCACAAAGCTATGAAGCAGCAGAGCCAGAACCAAATCAAAATCTGTGCTCTTACACTCAAGACGCCTATCTACGTCTTAGTTTAACCAATACTGGTGCCTGACACATGCAAGGCACCATGGACACTACAGTTTTAATATGGAATTGTTCTTAATGCTCCAGTTTCTTAACTTCCTAATTAAAAAGTTGTCAATTTTAGTCTAATTAAAATAAGTAGGAATCCTTCCTTCTACCCCAGAGAGAAAAAGAATGTCAAATAAACAAGGTAATACTAGCCTAGCTTCTCACCTAAGGAGCCCTTCAAGTCACCTGCTCTTGAAGTAAAAATGCAGTAAAAAACTGCCTGGCATCATAGGACTGGGGACTCTACTAAGAAGTGTGGCCACCATGACAAGCCACATCCTCTATTTTGGTTCAGTCTCTTCACCAAAAAAAAAATCATGACCTCTGACAGCCTTTTGGGGGCTAATATTCTCAGATTCCAGTCTACAAAAACAGGATTAATTTATCATCCATCCAGGAAAACATTCAACACATGCTGGGTGGACAAAAATTCTTAACCATATTTAAAAACAAAGTTTGACTAACTAAATCGGAATGAAAGGGACACCCGTACCCCCACCAACTTATCTTGTTCACCTTGTAGGTGAAACCTTGCCAAAATTTAGACTCATATCCAAAAAACACCTGGACTGAAATGACCATACTTATCTCTCTAGGGTTTCCTAGTCATTTTTACCGGCGAGGAAGAATGCACGGGCCCTTTCTCGTTTAAATGGTCAAAGCTAAGGTGGCAGGGGAGTGGAGTCACGTGTGAAAAGCCCACCGGGTCGGCCTAGGCCACCCTCAAACTATCTTTCTCTGCATCTCACAGCTGGCGAGGCCCCAAGGCTGCCAGAGGCCCGGGCTTCGCTGTCCTCAACCCCCACCGACTTTCAACCAGGTGACTGCAGTTCGGCCTGCCGGGCTAGCGAGCTGTCAAACCTCCCCGGTGTCCCCAACTGAGAAACCACCTCAAACGCTGGTTGGCTTCTCCCTTCTCATCCCCCAAAGCCACTGGGCTCGAGGTCACCCCAAGCGACGCCACTCAGGTGCCCTCCTTCCCCTCCGACCTCCCCCATGTCTCCTCCAAGCTCCCCCTCCGCGAGCCCCGCAGCCCGTACCCGGGTTTGTGCTGGCCTTGGAGGGGTTGATGGTGCTCTTTCCTTTGAACTTGGGTTTCACCATCTTGCCGACGGGACCGGGACGGTTCTGGCTGTCGATGGGTAAAGGAGCGCGGAACTCCCCAGTCCCGCCGAGAGAACGCGCGTGAACCACGCAGGACCACGAGCGCGAGGATACGTCACTTCCGCTCGCGCCACGCTCTTCCCCGGCGCGACTTCCTGCGAACGCGCGGCGCGCGCCTTCTCACTCCTGGCCCCGGCCCTGGCCCCGCCTCCGCTCCTGTCTTAGGCTTCGCGCTGCGTGGAGCGCCCGACCACTCCTGCCCCAGCAACCGCCAAGCTGCCCCGCCATAGCAACCTCCTAGTTACCCTAGGAATAAGGCACAGAGCTCCTAGTTGGGTCCACCCCCAAATAAAGAAGGCTCTTCTCATCCAGCGGGGTGGCTTACTCCTGTAATCCACAACAACTAGGGAGGCTGAGGCAGGAGGATTGCAAGTTCAAGGCCAACCTGAGCATCTTAGCAAGACTGTCTCAAAATAATAAAGGGCTGGGGATGTAGTTCAGTGCTAGAGTATCCCCCGGTTCAATCCCCACTATCCTCCTCGCCCCCCCCCCCCAAAAAAAATAGTCTCTTCTTAAGCCAACACAACCTTAATTATCCTAGGAATTTGTCCTCTAAACCCTTCCAACCTGGACGACCACACAATAGCCAAATGTCAATCAGTACTCAGAATTGTCCTGATCTTCTTCCTTAAAACTCTAGGCTGAGGGAGTAGCTCTAGGAGTGTGGCACAAAGACCCTGAGTTCAATCCCAGCACCACAAAACACCTCTTATGGTCTAATGTTTTACCATCATAGGGGTGAAGGGGGGGGAGGACTGATTGATGGATTCAATCAGGGCATCCCTACAGAATTCTGTGGCATGGCCCCTGCTTATTTATCTTACTTTATTTGTAGCGCCCTCTGACGTTTATGGCAGATGCTTCCTCTGCCTGGATCACTGTTTCCCTGAAACTTTTGCAGAGCTGGTTCCTTCTGGTCATTCAATTCTACTGTTAGGGTTGTAAGAAGTAGCAAATAGAAATACGGGACACCATTTAAATGTGAATTTTAGATAAAGAATGAATCAATTTCTTAGTGTAAATATATGCTGGTACAGCTGGGACATACTTAACACTAAAAATTTATTGTTCACCTGTAATTCAAATAGAACTATGTGTCCTGTATTTTATCTGGCAACCCTTCCCTTTGGGAGAAGTCTTCCATCTAAGCTGGGTAAATCACCTTCATTATTCCACAGCGATTCAGTTACATTATTCTGTTTTATTTACTTCATGATGCTTATCACTGGCTGAAATTATCTTATTTACAATATTGTTGGATGCATCCCCAATATTACAATGTGAGCTTCTTGAGAGCAGGGAATTTGTTCACTACAATATACTAAAAAAAAAATCAAGGTCAAAGTTTCAACCAAGAAACCAACCCTCTGTTTTGGTACCCCAAGTTTCCCTCATCACTGCACCCTGGGGATTGGTCAAAGAGGACATGGTTTAATGGAAGTTAGGAGGGCTTTCTGCAGCTCAGCTAATTCTATAAAAACAATTTGTTATAAAGTGAGGCATTCTGATTGAGGCGGGATGATTGTGTAGTTCTGAAAAATATCCCCAAATGTTATTTCTAGAGCAAAAGTGGTCTAAGTCCTAGATGAGAACTAGATGTAGCCTCTCTCTCTTGAACTTCACTCTTACTGCCCCAAGGGTAAGTGTCATGAGATTAAACACAAGTTTTCTAGGTAGGTCCTGCCCCTGGCATGTGTCTAAAGGATCTCTGAGCTGGTTGGAGAAAACTTTACACTCAGTGAAGGTCTAAAGATGCCCCTTTCCTGCCCCAACTGTCCCACTGATTCCCAAAATGAGGGTCCAATATCCTCCTCCCAGAGAGAGGATTAGGTTAATGTGTTTCTGATGCTTTGACTTGGTGCAAACCAGAATAAACACGAATGGCAAAAATCCCATGAGCTCATGCATGCTTTGATCAGAGACATAATTTCATTATGAAATTTTGAATCGGGCTGTTGTGAAGTCTTGCCAAAGAGTTTCATTTTCCCAGATGATACGATGGGTCATTTCTCTCCTGTTCTCATCCTCTGCTCACATTCATCACACAAACTTTCCATCTATTTTTAGAATCTGACCTATCAATCCTTTTACAACTGTGTTTGCTCATCCTGACCACCAACCTCAGTTTCACTGGCAGATACCGACCTCGATGGAGGTGGGTCATGCTTCAGTGACTGGCTTGGTTTGCCTGCCCTGCTTCCTACAGTTGTAATACTGGGATAGTTTTTCACTCTTTTTTTTTTTTTTTCTGATGTCATGGCAACTGGAGGAGGCTAGACACCTCCATGCTTGCAGTCCCTCAGCTTTAAAACAGAATAATTTAGCTACCCTGCAAAGCTGCAGGATAATTATATGACTTATGGTATAGGAAAGCATCACAGATGTGGTATGCACCATGCAGATGGGATACTTTCTCTTTTTTCCCCCTGGAACAAGAGGTAGTGCCTCATTCCTTGAAGTCTTGCTCCCAGTAACTGGGTCTGTGTGAATGGAAAGAACCCAACAGAGATTGGTTGGAAATACCACCTTTCTGAAACCAGTGGACTGGAGTTTTTCATAAGAAACAGATTTTTTTTTGGTGGGGGGGCAGTCCTGGGGATTGAACCTAGAGGTGCTTTATCACTGAGCTACATTCCCAGCCCTTTTTTATTTTTTTATTTTTTTAATTTTAGACAGGGCCTCACTAACTTGTTAGGGCCTTGCTAAATTGCTGAGACTGGCCTCAAACTTGCCATCCTCCTGCCTCACCCTCTCCAGGCACTGTGCTTATAGGGGCACATGATGGCGCCAGGCTTGAAAGCTCAGATCTTGACCTTGCTTCTGTCTTCACCCTGCCATTGGGGGTTGCAGCAGCTCCTAACGCAGGCTTTCTTAGAGTGTGATCAGAGGATCACCATCATCAAAATCACTTGGAAGAGATGGTTAGAAATGGAGGCTCCTAGGGGCTGGGGATGTAGCTCAAGCAGTAGCGCGCTTGCCTGGCATGCGTGCGGCCCGGGTTCGATCCTCAGTACCCCATACAAACAAAGACGTTATGTCTGCCGAAAACTAAAAAATAAATATTAAAAATTTTCAAAATAATGGAGGCTCCTGGGTTTTATCCCTGAGCTTCCAAAGCCAGTCCCTCTGGGGTGTGGGGCCCAAAGAACCTACACTTTAATGATTCTTTTCTTCCTTTTTACTGTGCTGAGGATCAAACCCAAGGCCTTGTACTTGCTAGGCACAGGCTCTACCACTGAGTTACATCCTTACCGCTAGTGATTCTTGTGTGCAAAGCTTTGCGATCTGGAAAGCAAAGTCTTTCCCCCAAATCACCTTGAGGCATTCAGACCAGCTGGCCAGAAGGCAGGCCTGGAAGATCTGGCTTTTCCCACCTACCTTACATCCTCTCATTCTTTCAGCAGAGCCTGGGTGAAGGCTGCAACAGAGTCTAATGCTCTCTGAAAATATATGTCTTGGCTCTGCCCCAAATGTCTTGATATTTATGCCGCAGCCGGAGGGTCGTTATCCTTTGGCAACGCTCCATTGTAAGGCCATTAGCTCTTAATTAGTGCCAGCTTGTTGGTTTATGCTTCCCAGTTGAGCTGCAGCAAAGGCTCCTCGGCTGGCTCCCTTTGGGTCTCTCTCCTCTGGCAAAGCCATGATGCATCGATCCCTGTCTGCTGTGGCCAAGCGTTAGACATTGGAGTGGCTGCCGCTTAATGCCAAACAGTCCTAGTTCCCAGGCAGGAGGCTCCGGACCCTGCAAAAACAGGGAAGGACTCAGAATGTATTTACAGAGTTTTATCATTTTGTTTCATTTGAAGAAAACAAAATAAAAGAGAGAGAGTGAGAGAGAGAGAGAGAGAGAGGGTATGTTTGTCCTTGGTAATACAACCTCAATGGTTTATCAGGAAATATTTTACAAAATAAGGTGTGTTAATTTGGGGCTTCCCTGGCCAAAGTGCCCTCAGTTTTCAGTCTGGGTTGCCTGGGATGCTTTTGGATAAGGACACAGCAAGCTGGCAGCCTGGCTAGCTATGAAAAGCAGCTCTGGCAAACCCTAAGAAACTTCTCTTTGTGGATGATGTATCTCTCTGGTCACCACTTATAAGTGGGAAAAGCAGTCGACATTAGTCTTGGTATTCAGTATTCATCACATTGCCGGGTAAGGAGCTCTTCAAAAAGATCCCTAGATTAAGCTTTGGAAAATAACCCGCAGCCTTTTGTTTCTTCCTATGGCTGGATCCCTGTGGACCTCAGCATATCCCGCTTAAGAAAACTCTGAGAAGCGCTTTTATGAGATGCCGTTAAGGACCTCTAATTTTCAGCCTGGTTTAGAGAACTCAAGGTCGCTGGCTATGTCCTGAGAAATGGATCCAGAACGCACACTGATGGTGGGAACTTCAAGTGTGATTCCAAATTGTAGATCATTGTGCCAGCTCCAGGGAGGCTGGGAGGGCCCGTATTAAACCCTCTCTCCAGAATCAGTGTGTTTCCTATTACACTTGACATCTATCTGTCCAATGATCCTTTTGATTTCCAAGACATTAGACTAAATCTTTGTGTAATTCTTTACCCCCTCTTCGCCTGCTCACCTTCTCCTTTTTCCTTAGGAAAACACTTTTTAAAAATGTTAACCAGGTCCCTTGGACTGTTTCCAGAAGAATAATGTCACATCAAAGAATCTGCAAAGTCATCTCCTAAAACCAGTGTATCAAGGGGAGGTCTACCAGTCTTGCCCCAAGGGCAGCTTCTAGCCAGCAAGATGTTGAGATGTTCCTTGACTTCCTCCATCATTCCTGTTCCACTGTCCAGTCTAATCTAGACTGGGAACGAAATCTTAATTTCAAAATAGAGATTTAGGCCAAGGTGTGGAGAAAGAACTGAGCAAAACCTTATTTGTGTAACTTTTTAGGGCCTTAATTAAGATAAGTCTACCAGTTTCCCATTTTTGGCAAAAGCTTCCCTTCCAACACACCATGCAGCCCAGGAGAGAGGAGTCTTCTCATTGCTTCAAACACATATTTGAGAAACATGAGCGTTATCCGTTTTGCTTCTAGTTAGAGCTGGGCGAATCACTGAGATGCCTCTCCGCTGTGCCCAGGACATGGGGCCACAGACTTTGTGCTTTCCTCCTCCCCCACATCATTAAGGCACACACACACACAAAGGCATGAACCAAAACCAAGGAGCTTATTGGCCAACTTAGGGGTAGGAAAACTACAGCCCATTGGGCAAATTCCCCCAGCTGCCTGTTTGAATATGGCCCAAGAGCTAAGATTGGACTTTACATTTTTAAATGGTTAAAAAAGCCAAAGTAGTGGGGCACAGTGGCGCGTGCCTGTATGCCTGTAATCCAAATGGCTCGGGAAGCTGAGACAGGAGGATCGAGAGTTCAAAGCCAGCCTCAGCAATAGCGAGCTGTGTGAGACCCTGTCTCTAGATAAAATACAAAATAGGGCTGGGGATGGGACTCAGTGGTCGAGTGCCCCTAAATTCAATCCCCAGTACCAAAAAAAAAAAAAAAAAAAAACCCTTTCTGACACATAAAAGTGATATGAAATTTGACTTTCAGTGTTCATAAATAAACTTTTATTGAAACACAGCCACACTGTTTGTCTATATATGGCATTTGGCTATTTTTGCACTGAGAGGGAGATGAGTTGAAGCAACAGATGACATATGACCACAAAGCCTAAAATATTTAATCCCTGGCCCTTGACAGAAACAGCCTGCCCACATCCCCCACTGCAGGGGACTAGAGTGTGTTCTGGCATTGAATGGGCATACAACTAACTATTAGATAACTATATAGTTACCATTGTTCTCTGAGTGAACAATTGTTTATCCCAATATAGATATTTTGGTTTTTCCACCCTGAGGGGATTCAAGCAAGGGGCCCCTGCAATCTGAATGTAGCTGATGTTTTTATGGGCCAGCAGGGGGCGCTCTGCAGGGGTTTAAATTTCATGGGGAGGGTCTAGAGAGCCTGTGCCAGAGAGCAAATCTGGTCTAGGGCAGCAGCACCTATTCTGTGCTCAACTCTCTGGCCAAGCTCTGGGATTTTTTTTTTTTTTTTTTGATCCCAAAGGAGAAGGGGCTTCAAGTAGAAACCTAAAAAGCTCCTTTATCCGGAGTCTGTGAGACTGGCTTTGGTTACTTTGAGTCAAAGCATATGGCACAAAGCAGAAGGAAGAGTGCCACACTGATACCCTGGTACTGAAGTGGGAAAAGAATATGTCAGGTGTAAGTTTGGCCACTAGCTAGGCAGTGGCAGAGCCAGAATACCTGGGTTCCAATTCTAACCTCACCATTTTTTTAGCTGTGTGCCTGGAGTCACATCTTTTCTTTCAGCTCTTTGTCTCAGTTTCCTCCTCTGTAAAACAGGCATGATCATGGTACCCATCTCCCAGGCCTGTATCATGGGTTAAGTAAAACACAGCAAAGAAAAGGCTTAGAAGGGCCTAAGGGCTATAAAAATGTTTGCCATTATGATTATGTTTCCAACTTCATCCACAGCCTTAGGAGAGACTTGGGAAAAGGAAGGGGATGCAGTAATGAACCCCACCATCTCTGCTCTCAGGAGCTTACGTTCAGTTGGGGGATGCAGCCATAAATGTGGTAAAGGCGTATAGATGTCCACAAGAAAATGCAGAGGCTAGTCCTGGTGAGGGAGGCTGCTTCACAGAGGCATAGTAATTTGCTCTGGGAGTAATTTGCTAAATATGAGCAGGAGGTCTATGGATGAGAGTGTGAGGGAAACCTATTGGGGGAGGGGGGAGCCACCTCCAGAACAGCACCAAAAGGGGAGGTTCATTTGTATTGGGCACCAGTGAGGAATTCAGAGCCGAAGAGTCGAGGAGGGTAGGAGAGGCAGGAGACGCTTCTGGAATGGTGGGTGGTCATAGCCAGCAGTGGCCCAATGACAGAAAGATCAAGGTCAGGTTGTTTTGGACCCTATTTGTCAACAATCTTTGAAGGTAGCCTCTTTTTTGTTCCCAGAAAGAAAAAGAAGTTAAGTCCCATTAATAACACGAAACCTTTTCATTTATTCAGTATCTAGCCTGTAATTGCAAAAAAAAAAAAAAAAACAGATGCCATTGGTCAACTATATGTGGACCAGGCACATTGTGGCCATGAAGAACCTGCAGCTACACATCAAAAGGAAACATGCAAAGGGTGATAGTGGAGGGAGCCCTCAGGGCTAGCCAGGAGAGCAGGAAATTCAAGGTCAGCCAGCATGAGGAGGGATCTGGAAGGATCAGAGGGACAAAGCAGGTTTGAAAAAAAAAAATAGGAGGAGGGCGGGAGAAGGGTGCACCATGGGAATGCAGGGAGAATGTGTTTGTAAGAAATTGAGATGCAATGTCTGTGGACGTTTTGTTGGTTTGGTGGCGGGCAAAGAATTGTAAATATGCGTGGTAAGCAAATACCTCGTACAATAAAATATCTTGCGAGAATGATGTGAGGGCATGAGAGAAATCCAGCACAGTCTATCGGCAGCAGTCCTGCCCTTGGGAGAAAGGCCAAGTGTATGTTCAAGGTGGTTGTTGCCAGAGTCTCCAGGCCCCTGGGACATATCTGAGATCTGAGCCAGATGGGCTCTGTGCATCTCAACCTGGTACAGCAGCTTTGTCTTCTGCTTTCCCATCCGAAGTGGGGAGGCACGGCTGTCCTCCTCCCCGCAGAGCCAGCCCTTGAGTGGCCAGGCAGGCTGGGATTCCACTCTGCTGCTCAGAGAGAGGTGGGAACCACTCACTTTGGGCTCTCAGTGTCAATGGCTCCCAAGCGCCACAGTGCATCAGGGCAAGTGTCCTTGAGCAGCGTGACTCAGGCTCAGTAGGGAACCCTTAGCTATGTGTGAAGCCCTCAGAGATAAACCTAATAACAGAGATGTTCCCATTAAAACGTCGGGTTCTGCAACCCTCGTGAGGCTGCTCTTCTGTTGGCCCTGACGCTAAGTCCACCCTCTTGCAATCCTCCCGGATGAGACAGTGGCGTCCAACCGCCCATATGGCCATCCCCGTGCACCCACGAGGCTGGGACGGGACCAGCTGAGTTCCAGCTCGTGGATCCACTCACCCAGTCTGTCCCAGTCTCTTCCCGTCTATCTTGCTCCAGCCCCCAGTCCCTGAAAGAACGCTCCCCATGGTCCCTGGGGTTGTGACACCCTCATTGTCACCCCTTTTGCCAAGTGAGCCTTCCAGGGCTGGCCTGGGAAAGCACTTCTGTTGTTTCTCGAGCTGCCAGCTCGTTCGACAGGCTTGGATCTGGTCTGGTTGCTCCAGCATCACCTAACCCCCTCCTCTGCCCCCAGTCCCTGTTCCCCCTCCTCCTGTCCCCGTGCCCGGAGGCTGCGGCTTATTCCTTTTGGAGATGAACTCATTGTTGACTTTAACTCACTTCGATGTCTCCCAGGGAAGCATGTTGGCGGGAGGCCCGCCCCAGCTCCTTGAAGAAGACAGCCGGGCCAGGGCCAAGACGGGGTGCCAGCGGCCTTGGAACTGCCAAAATGTCTCCCATTTTTATGGACAGGCCTGGCTCCACCTGAAGACATTCCAAGTACTCAATCAGCAGCCCGTGGTACGTATTGGGTTGCAGAGGGAGCCCCCAGAAGCCAGCCCCTTCAGGAGGCAAAGCAGCCAAGGCACCGGCCTTCTCCATGGATCCAGCTGATGTTCAACAGATGGAAAAAGTGCATCCCAATGACGATAATCAATAATCAAAGACTGGCAGCTGCCGGGAGCCAGCCTGGGGAGTTCTTGGGGGCTGGGCTCTGCCCTCTTTTGCACACCAGATTGAGTCCAGCCAGGAATCCATCTCACCCACCTCCCTGCACCAAGCCCCGGGAGAGCAAGCAGGCGAAGGAGGAACCATTTTTTACATACTTTCTCTTTCAAAATGTAGCCCTGTTTCGCAATATCCTACTTAAGTTCTGGAAGGCTCTAGGGCATAACCCAAGACACCTTCTCCAGCCATTGGCTGGACTCTCTGTTGGTGGTGGCCACCAACCTGGTAGGTTAGGGGTGCCAGAGAAAGAAGGGGTTCTGATTTACTAGTTCTCCCAGAGTCCCCCACTAGAGTCCCCCACTAGCACCGGCATCCGAGGGTCTGTTGAGGGCAGGTCACTAACTCAGTGCTGAAGGAGCTTCAGCTGAGCCTCCGGCCAAGTCTTGTTATTTTTTTCCCCTATGCTGTGTTGGCTTTTTCCCCTGGGGGAGCTAGCAGGAGGCCACACCGGGACAGGTGCACCCTGCTCAGGTATGCTCGCGTCTCAGCAACCCCGAGGCATCTGATCTTCAGGTCCTCTCTACTCCCCGACAACTGGGCTTTTGTTCTGGCTCACTTTGCCTGGCAGTAGTAACAGTGCTGTCATCTTCCATGAATCCTTGGAGTCCCTCAAGATGGAACCTGTTCTCCTTCCTCAGCACCACGCACTAATGTGTCTACTTGTTGCCCATTTATCTCTCATAAGGACTATAACTGGAAGGTCAGAGGCAAAAAGCCAGTACCTGGAGCCCTGGCCCTGTGTCAGGGGCTTATAACAAGGCCCAAGAGGCTGACCCTTTCCCTGAATTCCCTCTCATTCCTCCTAAACCAACCCAAACAAACCAGAGGAGGAAAACAATCCCCAGTTTAAAAAATATATATATATCTAGAAAACACAACCTCATCACCCAAAATAATGAAATGGAAAACAAATCCATCCCCCGGAGACTTGGTCTAAAACATACCAGAGCTGGAACCGGGTAAGGTGGCCAGAAATGTGTTAGTCTGGGCAAGTCTGTGACCCTGGAGAGGATAAAGCCAACATTTTCCAAGTAACAGTGTGGTCAGATAACCAGATACAATCATGGGCTGTTGTTGCCTAAACCTGGGAGCAGGGTCAGGCTCACCTAGATCTCAACACAGACTCCCTCTCTCCAGCGCTTGCTCATCCCCAACCAAAGCACAAAGTGTGATTTCTGGACCGGCTCTGGTTGCTTCCAGTCCTAGGGTCTCTGCCTCAAGTGGGATGCCTCCTGGGGCTGTGGAAGGATACTCACTCCTCACCTTGAAACCCACACTCCCCTCCAGCTCCAAAAACCTTAGAGTGAGACACACAAGAATAGGTCCTGGGGGGCATGGTATTGAAGGATGCGCTGGGTTCACAACTGGAAGCCCCCTGGGTACCAATAGCAAAACGCACTCTGGCTACTGCTTCTCCAGATGTGGAAGCTGAGGTGTGGAATGTGGTCAGCGGGCTCAGGACTTCCTGGAACCACACTGTCCCTCCCTGAGCTGCCTGGAGCTTCAGGA
>NW_026000082.1:26237322-26374553 GCF_001458135.2 Marmota marmota marmota | reverse complement strand
GGGGGGGGTTCAAGAAGGTGACTTGAAGAAGCTGAGGCTCAGAAGATCAAAAAGTGATCAGGAGGCCCCAGCTCATTCCTGGGCGTGACTAAGCTTCTGGGTTCTCATGTGGTTGTTGCTTTAAAAGAGCGCTATAGCAGCGCTTCTCACCGTTGAAGGCGTGCGTGAGTTACCTGGGGGATCTGGTGGTAAGGCAGCACATTCTTCACATCTGGGTGGGGCCTGGGAGTCTACATTTTTAACAGGCTCTCAAATGAGGCCAAGATTGCGGGTCCATGGCTACACTTGGAGTTGCCTAAGGATCTGGCAGATTGGAACAAACCCGAACCAGAGACAGCCAAGATATACAAGGCCTGAAGATTGACACCAGCAGAAAGAGAAAGAAACAATGGTATCCGCGGACTGCAGCCAGAGACGGCAGTGGGAACAGAAAAAGCTACCGTGACAAAAAGAGGACCCCGAAGAGGACACAGAAACAGCGAGGGGTGACGAAAGAGACAGCAAAAAGTAGCGATGGAAGGTTGGCACAGACAGAGCCAAGGTCAGGGGGCGGGGCAAGGTGAGAGCCAGGGAGAGAGGCTGGAGCTGGCTGGGGGCAGCCTGGGCTCCAAAGCCCCACCAACCAGCAGTGAAAGGGGCCACAGGCCATAGACACTTCCTCTCCCACCCACCCCTTCCATATCCAGTGTATTGCCACAATCTGCCAGTTTTACTCTCCAAATATCTTTGACTTAAGTCATCTTCTCTCCTTTTCCACCACTACCACCCTAGACCAAGCCCCCAACCTCTCTCCCCTGGATGACAGCAGAACTCCCAGGAAGCCTTTAATCTTTCACACTACAGACAACATGATCTTTAAAAAATGCAAATCTGGTTATGTTGACTTACTGCTGACAATGCTTCAGCAACCTCCCTGGCTCTGAGAACAAAGGCCCAACTCCAGAGGACCTTTCTGGAATCATCTGGCCTCCCTTGCCCTCAGGCCTTCCAGCTATACTGGCTTTCTTTGAGTTTCTTGAAACACCAAGCTTCTTTCTGCCACAGGACATATTTGCATGTGTTGTATCTTTTATAGGGAACTGTACTGCAGTGGCCAGTAACCACATATGGCCATTGAGCACTTGAAATATGGCTAGTGTGCAACTAAAGAGCTAAATTTTTTTAATACTATTTAATTTTTAATTAATTAAATTTACATTTAAAAATATCTCATTCAGGGGACTGGAGTTGTGGCTCAGTGATATAGCACTTGCCTCGCATGTATGAGGCACTGGGTTCGATTCTCAGCACTGCATATAAATAAATGAATAAAAGAAAGGTATTATTGATATCTAAAAAAAAAATTTTCAAAAAAATCCAAATCAGAAGACTTAAGTATTCCTAAAACAACTCGGGTATGCAAATCTTCTGTTTCAACCTTAATTTTTATGCAGTCTAAATACAGATTAAATATCTCTGATAAAAATTTAGCATCCAAGCCTGATTCAGTAGTCGTGCCTGTATAATCCCAGCCACTTGGGAGGCTGAGGCAGGAGGATCACAAGTTTAAAGCTAGCCTCAGTCATTTAGGGAGGCCCCCAGCAACCTAGAGACCCTGTCTCAAAATAACAAATAAAAATGGCTGGGGATGCGGCTCCGTGGTTAAGTGCCCCTGGGTTCAATCCCTGGTGTCCCCTCAAAAACGAAAGAAAATTCAACATCCAAATTAAGTTAGGCTCTAGGTGTAAAAATTCGCACAGGATATTGATTTGGTTTTTAAAAAGTAAAAGATCTCTCTAACGATTTTGTTGATTACATGTTTAAAAGGTGATATTTTGCACATATTGGGTTAGTTCGTAGCTATTTGGTTAGATAAGTTGTGGCTTCTAGAAATTTGTGAATTATCTACATGGCTCATGTATTGCTATGGGACACGCTGTGTCGCATGCTGTCCCTCCACTCTTTCCCATCCTTCAGAGCTGGGCCCAAGGACTGCCTCCTCCGACGGGCCTCCCTCAGGGGCTTATTTCCTGGTATTCACGTCCACAGCTCCAAGTCCAGCCAGTGTTGGCCTGCCCTTCACGCCCACCATTTGCAATTAGGAATCTGCTTCTCTGCTGAGGGGATGCAGGCCTGTCTGCAACCAAATCTCTGAGGTGCAGGAGAGCCGCGCTGCATCTGCCTGGCTCCCTGCTGCAAACCCTGCACCTCATCCAGAGCCCAGAGGGTGCCGCATGCCACAGGAAGTCAGTCCACCCATCCTTCCTTTCAACCTGACCTCTCCTCCTCCTCCTTCTTTTTTTTATAAACATGATTGTGTATGTTGTTTTTTTTTAAGTTGTAGATGGACATAATTCTTTTATTTATTTTTTATATGGTGCTGAGGATCAAACCCAGAGCCTCACACATACCACTGAGCCACAACCCCAGCCCCTCTCCCTCCTTCTTGATGGCTCTAGGATTTACTGTTCCCTTTGGTTTAGTCCCCAGCCATCTCAGAGAGCCTGTGCACCCCTTTTCCCTGGGAAAGCCACCTTAGCCCTTCAGGACACAGACTCTGCCCTCCCAGGTGGGAAGTCCTCCTTTAGAGCTGGCCTGGAGCCCTTTGCTCCTCCTTAGGGTTCTTAGAGCAGTACCTCTTGAACTGGGAAGTGCTTGCTGATGACCTGGACCCCCCCTTCAAATGCAGACTCTGGCTCATCAGGTGTGGGATGGGATCTGAGTTCTCATTCCTAACAAGCCACCAGGTGACTATGTCACTGCCAGTCCACGGATCGCATTCTGAGTAAGAAGGCTGTGAGTGAGCCTGGTGATCACCCTTCCTAGAGTCCTGGATTTCTTTTCCTGCTCTGGATCCTTTGTCACAGAGGCCATTAGGGGCCTCTGAACTTTGACCCTGACCCTTCTTGCTCCCATGTGGACCTCCCGATCCTCAAACCCTGAAGAGGAACATGGTGCCAGTGACTACTGCTGGTTTTTTTGTTTTGTTTTGTTTTTTAATTTGAAATAAACCTTTAAGCAGTCAGGTCAGCCCTGATAGGTATCATGGCTGTGTAACAATAAGTCTCCAACCATAAGGTCCCACAGCTGATCCGGGTGGGAGGAGGCGTCGCCCTGCGGTCCTCCAGCTTTGGCTCTGTCCGCCACTCCTGGCAGATGCGATCCCAGCAGCTCCTCCCGAAGGTTCCACTCTGCAAAGTTGGGGTTTGGATGCTGGGAAATGTTCTGACATGTCCACTGGGGCACATCTTGAACCGAGTGTGTACCGCCAGGCCAAAGGATGAAAGCGTCTTCTGGTGGCCTCAGGGGTGTGTGTGTGTGTGTGTGTGTGTGTGTGTGTGCATGCACACGTGTGCACTGCCTCCGATGACCCCGTTCTGGAAAGCTTTCATCACGCAGAACAGCTCTGGGCTCCTCTGTGCAGGCCTGGTATCTGGACACTGAGCCTATGTGGGCCCCACAGATGTGAATGGCCCCACTGTCCCAGGCTGCTGCTGCTGCTGCTGCTGCCCCTTGCGTCTCCGAGAGCCGGAGCCCCCCTCCTTGCCCTCCTTCCTGGCCAGGTTCCTGTTGGTATTCTCTCGACGGCCCTGGCCCTGCTTCCTCCTCTTCTGCCCTGAAACAAACCCACGGCAGGAAAAATCAACAGAGGATGTGCTCAAGAGTCCCAGGAGGGGAGTGACGAAAAGGCTGGGACGGGAAGCCCAGCGACTCCTCTGACCAGCAGACACTTCAGAGAACCCGCAGCATAAGGACTAAGAGCAGGTTCCCCACCCTCAGTACATGCTGGGTGCCCTCCTCAGACCCCGGATCCCAGTGGGTCTAGCTTTTCCAGGTGTTGGGTGCAGTCTCAGCACAGGCAAGACAGTCCCCACCCCTGCCCCTCACTGGGTACCTCTGGGGCCAGGCAAGGAGCAGCAGCCACCTCATGACCAAATGCAGGCTACGGGACCTTGTTTGAATCACAGTAAGTCTCTGGGGCTTAGCCCTCTGGCTATCTGACCCCTGAAGGCCCTTCTAACATGAACACCCAGAAGAAACGGGGAACTGCAGGAACAGTGACCACAGAAGTTCCCCGCTCCTGCCGCGGCATCCTGGGGCACTGCCTTCCTCCAGGACAGGGCCCCCAGTCTGGACGGCATAGGGCCTCGAGTTGAGCATTCTCCATCTGGCCTTGCCCTGGGCACCAGGCAGGACACAGAGGTGACTGACCCCGGGGAGGCAGGGGTTGCTGCTCACCCTCAGGACACGGCGTCCTCTGCACTGTGCACCTCCGGGTCTCCTTGGTGTCAGCGCAGGCGGCGTGGTCCCCCCCAGGAGCATGAAGCACCCTGCGCGTCCGCTCCTCAGAGCCCTTCCGGAAACCACAGAGCTTCTTCTTTTTGGAGCAAGGCCCCCAAGGGGACCACTCGCTCATTTCACATTGTGCTGGTAGGAAGAGAAGAGGAGAAGGAAATATGGGGGGCTCCTCCCCTGGACCAGAACAGGGCAACCTCATCCACCTGTCCCTGGCCCGGGCCTCAGGCCAGAGCATCTTTAGTCCAGAGGGCAGAAGGGCCTTGGGGAAGCCCCAGCAGGTGAGTGTGGCGGAATAAGCTTTCTCTGCACAGCGGTCCCAGGACACATGATCCCTGACCGGACCCCGCCCTGCCACTCACTCCACCTGGGGTCCTGGAGGCTGTGAGGCACCCTCTGCCGCTTACCAGGACTGCTGCACTCCGTAGTGCCGTTGACAGCGATGGAGCCCTCTGGACAGGCCGGATAGCAGCGGCCCTTGTGCAAGTACAAGCCCTCCTGACACCTGGTGCAGAAGTTGTGGCTGAAGCAGGCCTCGCAGTGCTCAATCTTGCATTCTGTGGACAGCACCAGAGTCGGGGTCTCTGGCCCAGCCAGGAACAGACCCTTCCCCTCATCCCAGCCCCAAAGCCCACCCACCCACACTCACCCACGTGGAGGCCAGAACCTTGGCCTACCACTGTGATCTCAGAGGAAGCTTGGGAGAGGAGCGGAAGCAGGGATGAGGGCAGATCGGGGGGAAGAGTCTGAAGTGATCATTCTTGAGGGCTGGTTGGGACTCTCCCCTCCATCAGCCAACCCAAAGCCAAACCCAGGCTCAAGCCCTGGAACCCAAGGTCAGGCCCACAAGAGCTGGTTTTAGAGAAGAAGTTGGGGGACCCTCTGTGCCTGGTGGGGGTTGTGGGAGGAGTGTTTCCCAGAGGGCCCCCTACCCAGGGTGGAACTGAGGAGTGGGACGACCCCTGGAGACCGCT
Source organism: Marmota marmota marmota (assembly GCF_001458135.2). Lineage (NCBI taxonomy): Eukaryota > Metazoa > Chordata > Mammalia > Rodentia > Sciuridae > Marmota > Marmota marmota. Next base: position 26,369,304 of record NW_026000082.1, on the reverse strand, counting down.
ATCTGGGCTCCCTCCTCCACCGCTGGGCATCCACGGCATCCCAACCTTGTTCTCCTGCCCTGGGCAGAAGGAATCTGTTAGGAGGAGCAGGGAGCAATCCCAGGGCAAATTCCTCTCCCTGTGCAAGGCCAAGTTCCAGGAACCACCTTGGTTGGACTCCTGGGTCCCTCCCTGCCACCCTCTTGCCAGCTCTCTCCTTGGTAGGGAGGATGGCTCTGCAGGGCTTGGCTGGGAACGGGCAGCCCTTTCACAATCTCTCCCCTCCCAGTCTCTGGAGCCCGAGGCCCAGGCTTCCAGTTTCCCAGGAGCCAGCCCAGCCAGGAGCCCCTCTCCCGAGGATCAAGAGCAGAGTGGGGGGGGGGAAGCTAGTACTCCCATTTTAAAGATGAGGGAGGCTGAGATATGCCCAAGGTCACGCAATGCATAAACAGCAGGGCTGAGATCAGAACCCAGTTGGCGGAGCTCAGGCCAGACATTTCCCCTCCAAGTCTCTAAGTTATCCGCTATAAAAAGGGTACCATCCCCATGGCCCTGCTTCCATAAAAAGGTCAAAGGATCAACTGACATGAGGTGGGAAAATGTGAAGAGATGGGAGGGACATGGCCACTGTTCACCCGGTGTGCTGAGTGTCCCCAGCATGTTGCAGCTGCAGTTACAGGGATGGAATGGAGCCCAGGCCTTGGAGCAGGGAGAGCCGTGGTTGGTATGGAAAAGCAGGGTTGGAAGACCAGAGCGAGAAGAGAGTGAAAGGGTTGGATGACCAGAGCGAGAAGAGAGTGAAAGGGTTGGATGACCAGAGCGAGAAGAGAGTGAAAGGGTGGGGCAGCCACACTTAGATTTCTTGGTGGCCAGTGTGGTGCCAACGGTGGTTTTCAAGCAGAAGTGGGAAGCCATAGGCTGGGTGTCTTGGAAGCATCTTTCTGGCTGTGGTGCAGAGGGAAGGCTGGGGGGACCATACAGCCTGGAGCACAGATGAGCAGGGGTCCAGAGGAGAGACCCCGGACCAGGCTGGGAGCCAGGCGGAGAGCGTGGCAATGAAGAAGGAAGGGAGCAGCCAGCATTTGGTTACTGGGTGGATGGGGGCAGCACAGGCGGGAGGCTGGCTGCCAGGTCTGTGGCTAGGGCGATGTGCCGGGACCCTGAACTGACCTGAGAGCACAGGCAGGTGCAAGCGTCAGGGAGGATGGGGCCTGGGTCTGGACAAGGAGTTGGGAGTGCAGGTGGGATAGCTGGGGCCATGTCTGGCTGGCAGCCGGACACCTGAATCAAGAGCCTCGTCTGCTCTCACCAGCGTCCCCTCCACTCCTCTCACCAACCACCAACAGCTCAAAGCACCCTTCCCGGGCGCCCAGAGCCGGTGGCACCCCCGCTCCAGCACCGACACTCACTGATGCACTTGTTCATCTCAGGGTTGCGGGCGTCAAAGTATCCGGGCGGGCAGGATGGCAAGCAGACGCCCACCTGGCGAATGTCGTTCCTCTCCAGCAGGATGAAGAGCTTGGGCGAGCACTTGAGGCAGCCGTTGACCTCAGAGCAGAGCTCACAGCCTTTGGCACAGGCCTGACTCCCCTCGGCGCTGACTGCAAGGGCAGGGCGGGTGGGCATGAGGGGACGCTGAAGGAGACAGCCCCAGCCCCGTCCTTCCAGGCTCCCACCAGGACAGGGGGAGAGTAGGGGGTGCCATTCTGCAGCAGGAATGTGCTCAGGAAACAGCCAGGCGGGCAGCCCTCTGAAAGGCTGTTTTATGAACACCCCCAGAATCCTCTCGCCAGGGAAAGAGCGTGGACGCCTGGAGTTAGGGCTCCCAGGACCCGATGTGCCCCCCGAGCTCCAGACACAAGTTCACCCCGTCAGGCTCGCTCTCCCACCACCAGAGAAGCAGCTGAAGCAACCCCCTTCCTGGAACCTGCCCTGACTCCCCACAAAGAGGAAAAGTCCAACCTCAAGTTCAGAAGGACAGTTTTTACTCCCCTGAGTTTTTTTTTTTTTTAATTATTTTTTAATATTTTTTTTTTTTAGTTTTCGGCGGACACAACATCTTTGTTTGTATGTGGTGCTGAGGATGGAACCCGGGCCGCACGCATGCCAGGCGAGCGCACTACCGCTTGAGCCACATCCCCAGCGCCCCCTGACTGAGTTTTAAGGACAAGACAGGAAATGGATCAAGCTATCAGAGAAAAGGATCACCTACCTAGAGACAGAAAGACGACTAAAATAACCTATGTCTACAACAGTGGTCTCAACCAGGGACGATCTGGCTTCCCAGGGGCCGGTGGTAATGTCTACGGACATCTTTGACCCTCACAACTGCAGAGGTGGGTTGCCCTGGCATCAAGTGGATAGAGACCAGGGATGATGTAAGCACCCTCTAAGGCATGGTGTGGCCCTCTTCAGCAAATCATTATTATATGAGAGGGGACACCGGGGATGGAACTCAGGGGCACTCAATCACTGAGCCACATCCCCAGCCCTATTTTGTATTTTATTTAGAGACAGGGTCTCAGTGAGTTGCTTAGCACCTCACTGTTACTGAAGCTGGCTTTGAACTCGAGATCCCCCTGCCTCAGTCTCCCGAGCCTCTGGGATTACAGGCCTGTGCCACTACTCCTGGCAGCAAATAATTATTTGATTCAAAATGTCAGTGGTGCCAAGATTGAAAAATCCTGTCTTAGAACCATCCTGAGAGGCAGAGTGACCTCCAGGTGCAGCGCTGAGTCTCCAAGCTTTGATCTTGTTCCCTGGGCCAACCAACACTCACTAAGCCCCTTCCATGCACCACGCACAGGGTGAGCCCTGGGGACAGGGAGGCAGGTGAGCTAGGCAGGGGACTTGGACTTTCAGCGGAGCAGACACCCACAGACAGGCAAATGCTGACAGCCACAAAGCCAAGCAATAGTGGACTCAGCAAGAAAGGGGAAGGATTCACAGAGAAGTGTAGAGAGCTTTCCTTCTGGAAAATGGAGATAAGGTTCTAGAAGGAGTAGGACCACAGAGGTAAAATACCACAGAGGGGAACTGCAGATAATTGGGGGTGGAGATGAGGGGAGGTAGTGAAAGATAAGATATCCTATCTATATATCTCAAACTTGAACTTGATCCTGTGACATGGCATTTTCCAAAAGAGTATTCCTCGGAAGGAGATTCCCCTAAATGTTAATAGGAAGTCTTGGAGAAAAGGCTACTGTAACAGGTAAGACCAGGATCCCCTGGGTCAAACAAATGCAAACAGGATTTGTTACAGCGAGACTTTTTGCAAACTCTATGACACTCTCATGCAGAGCCTCTAAGAGAGGGACAGAGGAAGCTGCGTTTCCCCAACATTTTGGACACAAACCATTTATTCCGAAGAGTCTTTCTTGGGACCTCTCCAGAGCTGCTTGGACAACAGGGAGCCATGGGAAAATGACTCAGGAGTGAGATCCAATTTTCATTGGACGTAACTGGTCCAGTCTACGTATTGTGAAGACTCAACTGGGAACCAGGGTGGAGACCAGAGACCAAAGGAATATTTGGGTGGAGCTGACTCTATTCCTCTAGGTGAGAAAGTAAGAAAGCCTTAAACAAAACTGTGGGTAGTGGAGACAGAGGAGACATGCTTAGCAGAGAGGAGCGGCCAGGAGCCTGGGTGATTCTGGCCTAGGGTGCAGGTGAACTGTGGGGTCAGTCACTAAAAGAGGCCCAAGGGAAGAGAATCGAGTGGAGAAGGAAGGAGAGTAGTTATAAGGCACTTAGGAGAAGTCAAGCAGCAAGAAGCTGTCGATACACCTGGAGCCAGAGCTGGAAAAATCAGAATAGAGATAGCAGGAGAAAGCTCGGCAGCATGGACCCGGAGCTCAGGCTGCAGACCCAGATGGACCTCAGGCCTAAGTCTCAGACTGAGAGCCCAGGCCAAATACTGGATCCTGTGCCTCCCTTCCCACCCCAGAGAAAGGGAGGTGGGGGTGTCCACCCTGGGGGCTCCTGGGAGGAGTACAGACCGCAGGCAGAGGGGGAGGGGAGACGAAGACCACCGCGGGCATCACTGAGCAGTCTCAGTCCGAACCACAGAGTGTCGCTAAGTGTGACACTGACCCCGTGACAAGGTCGGCTCCTAGGGGCTTGACAAGCACCACCTCATTTCACCCCCGTCAACACCCCCGAGGTGAGTGCTGTTATTATCTCCCATCCTCGTTGTCACAGATGAGGAAATGAAAAGGTTCAAGTTCTCCACCCGGATTCCTCAGCCAGAATGAGTTCCAGGCAGAGGGAACCACGCGTATAAGAGAAAGGTGTGGGGCAACATGAGGGAGCAGAGGAACTGCAACTGTGGCTGGAGTGATTATTTTTTAAATATGCAATTTATTTGTATAGAGTCAAGGTTATTATTATTATTGTTTGTGTGTGGTGGGGGGGCACTGGGGATGGATCCCAGGGGTGCTCTACCACTGAGCTGCATCCTAAGACCTTTCTATTTTTTGAGACAGGGTCCTGTTAAGTTGCCGAAGCTGGCCTTGAACTTGTGATCCTCCTGTCTCAGCCTCCTGTGTCACTGGCATGAGAGGTATGCGCCACCACATCTGGCAAGCCGATGTTACTATTTCATGAATAAATTTAAAATTTACTATCCTTCTTGTTGGTTTAGAATTGTTTGGGATTATTTTTCTACTCTGGGCCTTTTTTCAGCTATATTACAAATTTATGTCCTTGAAGATTTGAGGTACCGCTTCCCCTTCCAAGATGTTAAAACCCCCCTTACTCACTGTTTTTACTTAAATCCTTGTTGAAATGAATGTTCCCCCTGGGCTTCTGCCTAGAGATGTGACCACTAGTGGTCTGCCTGGCTGTCCTCTGGAGGGACCTTACCAGACTTGTTGATCCCTTCCTGCCTCCTCCGTTGAGGACAGATTCTCCTCAGAGTCCCACTCATTCGACCGGCAGCAATGCCTTGCGTGCACTTTTCCCCGTGATGCGCTGGCAAGCGCTCTCCCCCAGCTCCACCCCAACCCTCCTTCAGCGCCATCAGGGGCAGGGCAGGGAGAGAGAGGCCTCCTCAGCACAGGGAAGCAGGAGACTTCAGACAGGAGGCCGAGGGGCGAAGCAGGGGCCAGAGAGGAAGGGCCTCCAGCCCGAGCTGTCCTAGAGGCCAGGAGGAATCAGCAGGGCGCTGGAACCGGGGGCAGGCTGGGGCTTCGTGTCAGAAAGACCCCTCTTCAGCAGGCAGGATGGGTTGAAGGACGGCCAAGGGCAAGGGGGAGAAGCCAGGTGAGGACTCAGGGAGAAGAGCTGGGGCTGAGCCAAGAGGGAAGAAAGGATCGAGGACCAGGGGACGGGTTGTGTGGGAAGACCAGGGACAGGGCACAGCACAGGTCAAGGTGACCTGGAGATGGGGGGCCTATGTCAGGGGACAGCTGTTGGGCCTTTGCTGAGACGGGGGCCCCAGGAAGAGGAGCAGGGTTTTTTTGGGGGGTGACATGGTGAGAACTTAGGCTCTAGGTGTGGCCAGGTGTGGCCGCTGTGGGGCACCCAGGGGAGTGAGCCAGCTGCATACAGGGGCCTGGAAATGGAGACACCGAGTCCTTAACGTGAAAACAGTCACCAAAGGCATCTAGAGCAGGAAGAGGAGCCCGACACTTAAGAGAAGGACAGAAGAATGAAGGTCCCCCCAAGAGGCTGAGAAGGGGGCAGCAGACACTGAGAAGCATATTGCACCTCGGAGACCGAGGGGAAGAGCGCCCTCCATGGAAGGACGAGGCGTGGACGTGCCCAGTGCTGCTGAGATGTCACCTGGGGGAATCAGTGAAGGGTGCTGGCCACTCTGGTGGGGAGCTGAGTACCTGGCAGAGGAGTAAAAGAACGGTGAGGAGGCAGAGAGGCCGTGCACCATCTCTTTCTAGAAGTGGCTGTGGGCGAGGGGTGAGGACTGCCCTTGGTAGTGAACACCCTGGGAGTGTGTGGGTGAGGAGGGGACCGGGGCTGAGCCCTGATGACACCTGCAGTCTACAGAGAAGCAGAGGAAGAGGGGCTCCAGAAAGCTGAGAAGCAACCCTTGGAAATGCAGGAGGAGATGCAGAGGGTGAGGATAAAAACCAAGCAGAAAGTCAAACGCCGTGGCGCACACCTGAAATCCCAGAGACTGGGGAGGCTGAGGTAGGAGGATTGCAAGTTTGAGGCCAGCCTCAGCAACTTAGTGAGGCCATCTCAAAATCAAAAAAATTTAAAAAAGGTTGCTCAGTAGTCAAGCAACCCTAGGTTCAATCCCTGGTACCAAAAAAAAAAAAAAAAAAAAGTTGAAAAGGAAGAGTTCTTCAGGCACTGGGCTGGAGGGAAGCCAAGGCCAGTGAGCCCTAGAGCAAACCTAGAGATGTGACCACTGGTGGCCACTGACTGGGTGATGTCAGGAAGGGCAGTGTCATGGAGGGGGAATGTCAGCCAGACCACAGTGAGCTGAGGAATGAGCAGAGGGAAGGAGGTGGGAATAAAGCAAGGAGAAGGTTGAAAATCAGAGAGCATAGAAAGAGCCAGCATGGGACCCGGGCGCAGTGGCTCATGCCTATAATCCCAGCAGCTCAGGAGGCTGAGACAGGAGGACTATGAGTTCAGGGCCGGCCTCAGCGAGACCCTGTCTCTAAATACAATATAAAAAAGGGACTGAGGATGTGGCTCAGTGGTTAAGCACCCCAGAGTTCATCCTGGTAATAATAATAATAATAATAGAGAGAGACAACATGGAGAGAAGAAATGGGGGTGGAATGTGATTCCAAGACTCAAAGGCAGAGTAAATTTGATGGAATTGAAGACCTGAGGATACAGGAGGGTCAAGATACAGAGGTCAGGCTGGGTGCGGTGCCCCCAGCTATTTAGGAGGCTGAGGCAGGCGGATCACAGTTTGAGGCCAGCCTCAGCAACTTAGTGGGACCCCGTGTCACACTTTTAAAAAAGGGCTGGGGTGTAGGTTAGTGGTACAGTGCTTGCCTAGCATGTGTGGAGCCCTGGGTCCTCAGTACAATGGGGGGAAACAAACAAACAAACCAAAAAGATCAGGTGATGAGAGACTGAAGTCAAGGACAAGGGACAAAGAACTAACGGATCCAAATTCCATGGGAGTTTGAGGCTCAGAAAGGGGAGGGGGCTCAGCGATGGGCAGGGAGGGAAAGGGATGCTTCTAAGGGGAATAAAAGCCAAAAAGTGTTCTCAGCTTGACAGGCAAACGTGTGGGCAGGGAGGGGACAGAGCCAGAGAGGAGGGCTCGGTGGGTTCAACATTGAGAACAAGACTTCCAGTGCAGGGTTCCAGGAAGACGTGTTTGAGGGATGCCTTCAATTCCAGGGGACTTGTTCCCCAGGCACTTGCTGCAACCTGACAGGTGCTCAGGACTGCTGGGGGCCGGGACATGGTGATAGAGAAAGGAAGGTCCCCCAGGGCCTGGGAAGTAGGGCTGGCTCTGCAGGGCAGCCAGTGGTGATGGGGCCTTGGTGGGGGAGGCCCCTGGGTCTCACCAGGAAGAGGGTGCACCCCACGGGAGGAACAGCCTGGGCACAGACTCAGAGGCACTGACGTCCGTGGGTGGGAAACAGGGCTTTTTACTATCGGTGAGGAAAGGGACCATGGCAGGGTCGGACTGGCCTCTGTCAACCTTGTGCACAACACTTCCCAGTTGCTGGTACTGAGTCCCGTCCTGTCTCAGCCTGCCCCTCCCTGAAGAATGGATTCTGTCCCACTGTCCGTCCTCCCCCAAGGTCTTTGCTTCTTCCAACTCCCAACGGCCTCCTCCCCAGGCATCTCTTTTAAACCAGAAATCTCATGGTGCCCCAGCCCTGCCTAAAATCCGTCAATGATTCCTTATTACTGACAGAAAGAAGACCCAGCTCCTGGAGGGGTCTAAAACGTTATCATGAGCTTACCCCCCCCCCATCTCTCAATGCTTCCCTAAACAATATCTATTTCTGTTCTCTGGGCATGTCACCTTATTTCATACCTCTGTGCCTTTGCTCAAGATGGCCTCCTCCTGAGCCTGACAAACTCCTACAAGCCTCAGAATTAGAGTCACCTTCTCTAGGAAGTCCTCCTAGATCTCACCTCCCACAAGTCTGGATGGAGTATTTCTGTGTTCCCACGTCCCCAGTATTTGATCACTTCATGTTGTTATTATCTGGTAATAAGTCTTGTTCTCCCACTAGAAAGAGCTTTGGAGGGCACAGCCTCTTACTTTTGAACGGAGGCCCAGTCAAGCAGTGAGACTCCTAAGGAGCAGGGCCCCCCAGGTGGAGGGTGGGGGAGGCATGGTGTGTGCATAGATCTCAGAGGCAACCCCTGAAATGTGGGGAGTGGGATTGGACAGGAATGCAGGACTCAGGGGGAGCTGGCAGGGGTCATGGGGATGGAGAGAACTGGCCATGACTCAGAGGAGCATTGGCCTTGGTTGTGGGGTGGACCCAGCCTTGGAAGAGGTAGATTGAGCAGGCAGGGAGCCTTCTCAGGGATGCATCTGTTCCTGGCACCCAGGACCAGCTACTGCATGGACAACAGGCCCTGGGGATGTCCCCCTGGGAATACCGAGGTTTTTAATTTTATTTCATGCTGAGGATTGAACCCAGGGCCTAGGCAAATGCTAGGCAAATGCTCTGCCACTGAGCCACACCCAAGCCCTCGGGATTCTTTAACTAACCATGAACTTAGCTTAGACTTTTTCTCACCTGTGCCAAGACTGCCTCATAGCTTAGCTTGTTTGCCTGCCCGTAGCCCCTCTCCAGCCTCTACCGCAGCTGGCCCATGTGCCCCCAGACTGAGACCTCTCAGTGGCTCCTCCTCACCCACAGCTCACGTCAGGGCAAGTCCAAACTCCTCCACCTGATGAGTACAAAGAGCTTCAAATCATCTGACCTCTGCCCAGGTCCACAGCATCATCTCCCTAGGACCCTCAGCTCATGTCCCTCTAGCCTAAGGGGTTCTGGGCTTCCTATTTCACCAAGGGAACACTTCTTCTCAACAACAAAGATCCCCAGCATGAAAACCAGATGCGAGCCAGGAGTGGTATTGCAGACCTGCAATCCCAGTGACTCGGGAGGCTGAAGCAGGAGGATCCCAAATTCAAGGCCAGCCTGGCAACTTAGTGAGGCATTAAGAAACTTAGTGAGACCCTGTCTCAAAATAAAAGCAAAAAGGGTTGGGGATGTGGCTCCATGGTTAAGTGCCCCTGGGTTTAATCCTCAGAGCCAAAAAAAGAAAAAAGAAAAAAAAAAAAGCAGATATGAGCACAGCTGCCCAGGTGAAACCCTGAGGCTCCCCAGAACCCCATTTTTAAATCATTTCCCTGCTACTCCCTGCTGCTCTCCCTTCTGGAACAAACGCACTGGGCCTCCCCCAGTTCATCGGGGCTCTCTCTGCCCTGGGGCTGCCTCCTGTCGCAACAGTCAGGAGGCTGGATTGCTGGTCACCTCCCCATCACCGTGAGCCCCTCAAGAGTCCTCTCTGTGATCCGGAGCCAGCTCTGCCGGTTCTCAGTGACTCTTGCTGGATGACCCCATGAATGCACAGGAAAGGGGCTCTGAGCTTGGTCAGTGTGGGAGGGGACGCGAGCTCGGGGTGGCGGCAGGACAATGAGATGGGGCAGAAAGGCACCATTCGGGCTTCAGGGGCTCAGGAAGGAATGGGGCCAGGTGTGGCCGAGGGGCCCTGAGATCAGATCGGGTGGCTCAGGGAGGGGTACTGGGTGAGAGAGATGGGAGTGAGAGAGGGCTCAGGAAGGGGACTCGGAGGGGGTGAGGGTCGGTGGCGAGGGTCCTGAGGAGCGAGGAAGAGCAGCCCTTGCCAGGGGGCTTCATAAGCCACCGCCAAAGAGAAGTTCTGGCTCAACTTCCCTGCGCCTCCGAGCAGGGGACCCTCCCTCGGGCTCCGGTCAGGCATTTCTGGGTCCAGAGGTGGCTGATACGGTTTGGATGTGAGATGGCCCCTAAAAGCGCCTGTGTTCTCCCGGAATCTCCAGGTGACTGGAGGAGGTGGGCGTGGCCTGCGCGGGCGCATCTTCCCTCCCGCCCCTTCCCCTCCCTGGGCTCCTGGCTGTCACCTGAGCCGCTCTCCTCCACCGTGAGGCTCTACCTCCTCACAGGCCCAGAGCGCAGGACTCAGCCCACCACGGACTGAGTCGCTAAAACATGAGCCGAATGAAACTTTCCCTCCTCTAAGTTGTTCTTGTCGGGCATTTTGTCACAGTGACACAAAGCTGACTAGCTGATGTAAGGCTCAGGATCAGAGCTCTATTGGGTGGCTGCGGGCAGCCTGCTGTCATGTGGTCAAGGGACATCAGACCCACCCAATGGCCCTAAGACTCATATGCATACAGCAAGCCCACTTCTGTGCCCCCCCCCAAACAACCTGGTGCCCTTCTGTATGGTGGAGAGCAGCCCACACAGGTGCCTGGTCGCGGTCCTCCCAACACTCCCCGGAAAGCCCAGGGCAAAATGGTCCACATGTGGTTTATTTAACCACCGCTGCATCCCCGACTCTGCACAGAGCTTGCTGTTTTATAAAGAGCTTAAAATGCATATCTAGGGCTTGATGTAGCTACCAGAAGAGCACTTGCCTCGAACGGGGGAGGCCCTGGCCTCCCTCCGCAGCAGCACTAAAACAAAAGTACAAAACAAAATAGCTGCTATCTCACGTGAGCCTTACTATATTCCCGTAGGATTACATTTCAGCTTTACAATAACCCTCAAGTGACAAGCACTGCCTCACAACTGCACACCCTGTATCTCCTCCGAGCCTCCATTCATTCCGGACCCTCACTGCACCCAGTCTTTCCCCACACCTCCCCCACCCTTGACTCCCACTGCCAAGGTTGTCTGTCACATCATTTGGTAACAAAAACCGGTTTACATGCTGCTGAGGCTGCCGGATGCCACTGTATCAAAAGTGGGCACATGGAGAACTGCTGCAGTAGATTAGCCACGGCCGAAGCAAGAGGCCCTTACTGAGGCTCAGTCCACTTCGTTTTTGTTGTTGTATTTTTGGTCCAACAGACTTGAACCCAGATCTTTTGGCCCCTGGTTTAGGGGGGGTGTGTGTGGCCCTGCATGTGAACGTAAGCAGAATCGTTTGTGCATATTCCATGAGTATTGCTGGTCTCTCTCTCTCTCTCTCTCTCTCTCTCATTTCGGAAATAGAGGAGACTGATTATAAACCACTAAACCACATCTGGCCCGTGGAGTCCAAAATACTGGCCACAACAGAGGAGAGGGGAGGGAAATCAAGGCGCGCTGCTGATTGAACCTAACCGGCTCTAATTGTCTGTTAAGCCAGGGATTTTCAGCTTCACCAATTCTCTGAGCTTCCCTCCCTGGGCTGAGTCCTGGCCTCGGCCGCTCCCATCCTCCCATCGGGACCCAACAAGACTCTACTGCCTTTCAGCCTCCCCTGGCGGGCGGGCGGCATCCATCTGAAGGAAAAAGTGAAGCAAGAGGGAGTTGGGAGAGACTTCAGGAAGACTTCCCGCCTGCGGGCGTGACATCTCTGCGGTGTACGTGGAAATAGACCAGGCCTTGGGAGTTCAGAAGCCCTCAGCCCACTCCCTGACATGGGTCACTGTCACATAATGCCACTCCCATGACATAACAGCCTCATCACAGGAGATGATAAGCAGAGGGAAGGGAGTGCCTGGTGGAGGGGAGGGGGGGTCCCACACCTTAATCTTGATCTTTACTGAGCTCTGGGCCACTGTCACCCTGAGAAGGGTTCCCACCATGACTGTGTGGGCTCAGGCCCATCCCTTCACCTTTGTTAGCATTGGACAGAGAGAGATTTGCTTTCCCTTTTTAAGCTGAGAACCTTTTGTTCCAATGACATCTCTTTCTTTCTTTCTTTCTATTTTATTTTTTATTTTTGTGGTGCCGGGGCTTGAGCTCAGGGCCTTGTGCACGCGAGGCAAGCTCTCTACCAATGGAGCTAGATCCCCAGCCCCGCAGTGACATCTGACATGGAGGCTCCCCATGAGAGCAGGGGCAGTGGAGCTGTCCCCGTGCCAGGCTGCCAGGGCAGCGCCCGGCCTGCTGGCCTCCCGTCTCCCCCACAGCTCCCAGTCCCACTGGGCCTGCTTTAAAAGCCACAGGACAGCAGGGTCTCATGACTTCCCTCCTGCCCTGTTCGTGGGGCGGGGGAAGCCCTTTGTGGCCCACTACCCAGAGGTGCAGAGTCCCCCAGGGACCACGCCTCAGCCGTGACAGAAAGCCAGGAGCCCCTGACTGGGATCCGGTGAGGGGGGAACCCAGCATGCTGCCCGCCACCCGCGTCTCCATGGACACCACAGAGCTGGTGTCATGTCAGAGGGCTCATTCACAAACAGATCCTCACAAGAGAGGGGTTAATCCAGAAAGCAGTGTCTACACCGGGGAACACAGAAGGCGAGGGGGTGGGAGGGAGCAGGTGATCTCCACAAACCCACCCAACAACTGCGAGGCCAGGGACCTGGAATGGGCCCAGGGGAGATCTGAAGGGTCTCCACTACCCAAGACCCCGGGACCCCCCTCCCACCGCCAAGGCCAGCGGAGGCCCAGCCCCCTGCCCGGTACTCACTCCGCCTCTGCCTCTTGCCCTTGATCCCCCGGCTGCCAACGGCCAGGTGCAGCCAGCTCAGAACCAGGGCCACCACACACAGCCCAAGCCGCATGCTCACTGGCCGGCTCCAGGCCCCCGCAGGAGGGGTGGTCGCTGGGGGGTGGACAGCGCAGGGCTCTTGCTAACGCCTCTGGGGCTGGGTCAGCAGCAGGAGGCCCGGGTCCGGGCCAGAACCCAAATCCACCATAATCTCAGCGGGGGACAGAGAGGGCGTGGGAAGCCTCCATCAGCCCAAAAGGAGGTCCTCAAAGCCACCTCAGAGTGTCACATGGGAGTCCTCTCTGTCACTTCAGCAGGGGTTACTCCCAAAAACAACCTATGGGGAAGGAGAGAGAAGGGTTAAGTCTGTGGTACCCGGGGGAGCCCTGGGCTCCATGCCTCCTACCTCCCCGTGTGTTTTCCTACCCAGAAGATGCTGAGAACTCAGAACCTCTGGACACCACCAGTTACCCACCTGGCACCAGGGAGAAGAAATCTGCTCCTCTTCCTGTCCTGCCGAATTCCCTAACCTGACACCAGAGCCGGCTACCTGAGTAGCTGGAATATGGTGAACGCTCAAACCAGATTTGTGGCTTAATGATGATTTTTTCAATAATGGGAACCAGCTGGCCCCACCCTGACTACTATTGGCCAGCTCTAACTGGAAGTCCTTCTTAAGTCTACCCTACAGACCTCATGCTGCAGTAGCAGCTTGATACTTGTCCTTCCATGAGTGGCCCCTCAGCCTTCTCTTCCCAGTGCTGAGTCACCCATGTGCCTTTCACCTGTCCTGGAGCTAGAGCAGTGGCCCCCGGCAAGCTGGCAGACTCTGGATGGCCCTCCCGGCTTGGCGGGAGAAAAGGAAGTAAGGCTTCCCCAGGCCACAGAAACTCTGACACAGCAGGCCCGGCGGGTCTGGCCTTTGTGAGGGGATAAAAGAGGCAGCAATGCCCGCCCTGGTCAGGGACACAGAGAATGGCGATAATCCCCCAGCCCCGTGAGAGCCAGGGCTCTGGACCTGCAGGCTGGGGTGATGGGGGCAGGGGAGCTGGGCCCTCCCTCGTGAGATGTGTCTGGGAAGTGGGACATCTGAGCCTCGAGCCCGACCTGGGAGTGAGGACGGAACCCTGCTCCCCACCTACAGGGTCTGCCCATCCGATGCCCTCTCACACAGAGGCCCGCCCACACGGCCTCCGCACACTTCTGCACACCTGCCCACGCTCACACGGGGACACAGGGAACACCCGGCCCGCAGCAGCGGAAGCCTTGTGGATGCCAGGGAAGCATCACCTTCCTGTCCACTGGTTAGTCACCTTTGGAAAGTCACTTAGCTTCTCTGAACCTCGGTCTTTTCATCTATAAGATGGGGATACTCAGGACTTTCACAAGCTGGCTGAGGGTCACTGAGTTTGGCTTACTGATGAGGAACCTGAGGTACTGGCATGCAGGTGTCCTCCTCCCCTGTCCTAATCCTTTCGCCTCTCATCTCCTCGGTGCCCAGTTTACCCCCTCGCCTCTTGGAGAGGCCCCAGGAGAGCCCACCTGCACAGGAGATAAATCATTATCCCCCCAGGGAGTTCAGTACCTCCCTCCTCGGCCTCTCCCACTAGCTTTGAAGGCCAGACACACTCAAGTGGTTAAGCTGCCTGGAAGAAGTGTTTACACGAGGGCTGATGGATCCCACCTGCTGCTGTGGCCGGAGCCAGCGGAGATGCCCCCAGCCACCCCCAAATGCCAGCCCCTGCGTGACCTTCAAAGGCTTCCCACCTTCCCCGGCCCCGGCTACACATGTCCTTCACCCAGAGTGTGGATGCCCAGTCCAGTTTACCAAACTAGGGTCTTCAGTCCCCAGTACGCAGCCTCAGAGGCTGGGCGCACAGTTTGATGGTCAAGGGCACAGAGCGCTTTGAATGCTGGCTCTGGGGCTGGCTAGCTTGTTACCCTGTGTTCCTGGCTTAGCTGGTCTAAGCCTGTTTCCTTATCTGCAAGACAGTTGCCTCTGGACACCTTAAATGAGTTACTATATGACACTGCTTTGAGTGCAGCAGGCACACAGGGAGGTCTCGATATCAATATCAATCTCAATATCAACAAAAGCAATATCGACATTTTCTGTGTCACCTGGATACCAACCTTGATCATGAGCATTGACATGCCATTTACTCATTTGCACTGATCTCTGGTTGATGGCCTGGGCACCAAAGTAGCTGCTCAGAGGGACAGGATTTACCTCTGATTCCCCAGAGGGACAGGATTTACCTCTAACAGCACTGGTCAGACTGGGCTGTGAGGACCCCCAGCAGATCCATCCTGCCAGTCCTTACATTTGACAAACACTGCATCAGACAAACTAGGTGTCCCACCCTTTGGCCTAACTGTGTGATCCATGTCTCTAGGGTCCTTGGGGTAGAAAAGGTCCCCTATGCCTCTCTGTGCTCTGTGTCTGCCCACACGGTGCCTGGGTCAGTGCTCAGCAGAGGCTGCCCCCTCCTGAGCCCCGGTCCTCCAGGTTCGACCTGGCCACACTCACCTAGCCTCTGCCTGAAGTGATCTTCTGGCCCACTCTCACGGGAATCACCAGGGACCACCGTCTCAGCTGAGAGATGAAGAGGGGGATCCAGATGCAAATTCCATCCGACCAAGTGGCACTGGCTTCCTTCACCTCTGGGATCAGAAGTGTTCCAAACCCTTTTTTTAGGGGAAAAATATAACATTTTCAACCCCACAAAGAAGCTAAAGACACATCTATACCAGGGGATGGGAGTGACGCATGTGAGCAGAGCAGGATGTGGCATGGGCAAACCCAGCTCAAGTGGGCACAGGCCATTCGGCTCCAGCTGGGGGCTGACGGGCAGAAAGGATGGCTCAACATCACCAGATCCTCAGGCATTTTGAAAGAGCAGTAGAAAATTCAGGATCCTGGGTGAAATACGTTGCACAGTCTTAGACTACAGATCCTCAGGTGCCAAGCTCCAGAGGGCCACAGGTCCCTGCCTGGAGGTTCCACATCCCTCTGGCTAGATCCTGGCCCCCCACAGATGCATCTAGGAAAAGAGGACACCATGGGCTGGGGCGGGAGTGGAGCCAGAAGCAGACAACTTTCTTTTAAGTCGCCTGTCTCTGTCATGGTTCTGCTGTCTGGTGTCCTGGGGGCCTTGGGCTATGGCACAGGCAGTCTCGGGGGCTCCTTTCTCTACCCGGAAAGAAAGGGAACTGCTGATGCTCAAAGTGCCCGGCATTGGTGGGGGCTCGGGGTGGGGAGGGGCATTCCTCTCTGCCAGGGTGGGGGTGAGGGTGCCTCCTGCCACCTGACCTGCTCTAGGCCCTCATTTATTCCACCCTAAGGAAGAGGGAGGTAGTATTATATCCCATTTTGCAGAGGTTGGGGTCTCCGTGGCTACCCAGAACGGGGTGCCTGCTGGGTGCTGTGAAGGTCGCTGAGGAATGTGCCCCCTTCCCTGCTTGGGGACTGGACCTGCAGCAGGTGAAAGGGCTGGGGGCCGAGCTGGCGGGAGACCGAGGGATGGATCCGGAAGGGGAGGCCGCGCGTTGGGGAGGGGGACACCATTGGGGGCGGAGCTGGGCGGAGACTCGGTCCTGACACAGGGCTGGAATCACTTCACCTTCCTGCCTGTAACACTGTCAGGATAAATTGGTACTCCGGCCGGGGCCGATCCGGACCCAAAAATGTAAACCATCCAGATAATTCCTCATTAGCCCTCCCAGGAGCGGCTGCGGGCTGGACAGCTCGGGCTGCGGAGCGGGCAGGCGGCGGGGGGCCGAGTTGCTGGGCTTGGGGGGCGGGACGAGTACGCGCTGCCCAACCTGCCGGGATTAGCTTGTCCGCCAGAGCCGAACCAGGTGCTGGGGCCGTTTTCCCGCCCCCCCCCCAAATCAAGGGACCAGAGAGAGGCTCCTGCAGCCCCCCCCCATCANCTGCAGCCCCCCCCCATCACCGCCCCGAGTGTCCACATTCATCCTCCCTCTCCACCATCCCCGAGAGGCCCCAACAGGTGCCCTAGGAGAGATGGACCGAAGCCCCGGTGGTTGCCCCCAAGATCCAAGTTCAAGAGCCAATTTCACAAGAAACCCCGACCTCTAATACCCGCACCCAGAAGTCATCCCTGCTCGCCTCGGGGCCCCAGACGAACAGGGCCCCCAGCTCTGCCCCACCAAGCTGTACCGTCTGACCCTCAGCGCGAGCCAGGGAATCGCGCCACCTCCCTGCGCACCCAGGGCCGAAGCGCACGTTGCCTGCCACGTTGGACCCGGGCCCGGGCTGTGGGAATGGGATGGGGTCACCAGGGACCATGGGACAGGGGGACCCCAAGGCAGTGAGACCAGGGATCAAGAGCCTCTGTGGCGGGGAGGGTGTGTGACAGGGCTGGTGGACCTAGAAGTTCAGGACTTTATAGGGGGTTGCGGAGGACCCGAGGAAGCGATCGGGACCGGGCTGCCCGCTTGCCCTGAGGGGTGACGGGGCGACAGGGTTCGTAGCAGGGAGTCGAGGAGGTGCCTTCTTCCGAGGGATGACCGAGAGAGCAATGGGGCTCCCCGTTCTCCGTCTCCCCCGCCCGAAGGGTAAGCCCCGAATGGGGGCCCGCGGCACCCCAGGTCCCAGGGAAGGGGCGCTAGGAGAGAGGACGGAGCCGCGAAGCGGGGACTCACCTCGGCGCTGCCAGCCGCGGCGGGGGCAGGCCCGGGAGGGGCGAGGGCGCGGCCGGCTCAGCCGCCCGCCGCAGGACTGTCCGGGGCGCCCGGCTCGCCTGCGCTCCGCCCGCCCGTTCCCAAGTTGCTCAATCTGCGGGCGGCTCACGCCCTCCGGGGCCAGCGCCCCACCCGGCGCATCACTCCCGGGGCGGCTCTGTGGCCCCCGCTCTCCGCGGCTCACAGCTCGAAAGCCCCACTGCGGCTCGCCGCGCCGGGCTCTCCGCCCCGCGCTCGTGTCTCCGTCGCGCCTCCGCTCGGCCGGAGCTCCCAGCCGGGAGAGGGGCCAGTCCTCCGCTCGCACGAGGGAGGGAATCCCCCCCCTTCGCGGTCCCACCCCCGAGCCGGCCCCCCTTCCTGGGATCCGCAAGAAAAAATGGACTGGAGCGCCTGGCCGGGAGCCGCAGCCCCCTCCCGCACGCCCGTGCACCACGCTGGCGCGCTGCGCCCTGAGCGCAGGGCTGGCACGGGAACAAATTCTCTGAACCCCGGCGCAGACCCTCTGCCCCGGTCTCCTCCCTCCCGGGCCGCACCAGTGTCCACACCAGGGGGATCCCAACAGCCTGGGCACCCGCAGCAGTTCAGAGCATCTGGGGGTCTGAAGAGCGCCCGGGTCCCTAGCCAAACCCCAGTTTCCCCATCAAGAACCAGGAAAGTGACAAGGAATAGACTCAACAGAGCTTTGTGTTCCTGGCCACACCCTCCTCCCCTTCAGGATCAAATAATCTTCAAAGCATCTTTCAAGTTCAAAAGAAATACTAAGACCCTGGGCACCCACGAGGACTCCTCCACACTCCCACACTCCTCGCTGGTACCGGAGAGTGGCAGAAGTTACAGAATACAACCTACATTCAAATCCCCACTCGGTCACTTACCAGCTGTGTGGCCATGCCTAAGGTACTTAACCTCTCTGAGCCTCAAGGTTCTCATCTGTTTTGCAGGTTCAGTGAAATGAAGTGTGCAATGCCTGGTGGATGGTAGGAACTCTATAAATGTTTGTGGGATGAGCATTGAAGGGCTGCAGACACCTGCAGTGACCCAGATGATGTTGAAGTTGAGCCTGAAGAGGGAGGGAGGGACACTCACTTCTTAGGGTGGCAAACAGCTGTTTTCCAGCCTCACTTCAGATTGGGGAAAGGAAAATGAGCTAACACTGTCGTTAGTGGAGTCAAGCTGGAGCAGAAAAGATGTACTGATTGTGCGTGGGGTGGGGGTGAGTAATCAAGACAGGCTGTGGAATCTCCTTCCTTGGAGAGGAGGGGGGAGGTCTGACTGGTGAGCCAAGAGCACAGGGTCCTTTTCCACGGCAGAGGAATGGGTGGAATGGCCAGGGAGCAGGGAGCAGGATGGTAGGTTGCCAGAGAAAGCGGAGCCCTGGGATCCCAGATGCCCAGTGTCTGGACTCCCGGAGCCAGGGTGTTGCCAAGTTTGCAGGAGGGGAATGGCCATTTCCGAGTTGGTCCAGGGCCCCTCCAGGCCCCTCCCTCTCCCTCTGCCCCGAGCCTCCCTGGTGTCTAACCAGCTCTTGGCTCTGCTCTGTGCCTAATCAAACAGCTCCAAATGCCGAAAACTCAATGTTTATTTTATTTTATTTTTTTACACACTTGCATAACTCCCTGACAAGCCACGCCAGGCGCTGGGCTTTTGTTTGGTTTTATTTTGTTGCATTTAAGGGAAAAAAGAGAGAGAGAGAAGAGAAGAAATAACACAAACCACTCAGCCCTAGAAGCTGTCTTAAGCCAGGCAGTGGGCTCGGGTTTCCTGCCTGAGGAGAAGTCTGTGGGAGTTGGGGGCCTCGCTACTGGGCTCAGGAATGAGTGAGAAAGCGTAGAAAGCCACCTGGGTCAGAGAAGATAGGGAATTAGAACCATGTGACCATAATGGGTGGATAACAAAGAGCATTTCTTGTGCATCTAATATATGCCACTGTGCTTGGCATAGATGGTTACTTGTTTCGCAACCATTTTCTTTTCCTTCTTCCTTTCTCTCTTTCTTTTTCTTCAGTATTGGGGATGAAACCCAGGGACCCTCTTACCATCAGACTACATTCCCAGCCCTTTTCATATGTTTATCTATTTTTATTTTGAGACCAGGTCTCCCTAAGTTGCCTAGGCTGACCTCAAACTTGCAATCCCCCTGCCTCAGCCTTCCGAGTAAGCTGGGATTACAGATGTGCGCCATCGTGCAAGGCAAGCATTCTACCAACTGACCTATGTCCCCAGCCCCTCCCTGACCCTTCTCAAAACAGCTCTATGGAGTCTTCTCGCGAGTCGGCCGGCAGACCTGTGTGGTAGACTGCGCATCACTCCTCTACGGCCGGGGATTGTCTCTTCCCCTACCCTGTGAGTTCCTTCATGATCCCAGCATCATGGACACGCTGAAGCAACGCTTGGTGAACTGAACCCCAGACAGCCGGGACCATCCCTCTGTAGTCCACCGGTGGTGTCATACATCACTGTTACCACGACAAGCCTAGATCATCACTCTCATTAGAAGATAAAAAGTGAGCAGACTTGGGCCACAGTAGCAGCTCCTGGACATGAGTAAGTTTCCAAATACTTTGTGTTATTCTTCACCAGGCAAGAACTATTTACCATCTTCATTTTCACCATCTCGTGATACTTTCCACTACAAGCAATAGAAGAACAAGTCAAAAGAGTGATGTAGTATTTAAATTATTTATTTGTGTATTATTTATACATCAAGAAGGACTTATGTAGGAATGACCCAGTAGCTCAACCGCTTCCCTCGAGAATCGGGTTCTGGGCGGGGGGGTGTAGCTCCACGATAGAGCACTTGTTTAGCGTCTCTGGGTTCAATTCCCAGCATTACCAAAAAAAAAAAAAATCGTGTTCTTTTCCTCTATTCTCATTCAATCTTCCTCAGCATGTTGGCTACTGCCCTTATGAACACCGTGTAGAGGCAGCAGCTGGAGGCACCACATCTTCATCCACCAATTCCATCAACAAGTCTTTCTCCCCACCCCATATATATACAAAACCTGTCTCTCTCTATATTATATATATGTGTACACACAGACACACACTCACACTCACACAAATACACACACACACACACATAAACATACAAAAGACAGGGTCTTGCTGTGTTGCCCAAGTTGGTCTCCAACTGGACTCCAGTCAGGGGTCTTGCCATTTCAGCCTCCCCAGTAGCTGGGACTATAGGCCTGTGTGTTCTCTCTCTCTCTCATCAAGGATTGAACCTAAGGGTACTTAGCAGCTGAGCCACATTCACAGCCCTATTTATTTATTTATTTATTTTGAGACAGGCTCTCACTGAGCTGCTTAGGGCCTTGCTAAATTGCTAGTCTGGTCTCAAACTTGCCATCCTCCTGCCTCAGCCTCCTGAGTCACTGGGATCACAGGCAGCACCCAGCTAGCAATGAGTAGTTCTGCTTCGTGGGGCTTTAGGATGCCCAAAGTAGGGAGGAGGGCCGCAGATGAAGTCCTTCTGGAAGGACCTTCTATACCAGGCTAAAGAGCAGGCACTAAACCTTAAGGGCAATGGCAACCCTGAGGGTCTATGAGGCGGTGGGGGGCAGGCAGGATTGGAGCTGTGCTTCGGAAGGACTTCCTGGCAACGCCCACGCTGGCTGAATTGGGAGAGAAGACCCAGAAGGAGGGAGCGAGGCGCTCCAGTGACAACTGATGGGTGGTGGTTCCATTTTCTCTTTGCTCCAGCCTCCCTTCCTGGGGGCCTGCCGTGGGCCCTGGAGGCCAGCACCACCGTACACCTGGCTCTAAGCTCGGGTTGGCTGATGCACACCAGGGCCACTGTCCCCTTTGCCCAGCGCGGTCGGAGACATCACTCGTCCTCCCCCTGGAGGGTGCAGCGCCAGCCTCCTGTCACCCCCCCTGTCCTGGCTACCCTTCCTGCAGCTCCTGCTGCTCTGCTGCCCTCTCCCCTCCCAGTGCCCTGCAGTGCCCTCTTCCTCACACAGGACTTGGGCCCCTGTCCTCTTTGTGGCAGCTTCGAACACCAACTTGGAGACCTGTTCTCTGTATCCCAACCCTCAGGGACCTCCGAGGCAGGACAATCATCTCGCCAACTCCACCTCCGCCTCCCACCCCCATGGCCACGCCCTCGTGGGGCCTCACCCAAACTGCTGGACCCCCGGACCCTCCCCAGAATCCCCTTCTGCTCCCAAGCCTGCCCCTTGCTCCTAGTTCAGAGTCTTGGCATTCCACCTGCTGGACAGTGATGCCCGCGCCTGCGTGGCCTCAGCAGCTCACCTGCAGGCAAACCCTCTGCCACTGTCATCTGGGTGCTGAGCTCTGCTGGAGAAGCCCCAGCCACCCGGGAGGTGGCACCACTCACTGCACGTCCTCAGCCATGTGTGTCATGTGTCCTGTGGTGTGTGGGGCTGATGGCCCCAGAGAAGCTCCTTGGGCCACCCAGACCCCACCCTCCTCTCCTAGTCCCAGTCTTCATCCTCAGGACTGATGAGAGTAGCTCTTCCAATTTCCTGTTTGGGCGGGGTGTAGTGCCCACCCATAATCCCAGCAACTTGGGAGGCTGAGGCAGGAGGATCACAAGTTCCAGGCCATCCTGGGCCACTTCAAAAGACCCTGTCACCAAACAAAAAATAAATGAATAAGCTGGGGGTGTGGCTCAGTGGTAGAGCTCTCCTGGGTTCAGTCCCCAGTACTAGAAGAGGGGAAAAAAGAAAAAAGTAGAAACCCAACTTCCTGCCCTAAAATAGATACATAGATAGATAGATAGATAGATTTTTTGGTAATGCTGAGAACTGACCCCAGGATCCTTGCACATGGAAGACAGGTGCTCTTGGACTGAGCTACATCCCCATCCCTGAAACTACACTTCTGATCCCCATGCAGAACCTCTCTCCCCTCAGGTTCTCTCTTGGTAAACAGCAAGGATCCAGATGGGGCAGGAAACTGAGGGGGTGCTGTTCTTTTGCCTCTCTCACCCCCTCGTCCACTCTACTGGCAAGCCCTGCCGGATCCAGCTCCAGCACCTTCCTGAACCATCTCCCCTGGTTGCCGCGGGGTCCAGCCCTCTTTGCTGCCTACCTGGATGGTGGTCAGCACCCCTTCGCCCCCTGTTCCCATTCCCCCTCAACACAGTGCACACAGCAGCCCGCACACGGTGAAGACCATAAAGTGGACCTTCACTCGCTCCCTGCCCAGACGTCCGGTGATTTTCCATCGCACTTGGAGTCCAGTCCAAACACCATCCCTTATAAGGCCACGTCCCTCCGGCTTCATATACCGCCTCCCTCCCTCCCTCCCTCTTTCTTTCCCTCTGCTTCAGCTGACTGGGCTCTTCCCGTTCCTGGATGATTCCCAATCTCTCTCAGGGCCTTTGCACAGGTCCCCTGGCTGCTGCCCTTCCCGTGGCTCTTGGCATGGGCTGCTGCTTCCCTTCCGCCCATCTCGGCCGAGACACGGGATGCTGAGGGATGTTTCCTGACCCCTCCATCTAAGTAGCGCCCCATGACTCGGGGCCACGGCTTCCCTTCTGCCTGGTGGTGTGCCCTGTTGTGGACTCGGGCTCCTGGGGACCCTGCGGTTGAAGCCCTCTGCCCTCCCCCAGCCTGTCTGCTGCCATCCCTGGGAAGGTCACCAACAGCCTCCTCATCCCCAGATGAGGTGCCAACCCCCAGTGCAGCTCCTGAACCCCCCCAGGGCCCGTTCCTCTCTTCTGGTCTCTGCCCACTCCTCCTCCCAGCCTTCAACGGTGGACAAGCCCAAGGGGATCCTGGCCCTGGGCCCTTCTCCACTCACAAATAGATGAAAAAACAACAGCATGAATGGTGTCACCCTACTTTGGGGGCAACCAGGGGAGTGAAAACTCTGGCTCCATTTGTGTACATGGAATCAAAGAGCATTCTGCTGTCATAACATGTAAATCAATAAATTGAAAACAACAACAACAACAACGCCCAGTTGTAAGACTCATGAGATAGTTAATTTTATGTGTGAATTTATGGGGGCCAGCTGACAAACATTATTCTAAACATTTTTCTGAAAGTACTTTTTATTTTTATTTTTTAATTTATTTTCTTTGGTACTGGGGTTTAAACCCAGGGGTGCTTTACCACTGAACCACATCCTCAGCCCTTTTTATTTTTTATTTCAAGATAGGGTCTCACTAAGTTGCTGAGGCTGGCCTCAAACTTGTGATCCTCTTGCCTCAGCCTCCCAAGTTGCCGGGATTACAGGCATGTGCCACGGCACCTGGTGAAAGTACTGATAGTCTAAATCAGTAGAATTTGAATAAAATGAAGCCCT
This sequence comes from Marmota marmota marmota, assembly GCF_001458135.2. Taxonomy (NCBI): domain Eukaryota; kingdom Metazoa; phylum Chordata; class Mammalia; order Rodentia; family Sciuridae; genus Marmota; species Marmota marmota. Next base: position 26,345,758 of record NW_026000082.1, on the reverse strand, counting down.
TGGTGATGCACATGAGCCTTCTCCAACCACTTGAAGGCCTTCAGAGAAAGAAAAGACTTCCCTCCCGGGAACAAGAAGGAATTCTGCCGGCACACTGCCTTTGGACGTCCCTGGCCTCCAGCCTGTGGCACCGCCCCACAGATACTAGAATGTCAAAGAGAAACAGAGACAGAGAGGCACAGAGGGCCACAGAGACAGAGAGAGACACAGAAAGAGACAGAGACAGGGGGACAAGAGCTGAGGAATGTGAGTGGCCTCCCGAAGGTGGAAAAACAAGGAAACAGATCTTCTTCAGCACCTCTGACAGGAACACAGCCCTTACAACCCATTTCAGACTCCTCGCCTCTGGAACTGTAAGCCAACAAGCTTGTGTTGTCTTAAGACACCAAGTTTGTGACATATGTCTATCTCATGGAGAGATAATCACGACAGGCACAGTGGCACACGCCTATAACCCCAATGATTCGGGAGGCTGAGGCAGGAGGATTGCTGGTCAGCCCCACTCTGATCCCAAAGATCTCCCATTATCTACCTCACCGGCCATCCCTGCCTGGGCCCTGCCTGGGGCTCCTTGGTGGTCTCCAGCTGATGATCACAGCAACCAGAGTGGTTTTCTGTAAGTCAGGTCACAGCACTTGTATTTGTTCTCTGCTGCAGCTGCAATAAATGAACATGAACTTGGTGGCTTAAAACAACTTATTCTTACTGTCCTGTGGCTTCATGTCTGACATGGGCTTTTAGGGCAGCAGGTCCTTCTGGGTACCTGGGGAAGACCTTCCCTTGCTTTCCTTGCCTTCTAAAGGCCCCCCACGTTCCTTGGCTTGTGGCCCCTTCCTTGCCTCACTCGGACCCACACTCTATGGTCCCATCTCCTTCTCGGACGCTGACCCCCCTGCTTCCCTTCCTTGGGAACCTTGGTGATGATCCAGGACACACCTGGCTGATCTAAGACTATCTCCCCATCTTGAGATAGGTGACAGCGTCTGCAAAATCCCTTTTACTCCATAAGGTAACGTATTCACAGCTTTGGGGGATTAGGCTGGACATCTTGGGAGAACTGTCTAGCCCAGCACTCCTAAACCCTCCCACCTGGCGCAGAAGCCAAACATCTGACCTGACCTCCCAGCCCCCAAGGGACCTGCCCTTGCCTGCCCACTCTGCCCACTCTGCCCACTTTGGACCAAACCCTGCCCAACTTCAATGTCTCCCTTTTGTTTTCCTTCAGCTTTGGATGCTCTTCGTCCAAATGTGCACATAGCCTGCCCCTTCTGGTCATTCAGGCCTCCTGCCAACTGTCTGCTCCTCAGAGGGACACTCTCTTACCCCTAGTAGAGCATTTTGTGATTTTTTTTTTTTGTAATGCTTGATCTCTGCCTGATATTGCTATTTTTTCTTGTCGTCTGCCTCCCCTATAGAAAGGCACACACCGTCCAGCTGAGCCCTGTCTCTCCAAACCCCCAGCAACGGAACTCAGCCAGTACCTGTTGAACACGTCAGTGGGCCTCAGTTTCCTTCTTTTTCCCATGGATATAACCATACCTTCTGCCTCCTTGAGTTACTTTGAGAAGCAAATGAGATAATCATGGCTGAAACTTTCGGTGGCCCATCATGAGCTAAGCACCGCACCAAGAACTTTTTATTTGAGATGTGTAGTTCGTTAGTTCAAGGTCTTTGGTTGAAATCCTTTGGTGCTCTGCTGTCTCCCGGGTGCCCATGCTCGCTACCTCTCAAGCCAGCAAAGGAGAAGGCGGCTTACTGTAAGATAGACTGGTGAGCATCTGAGGAGAGGAGAGCATGCAGGAAGAGGGCTGCTTCCTGGGCATTGTGAAGGGGCCCCATCAGTGCTCTCCGCCTCCCCCTCCAGGGCCACATGTTCCCTCATCCCCACTTCTGGGCTTCTTCTCAGAAGATTAGTTTCTTTGGCTTGCATGTAGCCATTTGTGGCCCAGAATGGCTTCTGTGACCTTCCGTTGGGGTTGTTCAGTATCCACTGCCTGTTGGGGTTTTAAGCCCTACTTCAGAGATGGGGAGCCAATTGTCCCAAACTGTGAACAAGATGGTAAGGTCATGAGACAGGTGTGGCTACCTGGACATGTGTCCTCAGGAGGAACTGTGGATGGGAAGGATTCCATATAACTGGGCAGGTACCCCAAAACATCTGCAGTAATGGCAAAGGGCATAGCTCCCTCTCTGGCCATAGTACAATCTCAAGAAACATAGGCTTCTCCTTTTCCAACCACCTTTCCACTCTACTTAGCCACATTCATATGCATAATGTAATCTCCAGCTTGTTCTCCGATCTCCACAACCAGTCAGCACCCAAGCCACCTGGAGCGAGTTTCCAGCACGTGTGTTCTTGCCATCTCTTCAAATTTAACCAAGAAAGAGCTGGATTATTTTCTCCCCAGACACGGGATCATCTCCTTCGTCTTCCTGTCTTTGACCCAGCATGACCCTCCCAGGAAGCCCCACTCTGATCCCATTAGATCTCCCATTACCCACCTCAGGGCCTTGGGAGAGGTCCCGCCTCTCCCCACACTGCTAGTCTTCTCCCCACTCCTGTATTCATTACCGAGGGCGAGCATGAGTACCTGGGAGTCAGCAGAGCACCAAGGCCGGTGCTCTGGAGTCGGACAGACCTGGGTTACAGTCCCAGTTCTGCCTTTTAACTTTGTGACCTTGGAAAAAAATCTCTTGAACATGATAAGTTCAGTTTCCTCATGTGTAAAATGGCAATAATTACAGTTCCTGCTTTATAGGATTGTTTTTAGAACTGATACAATGCAAATAAAGTAAGCATATGCATTATTTTCTAATTGATTGATTGATTGATTAGGTTCCAACAATGTGCCAGGAAAACAAAGATAAATAAGATTTTTAATATCCTGAACTTTCTCAACAGGTCTGTGTCATTGCAATGGCTCTTTTAAAAAACTAGTAATTAAGCTGGGTTCAGTGGTGCACACCTGTAATCCTATCAACTCACAGGTGGAAGATAGGAGGAAATAGGATGGTCACAAGTTCAAGGGCAGCCTCAGCAATTTAGCAAGACCCCGTCTTAAAATTAAGAAAAAATATATAAAAGTCTGGGGATATAGCTCAGTTAGTAGAGTGCTTGCCTGGCATATACAGGGTCCTGGGTTCAATCCCTAGCACCACAAAAATAAGTAAATAAATAAAAATAAAGAGGGATAGGGGTGTAGTTTGGTGGCAAAGCATCCCTGGGTTCAATCTCCAGTTCCCTTAAAAGAAAGAAAAACAGTCATTATCATTTAATTGTATGTATTTTATGGGTATAATGTGATAATTTGATACATAAATACAAAATGTCATAATTGTAATAATCTTTTTTACTCCTTGCCCAACAACTCCCTTCTGACTCTGTTATTATAATTAATGGTTAATTGTATCATATAATGTTAATTATATATAACCATATGTTATAATTACATGCAACTTGTTTCCAATTACAAGAGCAATTATGATTATTTAGAAAAACAGAGGAACTGGGGCGCAGTGGCTCACATCTGTAGTCCCAGTGGCTGGGGAGGCTGAGACAGGAGGATCGAGAGTTCAAAGCCACCCTCAACAAAGAAGAAGCACTGAGAAACTCAGCAAGACTCTGTGTCTAAATAAAATACAAAATAGGCTGGGGATGTGGCTCAGTGGTTGAGTGCCCCTGAGTTCAATCCCCAGTACCCTCCTCCAAAAAAAAAAAAAAAGAGAGAAAACAGAGGAAGATCAGAATCACTCTGAATCCCCCAATGTAGTAGAATTCTTTCCCTTCAGGTAGGCTACTTTACAATGATCATGCCACATGTCACATGTCACTGTGTCAAGGGCTATTTTGTAATATTTGGCTATGCCATGAAAGATCCTTTGAAGTATCATCATGACTGGCTTCCCTGGGGAGATAGCAAAAGGTGAACGCAGCCACATGTATTTTTGTGACTCCCCCATTGTTACAGATCTTGGCAGGGTCTTCTTCCAGTGACAAATGACAACTATAAGCATCATTATTCCACTGGATGCTGCTGTCTGGGTCTCACTACAGTGTTTTTTTTTTTTTTTTTTTGGGCTACTGGCAATTGGACCCAGGGCCACTTAACCACTAAGCTACACCCTTACCCTCTTTATTTTTCATTTCGAGACAGGGTCTCACTAAGTTGCTTAGGGTCTTGCTAAGTGGCTGAGGCTGGCTCTGAACTTGCAGTCCTCCTGTCTCAGCCTCCTGAGCCGCTGGGATTCCAGGCAGACACCACCATGCCCGGGCAGTGCTAGTCTTTTGCACCTGTTGTTTCACTTTATGCTTGGACAGCACTGTGGACTGGGCATCCCCACTGAGCAGACAAGGAGACAGAGGCTGACCAGGTTAGCTGCTCCCCGAGGAGGCGCAGCCGTGACCCAGACTAGGTTTGGATCCGGGTCTGTGGGTACCTCTCCCTGGCTTCTATAGCAGAGTAGTGAGAAATACTGCAACTTTCTGTGGCGTCCCTGCCGGGAGCATTTTTAAAGCTTCCTGGAGCCTTCTCGCCCCTGGAACAGTGCTTATATGTGGTGTGCGCCTGATAAATATCAAATGGACCCATAAAGATGTAAGAGGGTGTCTCTCTCACTCTATTACCTAAATGGAGTATTTTCATTAAAAAAAAAATAATTGTCGATTTGATTGGCAGGAATGTCATCATTGTTTTGATTTGCATTTCTTTGACTATTGATAAGATGGCCTATGTGTTACAAATGCCTGTCACTGAATATTTATAATTAGTCTCCTGTGGATTTCATATCCATTATCATCTGTCCCATTGTGTAAATTATAAGATTCCATTCATTTCAAGGGTCTCTGGGCTTTTCCTCCTCAAGTTTTACAAGACTGGCTGTGCAGGGTGGCGCATGCCTGATCCCAGCAACTCGGGAGGCTGAGGCAGGAGGATTGCATGTTCCAGTCCAGTCTGGGTAACTTAGCAAGACCTTGTCTCAAAACAAAAATACAAAGGGTTGGGGATGGTGTTTGGTGGTAGAACACACCTGGTCCAATTCCCAGTACTGAAAAAACGCAGATGTGTAAGATTGTCACATGGCAAGGGTATTAATTATTTTCACCATTACTGCACCTGCTTAGCCTGTCCCCCTCTAAGATCACATCATTCTGTCCACAGGGCTCCTGCAGATGCGTCCATTCGTGGGTGGCCCCCCGTTCTTAGGGCAGGCAGCGCTCGGGTCAGACTTTTCTGTCTCTCTCAGCTTTGTCAGGAGCCTGGGCTTGAGCACATGGTAGTGCCCACTAACCCTTCTTCAGGGTCACAGAACAGATAGGGAGCCTCTTTTTCAGAGAGGCTCACACAGGGAAGGCTTTACCATTTCCATTTTGTTGATGAGGAGACTGAGGCACAGCGAGGCTCAGAGACGTGCTCACAAGAACACTGAGTGCAAGTGGCCAAGCCTGCATTTGAACTCAAGTCACCTGATTCTGTCTTGACTTCCTTCATCTGATGTTGCTGGGAGGGGCCAGGGAACCCAGGTTAGTAAGCAGCTGCTGATACAGTTCTCGGACCCCAGACTTCTTTTTCTTTTTCTTTTTCTTTTCTTTTCTTTTTTTTTTTGTACTGGGGATTGAACCCAGGGGCACTTAACCACTGAGCCACATCCCCAGCCCCCCTCTCTCTATATCTATATCTATATCTATATATGTGTGTGTGTGTGTGTGTATATATATATATATATTTTTTTTTTTTGTGGGGGGAGAGGGTACCAGGGATTGAACTCAGGGGCACTCGACCACTGAGCCACATCCCCAGCCCTATTTTGTATTTTATTTAGAAACAGGGTCTCACTGAGTTGCTTAGTGCCTCGTTTTTGCTGAGGCTGGCTTTGAACTGGCAATCCTCCTACCTCAGCCTCCTGAGCTGCTGGGATTACAGGCCTGCGCCACTGCACCTGGCTCAGACTGCTTTTTTCTTGCTAGGTTGGTCTCAAAGCCTTGGTTGAGCTATTGTTTTTCCTCAGTGTCTGCTGTGAGTGAGCGAATGTGTGTGTGTGTTGGGGTGTGTGTGTGTGTCTTGGTGTGTGTGTGTGTGTGTCTTGGTGTGTGTGTGTCTGTCTGTGTGTTTTGGTGTGTGTGATGAGGGGATGGAATGAAACCAGGAAGCTCTGGGGACCGCTGCATGGTGGAAGGCCTTGAACGGCGAGCCAGAGTCGGACTTCATCTCCAGGACAACCCGCTCATACTCATCACTGAATGAGAAAAAAAGAACCGACCACAGCGCCATGACCAAGGTGCCCAGACTCTGGGTACAAGAGGTGGCAGAGCTCCAGGGGCCTCCAGAAGCCCCTGGGAGCAGCTCTTGCTCCTCACAAAGGAGGGAACGACCCCAGCAAGGACAGGTGACTTGCCCAAGGCACTGCAGCGGAGGGAAAGGAACCCGAGGGTCCAGTTTCCAGCTGATGTCCCCTGCCACCCAGTCTGCCAAGCACGAGGAGGGCATCTCTGTGGAGACAGGCCGGGGCCTTCGCTCATCCACTCCCTCATTTTGTTTATTCAGTTAATATTTACTCCGCAGTATCTCCACATCCAGGGATTCCGTGTGTACGTGTGTGTGCGTGTGTGTGTGTGCACGTGTGTGCATGGATTCAACCAACTACGCACAAAAATATTGGGAGAAAATTCCATCCGCACTGACTATACACAGGCTTTTTTTGTCTTTATTCTCTAAAAAACACAATATAGCAACTATTAACACAGCGATTACATTGTATTAAGGAATCTGGAAACTCAGGAACACAGGAGGGTGCGCGTCGGTGCTGTCAGTACCACGCCCTTCACAGGAGGGGCTTGAGCCTTCGAGAACTCGTATCTATAGGGGCCCTGGAATGAATCCCCCGTGGATACCGAGAATGTACATCAAATTGTAAACTAAGCAAAACAAAAACTATAAGATGATGAACAAAAAGACAGACTTGGTCCCTGGGCGCCGAGCGGAAGGGGGTGAGTGGTGTGGCAATTAGAACTCAGGGGGTCATGATCCTTTTGGGAGGAATTGAGGCAGCAGGAGCCCTGAGCAAGATGCCCGGAGAAGCGATTCCCAGCTGGGACCCCAGAGCATTGGTCCCTCGTGTCACACAGGGAGGGAAGGCCCTGCATGAAAAGCAAGAGCGAGAGAAAGCCCCAAAGGTGAAGATATGTCGTCCTCAGAGACCCAGGTAGCAATGATGGTGTGGTGGCTGTGAAGGGGAGCCATGCGACATGGAGCCCGAGCAGCAAGGAGGAGCCTGGGAAGCTGCGCAGGGCAGTGCTCAGACCTGGGGACCACAGGGAGCCCCTTTTCAGTAGGTGTGTCGCATGAGCAGGTCACCCTCTCTGCAACACAGAAGGCAGATTGGAGGGGACAGCATGCAAGGGAGAGGTGCCATGGGTGGCTTGGTCTCCCTAGTCCCCTGGAGACCAGACCCAGAGCTGGCCTAGCCTGGGGTGGGTGGCAGGGTCAGAGGTCGCGGAGTGTTCATACCACCCCCTGCTTCTGCCAGCCTGCCCCAGACAAAGCAAGCTGGAGAGCTAATTAGGTCCAGGTGCTGTGGCCCCAGACTCTGTGCAGAGAGGACAGACAATGCTGAGCCCACCCCCACCCCCTCCTGCCCAGTAAGCCCTCTGGTCAGTGCAGGCCACTGCGCTCGAGTGCAGTTCAGCCTCCTGAACAAGCTCAGGTTCAAGGCAGGGGGGCATTCATGGAGGGCCGGGGTGGCCGGGGAAGGTGGAGGAGCCAGGCAGGCTCTGCGCTGAGACGGAGTTTGCTCCTCATGAGGAGCAAAAGTATCTGTGGATCGGTGGGTTCATCGGGTGTGTGTGTCCTCATGCCACCCGTGATGAGCCCACGTCAGTATGCACAACCAGGCATGTTCACACTTGTGAATCCCTGTATATGAGCATGTGTGTGTGTGTGTGTGTGCGCGCACATGTGGATCTGAATGTATGCCCTTGCTTCACCCCGGGTCTTCTGTATCCCCCTCAGCCTGAACATACTTGTTCCCCAGCCCCTTCCTGTGCTCCGGGCACACCAGCCACCCCAGGCTGGAGGCTGACTTCTTCCAGCTCTTTGTCCAACCCCAGGGCCATGTTTTGCCTGTGAAGAGTGGGACCCTGCGGTGCATCGGGCCGGGGCCCCAGCAGCAGCCAGTCAGCTTCACATGCATGTACATGTCCACCCAGCATGCGCACGAGCCTGGACATGTGCACACGCACACGTACTGTGCATCAAGGCCATCAGGCACACTAATCGTGTCTTCTGATTCTTGGCCTGAGAGAGAGGGGAAGAGCCAACCAGGGCACTGTGTGCTCCAGAGATGCCCCGCTGTCCTGCGTCCTGCTCATGGCACCGTGTCCAGTCCGTATTCAGGGGTGTCCAGGGAAGTCCGTGCTGGGCCTATGGAGAGACAAGTTTCTGTGTGTAGGATGTACCTGGGAGCTGTCACAGGTAACACTGGGGCCCAAGTACACATGAGGGCTTCTGTGTAATGATGAGTAGGTGGACAATGTGCCCCATCATGTGACACTCCCTTGGCAGGGTGCACGCACACACACACACACACACACACTGAGTAGCCATGGTCCTCTGGGTCTGCTCAGGAGTGCAGTGGACAGAGCCAGAGCTTCCCAGCCACACAGGCCTGGCTCTGTCACTTTCCTATAAAGACCCTGCAGCAGGAAGTGATAATGGTCTCATCAGTTATGATGAGAACAAGAGGTACAAATTCACTTCTTGCTTGTCCCTCACGAGTGTTTGAGAGCCCACCGGGTGCCATGTGCCTGGAGTTACAACACGTGAACAAAACAAAAAGTCCCGCCTCCTGGTGTGTGCATTCTGCTGCATTCATGCCAATACGTGCATGACCCTGATGTACGCCTGGCACACAGGAAGTGCTCAATAAGTGTTTACTTCGAGACCTCTCCTCCCACCTGGCCGTAGTTTCCAGGGTGAAAAGCCAGGCAGAAGCCCCTCTCCCCTCCCCATGACCCTTAGCCCCAGTACCTTCCAAAGGCCTCTGGCTCCTCCTCCCAGGCCTTGGGAGAAGTGGGCGGGGCACAGCTGAAACACTGTCCACAGGCAATAGTTAGGAGCCTGGCGGGGGCAACTGCTGCCCTTGGCCTTGGGGTAGGAAGGGGAAGAAGAGTTTCTGTCCAGAGTGTCCTCCTTGTGGTTGAAAGAGCCCATCAAAGGACACCTGGCAGACACAGGCATCCCCGGGTCACCACCGCTACTCAGCAGCACCCTCCTTTCCTGAGGGCCCTGTGGTCCTTAGGATGTCAGCACTTGACAGGAAAACTGGAACATTCCATGAAAGCACGAGGGTGGTGTCTGATCTTAGGGGAAAGGGCGCCCCCCCTTATCTGCCCCCCCCTGAGGGGGGGGTCAAAGTGGAGTGTTTGGGGGAAAGAGGGAGTTCTTGAGGATTCAGACTGCTCTAGAGGACAGGTCATCTAGGTCAGGCTGAGTCAGAGCTGCAGTGGGGACCGACTGCCAGGCTCCTCAGTGCCAATCATCCCCATGGGTCCTCTCCACAAAGCCTGTGGCCTACCCAAAGGTCAGAGAGATGAAATGCTTGTCCCCAAGCCGCAGAGCATGTCACCCACGTCTCTTCTGTCTCCAACACCAGTGCTGACCCAAAACAGCAGAGAGAAGGAGGAAGGGCCACTGTTGGCCTGGGGGGCCTCACTCGGGCAATGGGAGGGAGGGAAGAGGGAGCCTCTGGAAGTGGGGTTTCTGCTCAGCTCCCCCAGCACATGTGGATCCAGCTGCTCTGTGCGCAGGTGTAACACGGGACTGTCCCTCCTACCTGCTTTGGCCTGGACTGGGGGTGCAGGGACTGTGACTTCAATCAGCTGAGGGAGCGGGAGAGGGAGGCATGGTCCCCTCCCCTGGCTCTCTAGTTTTCAGAGCTGCAGCCCCCACAGCCGCCCACCTTCATGCTGGGCCCAGGGTTAGTGGAGGGGTCAGTTGAACCCACCTGGTCTGGCTGAGCCATGACGGAAGCCACCCAGGAAGGGAGGAGGCCAGAGACAGAGTTGTTTTTATGCCCACTGAGGCTTGGCGGACAAGGGGCAAGAACTAATTAACTCTTTGGACAGAAGAGATGTCACCCCAAACCTTCCCACCCCACCCACCACCAGAGCACCCTGTCACCCAGGGCTTCCACTCAGAGCCTCCCCCGTTCCTCCAGGCATGGAGTGGCCAGGTAAGCACCACCAGGCCAGGCGTTGGAAATGATTGGCAACCCTGACCCCGCCCCAGGACCCCAGGGTTGGGTGGGTTGGTTCCTCTGTAGCAATGCATTCGACCTGCGTTGGGGAGGGGTTGGCTTCCTCCCCGGAACATCCAGCCTGGCCCCTAGGAACCCAGATCTCCTCCCTCCTCCTGTTCCCAGTTCCCAGCCTCACCCTGGGCCTCCCAGTGGGAGTGTGAATGAGCTGAGGATAGTGCCAATGGGTGCGCGCGCGAGTGTAAGTGTGCATATTAAGGAGCATGCACATGCCTGTGTTTGCCTCTGTGTGTATGTGTGTTGCTGAGCACACATGCTTCTACAGCTGCGTGCGTCTGTTTCTGGGGTCAGGAATCACAGGAACTCTCCCACGCAGGTGGTGCATACCTGTAATCCCAGATGCCCAGGAGGCTGAGGTAGGAGGATCCCAAGTTGGAGGTCAGACTCACCAACAGCAGGACTGTTTAAAAAAAGGAGGGGGATGCTGGGGATGTAGCTCCCAGGCCCACATCTGCCACAGCTGCACAAAGCATCCCGGGTTCCATCCCCAGAACCACACGCGCAAAAAAATGGTATCACAGGATCTCGATATCCCAAAGGACCCTAGAGATCTTTCAGTCTCCACACCCCCACATAGGAGCAATGATGTACACGGGGGTGTCTGTGGGGTGACTGTGCAAAGGTGAAGGTGGAGGTGCTCCCACAGTACTCCCCGCCAGGCCAGGCGCTAGCGCACAAGACCTAGCCAGCGCCACAGCCACACAGGCACAGAGGTGACAACTCCTAATATAGTATCTAGACTGGAACTCAGAACTTGGCCTGGGTACCCTGGCACTGGACCTGAGGAAGGTGTGTGTGAGGGCCAGGAGGGGACAGGTGTAGAGGTGTGTGTGCATGAGGCTGCGTGGGGGCCCTGGTGTGGGCTTGGTGGAGGGGGTGCCTGCAGGTGTAGGCTGCGCTGGAGTGGGGTGCAGGGGGGTGCAGGGGGGATGAGGTAGAGAGGTGCGGGGTGGGGGTGGGGTGAGAGAGGTGCAGGGTGGGGGTGAGGGAGGCACAGGGTGGGTGGGGTGGGTGAGGGAGTGCATGGCTTGGAGGGCGCCTGGGAAAGAGGGGGCCGAGGGGGTGTGAGGGTGCATCTGAGTGAGGGTGTGTGAAACGCGCAGAGTTTTTCCTTTTTCTTTCCCTCTCTGACTTCAACCAGGAACAGATGTCTGCACAGGCTGACGAATTGGAAACATCTGAAACAACTGTCCGAGCTGAATATAATAAATAGACCTTTCATCACGTTCCCTGGAAGGGGGTCGCTGGGGCTGGGCTCCAGGGAGCATTTAGAGGGGTTGGGGGTTGAGAGTGGCCTGGGGATGGGTGAGTGGGAGGACAGACAGGCTGGCCTGGGGTGGGGGGCAGAGGACCACTCCTGGGCCTTGGTTTTTCTGTCTGTACAGTGGGCTTGGTGTTCATCTTGGGGTCTTTGGTGCCCTGCAGAAGAAGCATTTGGGGCTTGGAAATGGCTGTCGGTTGGCCCAGTAACGGGCTGGCAGCCTTGGCCCTGCCCCCACGCTCCCCCAGTGCAGTCTCCAGAGCTCACGTGAATAAACTTTTCCGAGGAAGATGCACTACACTCCCCTGCCCAGATGGGTTGGTGTGGGGGGCAGGCAGGGACCTAGAGGGAGCTCCGCCAGGTGTCAGACACGGGCGTCCTGGCAGCCTCCCCGCACCTTTCATCATGGCCCCATCCCAGGCCCACATCTGCCACAGCCGCAGATGCACATTCTGAAGTCCCCAGGGAGCCGAGGCCCAGAGTCCTGTGCTCACAGGAGCCAGATGCAGTTCCCAGGAAGGGAGGTTAGCCAGGGAGCTCGGGTCTCCCGTCCAGACCCTCACAAGGCTGGCTATGGGAGGAGGTCAGATCACAAGTCTCAGGTGCAAAAAAGGTCTCCCCAAAACTTGGGCTCCATGGATTTTGATTTCAGAGACTCCAGGGGCTGCACCTCAAAGTAGAGGGCGACAAGGACTCCCTCACCTGCTAATTTGCAGCTATTCTCTACAGTAAGCACAAGGAAACGTCCCCGGAACCCCCAAATCCAGATAAAAGAGAAGATGCAAGTTCCTATGCCACAACCAACCCCAAGCTGTGTGACCTTGGCCACCTATGTGACTTGCTGAGCCTCAGTGGCTCTCTGTGAAATGGGTGTGTGTTAGCCCCCAGCCCCAACATCTCTCAAGTTTACGTCAAAGACTCCATAAAATGTGTCCACTGCGGAAGCTGGAGGATGATCAAGGCTTCATTCAGTAAACAGCAACTGAGGGTTTGGTGTGGGTCAGGTCCTAGGCCAGACCCTGGAGTTGATGACAGTGACCCCCACGCCTTTGCACCTGCTGTTCCCCCTTCCCTCCTTTCACCTCTCCACCTCACTACTCCCACCCCTGCCAGTCTCACTGAACATCCTGCCTCCCAGGGCCCTTCCCTAAGCCTCTGCCTGGGCCAGGATTCCCTGCCCAGCTTCCGTAAAACTCCTTCTGTCATTACAACAGCCACTGCAGATTATGGTGACCATTTGCTTCAGGATGACACCCCACCCCAGTTCCCCAGCACTCAGGACTTTGAGTTTGTCAAGGACAGGGGGACTCTGTCTACCTTACCCACTGCGATATCCTCGGTGCCTGTCAGGAACTGGTGTTCGGCGGTCATTTTTATTTTAAGCTAACATGTGGCATTTATTTTGTGCAAAGTGGTGTTCTGTGAGCATCACACATAATAACTCACTCAACCCTAACAACCCCATGAGGAGGGTCACATTATCCATACGGGAGAGAAGATAATGAATGGGCCCAGGTTTTGCAGCTGGTGAGGAGTGAATGAATGTAAGAGTGAGTGACCGGAGATCAGCCCACGGCATGGTCAGGGAGAAGGTAAGGGTCACGACACAGGGGGACAAGTTGCAGATCAGCAGCTTTGGGAGCCCAGAGGAAGCCTCTAACTTGGAATCAATGAGGGCGGTGGGCTGGCGGAGCCCAGGTGACCTTGAGCTCAGGCCTCAGCCCTGTTCTAGCTCATTCTCAGAGTGCTCACTTGGTCCATCTGGCCACAGTCAGGGTGGGGCTTCACATCGCCCTGGCCCCTGCCCCTTCCGTCTCTCAAAGCCAGGGACTCCACTCCACCCCCACACAGACCCTACCCTGCCCAGCTTGGGTCGGGGGTTCGGATCATCCTTCCCTGGACTCCAGTTTCCTGACCTGCTCCTTCCTTGGTTCCCTCCCTGTCTGTTGAGGGCATCGTGGGGACAGAGTGCCTGGGCCTCCTGCTCCTCCTCTTTTTTTTTATTTTTTTTATTTTTTTTATTTTTTTTTTTTGTTTTTTTTTTTTCTCTTTTTGTTTAAGCAAACAAATAAACCAAATGTTCTCAGCTCTGAAGGGATGAGGTGTTCTCCCTAATCCAAACCAATGCTTCTCATTGGCAAGGGCCCCCTGTGAATTCTCCTGCCCTCTCCCAGCTCCAGAGACTGCCTTGGGCTTTAGTACCTGAGGTTTTGGTTCCCAAATGACCAGATCAACAAGGTCCACCTGACAAAGTCAGATGTTAAGAAGACTCCCAGACTGCAGAGCGGGACCAAGGCCGGTGCGCTCCTTGGGTGATGTCCGGCAGCCAGGAGACCTAGAGAAGGGCCTGTTGGGAGGGAGAGGGACAAGATGCACTTTTAAGGTCCTTTCCAGAACCAGTACAGGAGGGCTGAAAATGAGAGCGCACCTAAATGTACCGGCAGGTGTGGCCCAGCCACCTGGGCAGGGCTCAGTCGATGTGTCCCAGCAGAAGTGTGCACGAGTGTGTAAAGGACTCTAGGAGCCCCCGTAAGGTGGCCATCTCTGTGTGTCCATGCACCTTTGTGTGCATGTGTGTGTGCATATTTGTGAGTGTGCACGCCTGCCAGTCACCGGCGAGAGGGTCTCACGTGGGTCTCCGTGTGCCGGCCCAGCTGTGGCAGGGCCTGGTCTGTGTAGTGGGGAATGACGGGAGCTCCCGCAGCCTGACGTTCACACCCTGCCCGTCCCTGGCAGCCCTGGCCTCGCCCAACGGGGGCCTGGCTCAGCTCTCAGAGAGGATTTCGGAACGTTTGAGAAGGCGGCATCCCGGGGGCTGGAGATGTGGCTCAAGTGGTAGCACGCTTGCCTAGCATGTGTGAGGCACTGGGTTCGATTCTCAGCACCACATAAAAAAACAAAATAAAGATATTGTGTCCACCTAAAATTAAAAAAAATTAAAAAAAAAAAAAAGAAGGCGGCATCCCGGCCCCTCGCAGTCACCCAGACAGACCCGCTGGGTGGGGAGGAAACCCAAGCCTTCCGAGGCTCCTGTGGGCCTAACTCAGTTACACGCTCATTACACAGCTCCTCTGCGCCCAGCCTGGGGCCGCTGGGCTGGGCGGGGTGCAGCGTGCGCCCCCAACCCCAGCTCTGCGGTGCTCATGGGTTTTCCTGCTGGGTGTGCCCTGGTTCTGGAAAACTTGCCTGAAATCCCCAGCCCCCCAGGGACCCCAGTTTGAGGGGACACTTGGCCCTGCCCTTGGGGAGTCCTAATCAGAGGGAGGGTACCTAGAGGAGCCTAAGGTTGGGGTTTGGTCCATCCTCTGGAAGCAGATAAAGGCAGCCGGCCTGGTCTCACCCCGACCCCGTCCTCTCAGGGACTCTCAGGAAGTCTGCTCCTCCATCTCTGGGCTGGCACTGGACGAGGGCTGAGGGCACTGCTGTCTCCAGTGTGCTGGGAGTCACCCCGGAAAGTGGGAGGGACCTGATTGATCTCACTCTCACACAAGATGCGAGACACACACTCACACCCCGAAACCTTCACAATTAAACCTGCGGTTTGCAAAACCCGGTGCCTAATGAGAAGCACATTGTCTTCCAGGAGAAGCTGTTCCCCAGGGAGGGCCTCCAAGCAGAGGGAAGAAGGCCAACCTGCCCCTCTGCCCACACCACCCTCAGCCTCCCTAAGACAGGGTCCCCCCCACCCCCGTCTTCACCTTCCCTCCTGAGGTGGAGGTCATTTGGGAGCCAGATGTGGAGCTCCCGCCGATGGGAAGGAGGGCAGAGAGCAAGAGGAGAATGGCCTTGGGAACCAAATGGATGCAGACATGGCAGTGCAGAGTTCCATCACTTGCACATGAGCTGTGTGATCTTGGGCAAGTTTCTGAACCTCTCTGGGCCTTCGTATCAACACAGCCATGCCCAGGGATTGCCTGTTGATTACCATAGCTCACTCATGCCACCCCTGTGAAGCAGCACCTGGCACACAGTAGGTCTCCACTCTTGGAGGCTCTGTGGGGATCTCTCAGGGAATTCCAGGAGAGAAAGCAACCACAGCAGACTCTGTGGCTGGACGCCCCACTGGGAGCAGGGAGCCTGTGGGAATTCCAGCTCATCCCCTGATATTCCCTAGGCCCCTGGGCAGGCTCCGCCCGCCACTGTTCTCCACCATAAAATCAGGCCCTTCCCCTGTGCTCCTGGTGGAGAGCCCAGAAGAAGCTGCAGGCCTGAGGCCAACCGCCAGGCTGGCTCGGCTCTCGCTCCACACTTGCTGGGTGTGACCTCGACAAGCTGGTGCCCTTGCAAGCCATGGTCGCCTCTTTGTAGAATGGAGACGGTAACAATATCACCCACCCTGGAGTTGTGCTGTGATCATCTATGGCTGCCCAGCACCCCAACTTTGCCTGGCCCGCCAAGAAACTTCCGTCCCTCCTTTCTCTATTTAAGAGATCTGCTATTTTCTGATCTAATCGCTTTTCACATGGTATCATCAACCAGCCAATGGCTAGTGCTCCGTAGAGTGGACTATGGCTCAGCAACTCCCTGAGGGGCGCCGTGAGGTGAACGGGCCTCAAAACACGTTCAGGGAGAGAAGCCAGACGTGAAAGAGCACGCATTGTGTGATTCTGTTTATGCAAGATTTCCAGAGAAGTCACATTTATAGAGACAGAAAATAGATGAGTGGTTGCCTGGGCTTAAGATGGGAACAGGGAGCCATTACAAATGGACAGGAGGGCTATTTGGGGGGTGATGGAAACCTTCTGCAATTGGACCATGGTGATGGTTGCATAACTCCGTACACTTACCGAAGATCACTGAGTGGTGCAGATTTTTGCAAGAAAATTTCATACCTCAAGAAAGCTATTTAAGAGAAAGCTGGGCGTGGTGTAATCTCAGTGAGGCTGAGGCAGGAGGAGGATGAGTTCAAGGCCAGCCTCAGCAACTTAGCAAGACCCTGTCTCAAAATAAAAAAAATAAAAAGGGCTGGGGTTGTGGTTCAGTGGTTAAGCAACCTTGGGTTCAATCCCTGGTACTGAAAAAAACAAAACAAAAGAAAGAAAAAAATCTAAACAAAACACTATGAGATGAACATTATTACCCTTTCACCCTTAAATTCATAGTAAATTTCAGTGACAGGTTTGTTTGTTTCCAAAGTTCATGTTCAAGTTCTCTAATTTGGGAGATAAAGTGGGGGAAAAAAACCTAACATAAAGTGGACTTTCTGTGACTCATTTATTTTCCATTCATTAGCCAAGAATTGGTTCACAGAAATGAAGCAATGAGCAAAGAAGGGGGGTGTCCCCTGCCTGTGGGCCTGGGGCTTCTCCAGGCACGCCTGAGTCCTCACTGCCCTTGGTCCTCTCTCTCTCTTTCTCTCTCTCTCTCTATACACACACACACATAAAGCCATGCATTGAACACCTATTAAGTTCCAAACCTTGTGTTCAGTATTATACAGAATTCATTTGTATCCTTCACAGTGATATTACAAAGTGAGAATCGGAATTTCCATGTTGCAGGAAACTGACTTCACATAGATGAAGTGGGTCGCTCCGAACCCTGAGACTCCACACCAGGTGTGACTTTAAAGGCGGCTGGAAGTTCCGAAGCCTCCATCCCCACCCAGCTGCCCTTGGCCTCTCCCCATGTCTCCTAGTCTCTCCTGTGTCCACCTCCCCTGCCTCTATCTTCCCAGAGCCCTCTTCTATCTGTCTTTCTTTGTCTCTCTGCTGGCCTCTGTCTCTCAGCCTCTGTCTCTCTCTCTCCCCGTGTCTCTGTCTCTGGCTCATTTATTTTTAATAACCACAATAATGAGAAAAGCTCCTTCCCGACCCTCCTGGGGAGGGAGACAAAAGGAGGGGAGCTGGGGGACGAGGGGGAGGGATAACCCCCTCTCTTGCTCCTGAGAAATTTAATAAAGGGCCTGAGAAAGTGCTGGGCTCCGCCGCTGGCCAGTACCCTGGGAAAGGGGGCAGCCCCCTCCCCCACCGCAGACGCCGCTCTGCACGGGCCTGGGGTCAGGGGAGGGAATGTCTCGGTGCTGGGCCCCCCTTCTCCAGCTCACAGGCTTTATCTCTCCCCTCCCTGCTGGTGGGAGCAGTTCCCCCAGCTAATCCGCCCCTCAATATGGGCCCTGCAGACTCCCTCCCCTCCACCCAGACCTGCCGCTTTCCCAGGGGGGAGAATCCATCACAGAACTGCAGCCTCTGGACTCACAGGAGGTCGGGCAGAGCGGCCCCTGCCTCTGCTGCGTCCAGGCCAGCTCCCTAGGAGGCCAGCTCTGGAGGGGGACAGGGCCTGCCCACCCCCATTGGGCTGGCGGTGCACCTGGTCCTGTTTCCAGCCTTCCCTCCTCCGCCTCCTCGAAGACCAGCACTGGCCAAGATAGAGACAGCAGGTTAGAGCAGCCCACCCGGGGTCCCCAGGGTGGCTCCCTCTGAGAGGTGTGCAGGCCAACTGCACCTGTGACTTTGGGGGAACCAAGAGGGTCGTAGGTTGACAGGTGAGCGGGGGGCTTCCTGGGGACAGGGTAAGGAAGCCCAGCTGCTGCAGAGCCACAGCAGTGGACCTCCAGCAGAAGCGATGGGCTGGTAAAGAGGAGGCCAACTTATCAGGCAGAACACTGAGGCCAAGTCTACGGTGCAGGTGGGCAATGCCAGCCCCCCACCCAGGAATGTGCTCCAGGCTCCTGTCTGCCCAGGGAGGCCCTGGGCCCCACGGATGGCCAGGCACAGGCGTCCTCTGCTCCCAGGTGTCTGGACAGCCTTTCCCCTGCCAGAAATCACACTCTGGCAGAGCTCACAGTGTCTCTCACCTGGCCAGGAATGGAGGAAGAGGCTGGAGAGGGGGCCTGGGACCCAGGATACACGCACATGCGCGTTTGCTTCTCACCACGTTTTCTCAGGCTGAGGCTGACTTCCAGGGATCAGGAGAGAGCAGTGGTAGCAGCTCATTGTTGGGAGCGCTCACGGCGCCAGGTGCTATGTCGATGCATCACCCCACTAAGCCCCCAGAGCAATGAGACTTGTTATTTGCACTTTAAAGATGAGAAAATTGGAAACTGTGGGTGTAGCTCAGTGGTAGAGCACTTGCCTAGCACGCGTGAGGCCCTGGGTTCAGTCTCGGCATTGCGTGCGTCATCTTGGTCAGTAATATGGAGAACCTCACAGGCAAGAGAAGAAGTGAAACCAGCAACAGGTCGTAGGGAGAGGATATGAACCAAGGTGGGGCCAAGGGACCAAGGGCTTCAGAGGTGGCCTGGGCTAGCACTTAATCCTCCTTCATGAGGTCTTCACGGGGAGACCTCACAGGCACTGCCGCCAGGTCCTGAGAGCGGGCGGGCTCTGCTCAGACTAATGGAGCTGCCTCCTGCCCACCCAAGTCCCTGGGGCACAGTGGGAACATGGAAACAGCCCGCACTCCTGCACACCTGGGCTGAGGGGTGAACTTGCCTTTCCCTGGGCCCTGCTTGCCTGAGGCCACGGGCAGAGAGAGAAAGAAGGACATGAGATGGAACAGGGAGACAAAGGCCTTCCCAGATTCCAGCCTCGTTCTGTTGTGTCAGGGCCTGCACTGGGCACGGTGGGGGGTTAGACAAGACCAGCTGGGCAGCTCCACCACCTGAGGAGCCAAGGAGCTGGCATCCTAGACACCTCAGGAAAGCAATAGTCCGTGCGCTGGACACCAGAGAAGAGAACATTCAACCGGGACAGTCCATTTTCCAAAGTCCCCTCTCTGGGGCTTTGAGAACAGCGCAGGCAGAAAGGCCTGGCTACTTCTTTCTCTGGATTCACAGAAGGATGGATAGACAGCAAAGGCCAGAAAAGAGAAACAATCCTCAAGTCCACCCCTGCTGGCAAAACCATCAGTGCCACCAAAGACCCTTCGTCAGTCTCTCAGATTATTTCCATCCTCTCATCCTTCAAGAAAGGAACTGTAATCTCCATTTAAAAATTTATAAAAGAACCTATGGCACAGAGAGGTAAAGACCTTTGCCTGAAGACACACAGCCGATCACAAACAGCACATAGAAGCCACATCTCCCAGCTCCATGGCTGTGACTGGAGACCCCTTGGTATGTGCTGCAGTTGGCAGAACCTGAGAGAAGCCAATCTGGTTCAGAGCCCTTCTCTCCCCAGAGGCCAGCTGCAGGTGGGCAGGCACAGCTCTCAACTTGAGTCTAGCCCCAGGCCTGGGAAAGCTGGTAAACAAACAGAGGCTCTTGCATCTTGCAGACACGTGTTTCCACTTTCACTGGAGCTGGGGACAAATGGCAGAAAAACCTGTGAAGCTGCTAATGGAATAATGGAGAAAGTATTTATTTATTTTTCAAAGGAGGCCTGTGAGGATCTGGGGCAGGCCCAGTGTGGGGCCATGGAGAAGGGAGGTCAGCCTGCTGTTAACAGCAATTAAGCAGACACCAGGAACCAGGGGCTTCTGGTCTGGTGCCCTCCACATCTGTCCCCCTGCCAGAGTGTGCAAGGCAGAGCCTGGGGGCTCAGATCGCTTCGAAGTAGGGGCCTTCAAGCTTGGAGCCTCCTCCACGCCTGTTTTCTGCCTTCTACCCAAGGCACCAGCCCCTGGGAGTGCCCACCGCGGGCTCCCACCTCCAAGCAACATGTCCCCAAGAACTTAAGACGGGAGAGGGTTTCCATTATTCGTTCAGCTGGGGTTGTGACCAACCCGAGATAGCTAATTCCACATGGGAGACTTCTTCCTGGGCAAGGTGCCAGGGCCTGCCCTCCCCCACGGTGTGATTGGATGAGCCGAAATCTTTCCCCATGATAGGGCTGCCCTTGGACCTCCCAGCCCATCATTTGGGAGCCCCTATTGGGCTTGAGGGCAAGAAATCCCTCAGAGGTCATGCAGCCAGTGGCTTTCAGGCGGTGGATATAAGGGAGGTGCTTGGAGGCATGGGGGGAGGCTGAGCAGGAAGGACCCCCAGGCCTCTCCCTCCAACCAGAGTGGCTCTGCTCTTACCTGACTTACATATTGACCTTCACCTCTCATTTCTCTCCAAAATACCAGGATATCTACTGCTCTTTTTAAAAAGATAATAAAAAGCCTTAAAAATCCCTGCTCTCCCTTACCCTATGCAGGTGACATAACTCAGGTGTCAGGGAGAAGGGATTTGCTCAAGGTCACATAAAGCTGGAACATAATGGAAAGTGACCTGCCTCCTAGCCTAGAGTTGGTCCCGCCTCCCTCCCTGGAGTAACCAGCATTTCAAGAAAACCAGAGAGACTAGAAAACGGCTCTCTGGGGAGTGGGTAGCTGGAACTAAAGGCCTGGACTGACATCCCGTGGGACCTCTGGGGTCATCTCTCTGGGCCCAGCACGCAGCGTACCTGGAAGAGGCAGTACTGAACCCAGGGTGAGGGACAGTCGTGACCCACCTGCACTCAGGCTGGGGGCCCCTGCCTTTGAGGTTGACCTTTCTCCCTGCAGGATCGCCCAGCAGGAGGTACCTTCTCTCTGTTCCACCCAGTGGCCCGTGGTCCTGGCCCAGTTTCCAGAATTTCCTGTCTCAACCACAGCCCAGCCTAGGAAGATGACGTGTCGGGAGGCTCCTACCCTGACTGCTGCTTCCACCCCACCTGGTGGGTGTCCTGGGATTCCCGATGCCCACACCTGCACCAGCCAGCGCTGCCATGCTGAGGGAGACTGGCTGCCCGTGGCTGCAGAGCTTGGAGGATTCAGATCAAGCCAGACCTGGTGGCCCACACCTGTAATCCCAGCCACTTAGGAGGCTGAGGCAGGAGGATTGTAAATTCAAAACCAGTCTGGGCCATTTAGCAAAACCCTGTGATGAAATAAAAAGAACAGTATAGTTCAGTGGTAAAGCAATCTGGGTTCAGTCCCCAGTACAGCATGCACTTGTGCACGCACGCATACACACGCACGCACACGCACATGCACACACACACACACACACAGATTCTGCTCAGAGGCAGACCTGCTTTGCCAAGTCCCGTTTACCACAACTACATTCTATGTCCTCGGGAACATGTGCTTGACATTTATCAGTTCCGTTCCCAGTCCACCCCCCACCCGCTTTGATCCCCTGTTGTGGTCCCTTGTGTCGTCTTTCCCCTGGGGAAGCAAGGGAAGGCATCCAGGGAGGCCACCTGGGTGCCTCCACACTGGCTCTAGGGCAGCAAGCTTAGGCTACTCCTGGAGATTTAGGAAGACATGGGGAGGAATTTCCTGAGCAACAGCTGAGACACGGGAACAGCAACTGTGGGGAGAGGGAGAAAGCTTCATTCCAGAGACCGTCTATTGGGGCCTGGCATGGCGGAGAGCAGGGGTACAAGGCAGAGTCAGGCCGCCTCTGAAAGTCCCAGTCGTAACCTGGCCACAGCCCAAAGGCCATGTTTCTTCCCTTAAGAAGTGTTTGTGGAGCATCTGCCTTGTTCTGGGCATCCCACTGGGTTCTGGAACCGAGTGAGGAGCAGGGGACGCAGTGTCTGTCCATCCTGATGACAGACAAGTTACTAGAAAACTTCAAGCTAGTGATAGGAAGAAACTCGAGGTCAGGGCACCTCCCCCATCTGGACAGGACTTAGGGAAGTCTTCCTGGGGCAGAGGCAGCTCCAGCGAGACTGGGGAGGTGGTGACTAGAAGAACCGCAGGGCTGAGATCCCAGGACAATGTCAGCCAGTCCCTGTGTGTGTGCCCCATCCAGGCACACCCAGAAGCTCAGCTGGGGTGGCATCAATGAGCTTTTTCCTTACAAAAATGATTTTTGCAAAAAGGATGGGCCAGTTAAGAGAAAAATCCAGTCAGCAGGTCACAGGAACCTGGGTGGACCTCTCTCTGTCAGGTCTACGTGTTTATCCCAGGGCTCAGCACACAGTAGGAGCTCAGTCAACATTTGTTAAAGGAACAAGATGATTGATAAGTCAGGACTCAACCCCACCCCTCACACTGGCCACTTTCTCCTTCAAAACTGCAATCTGCCTCGGCTAAGGACCCGACCAGGGTGGCCCTCCAAGCCACCCACAGCAAGTACTCGCTAGGCCCTTCTCCCGCAGCACATTCTAGAGGAGTGACAGTGATGATGCCTAACATCTTGAGGTGCTCGCTCGCCACTGGCTAGACTCTATTCTCATCACGACACGTGTGGCTTCACTTAAGCCGCTCAACCGCCACGTGAGATGGCCTTTGACAGATGAGGAAATCGAAGCACAGAGAAATTGTGAATCTCATCCAAGGTCACACAGCTAGTACAAGGGGGATGCCAAGAAGCACTCTCTGAGTACCTGAGGGTGTCAAGTATAGCCAGGGCCTTTAATTCTTAGAATCCTTAAGAGAAACATGTATCAATCGTCCACTAGGAGGAAAACTACAGTTCAGGGTTAAGGATCCTGCCTAGCCTGGAAGCTGCTGGAATCTGACTTTTAGTAATACGCTCTTTCTCCCTAGCACCCCATCAGTTCCTGGGGACCTTTCCCGAATTGGGTGCAAACAGCTGTACCCAGGCAAAGTCCGGGAAGGAAGCAGCTGCAGAAGGAGAGCTGGCCCGATGACTTGCCAACAGGATTTATGTCCTGTCCAGAGTGGACAGTTTGGCTGTTGTTATGAAAGGCTGAGCAGAGCTCAAAGATGGAACTTATTCCCATTAAATGATTGCAAATGTCAGGCAGCACGGCCTGGGAGCTCCTTGCGCACGCACCCAGGGGGCTGCAGGCCAGGCCCCTGTTACAAGCATGCTCGCTGACCTCATGGTTAATCCTAACGCCGTTAGAGCTCTAGGAGACAGGCAGTTCCGAGGCAGAGGCTGAGCAACGAGCTCTCCAGGGGACCAGCGGCCCCTCCTGCCTGAGAGATGGCACTGGGACAGAGGGTGTTGTTCTAATGAATTGAATGGGTTCCATTTCAATGCAGATGGATGAAGAAATTACCTGCAGATGTGACTATGCACAACCACTGCGACTCTCTGGGCTGTCACGAAGGCTTGGGGAGCCAGGGCCTCTCGGAGCTGGGTTCATTCCGTGCAGCCCCTGCCTCGGGGCAGGGCAGATTTGTGCCAGGCTGGACTGCTGAGCGATTGCTGCCCCTCTCGGGCCTCCCGGCCATCATTGTTTCTTGGTCCTGGTTTGTCCCGAGGCCCAACTGCAGGGTCCTGCCTAAAGGCCTCAAGGAGGACTTCCACAGGGGCGCCCAGGAAGCAAGCTGCCAGCGGTCCTCTGCACACTCCAGAGGGGCCACGGCCTTGTCCACGTGCACTGAAAAGCCCCCTTCCCTGGGCCTTAAATCCTTATGCGGTTTTTGGATTGTATAAAAACAGATAACATTTTTTTTTTAATTTAAGGAGACAGCTACAGCAAGACACAGGGCCTATGAGAATATTAATAAATCATTTCACTCATTCATTTCAGCATCCACGAGGACCCAAACCCTGTTCCTGGCTGGGACACACAGAGAAACCTGACCCCTGTGCCGGAGGAGTGAACAGGCCGGGGAAAGGAGATGGCCAGCTGTCCCCAAACGGGATGGAACTGTCATCCTGGTGTCCATGGTACTACAGGGACTCAGACGAGGGAGATGGCTTGGCCTGGGTAGTCAAGGAAAACTTCATGGAGGAGGTGACATTGAAACTGAGCCACTACAGGTGAATAGACCCTCCCTGGGAACAGAAGGAGGAGACCCCCATGGCATGGCAAAGGGACCCCAGGAGAGCTGGAAGGTGAAGGGGAGGTGTCGGACTCATGAGGGTCCTTGAGCACCATGCTGAGGACTTCCTGCAGACTCTGGGGATTTGGGAAGCTTCAGGGGAGAGAGGACAGCAGGGATGGACTCCTGGGTTAGGTTGATTCTCTTGGAAAAGGGTGGGCTGGAAGGGGAGAGACTGAGCGCAGGTCAGCAGTTGGCCAGGCGGTGGGAGAGGAGGGAGAGGGCAAACTCAGGAGAGGTGCGGAGAGTACCACCCTCTTGGGGACAGATGTGCTTGGGGCATGGGGTGGCAAACAATCAGGAGGAATCAAGGCCCACGAGCCCGGGTGGACGGTGGGAGAGAGGAAGGCCACGTGGGCGAGGGGGAGGAGGTCTGTCAGGCGTGGCTGCCCAGGGGTCAGCTGGACATGTCCGGGCGGCTTTGCCCTCAGCATGTTTCCCTCCATCAAGCCACGATGTCCATTCCCACCCTTCTCCTGTCCTTTCCCTGCCATTATGGGAACACTTGAGGAAGGAAGGAGGGGTGCTTTGAGGGGAATCGCTGCTTAACGTCTGTGCGCTTGAGTCCCCCAGGTCACAGAGGGGACACAGAATCCCGAGCTCAGGCTTGCCGGTGAGCCCGGCAGCTTTGTTGTCCGGCAGCCCTGGTGACCTTTCCTGTGCCTTGCTGGTCCCCCTGAGCAAGCGACTTTGCCTCCTCCCTGCCACCCAAACTCACTGTCGCTGTGCTCCTTGTCCCTCTCCTGGTCCTGAGCCAGCATCTCCCGGGGCTCTGCAACTCTGGGCCACCAACCATGGCTTCTCGTACCCGCCATCTCCTACCCCTCAGGCTACAGGGGAGGTTCGGTCTCCATCCCCAAATGCCCTTCGGCATCTGCTTCGGAGTCGCTTGTCTCTTTCCATCTTGAACAGCGTCCGACACTCACCACTCCACAGGCTCCTCTCTTCACCCCTCAGCCTTTCGCAAACTGGCTTCCGCTCCTACCCTCGAGAAGCTTCAGAGGCTGTGTGACCCCCGGGCATGCCTGTCATCCCAGATCCTCCCCTCCTTCCCTACTCTCTCCTTCTTTGGCTCCCCCACTACCTTCCAGTGCCCCTGGGGACACTCTCCCCATGTTCTCAGGACACATGACACAAGTCAGGCTCCCCCAGGAAAGGTTGTAGATGCCTTTTCTTCCCTAGGTGCAAGTTCTCATCCCAGCACTCACTCATCTAGTGACCTCCAAATCCGTCTATCCAAAAGCTGGAAGTCCCCACCCCAGACGTAACTCATACTTGGTCTCTTCCCATCCACCTTAAAACTCATCCAGCCTGTGACCACAACCCCACCTAGCAACCAGGAGCCACCTCCTGTCCTCTCCCGACATGCAGTGCATCTCCAGGTCCTGCTCTACAACCTTCCAAATAGTGTTGGCCTCCTTCCGTCTCTCCTGGTTCAGTCTCCTATCTCACACCTGGAAAGGGGAGATAAGAGCCTCTCTGCCTTCTCACCCCCTCCACAAGTCCTTCTATCCCATTTCTACCTCCGTGTTCTTTGTAGCACTCATCACCCTCTAAAGTCACCTGTTCCCTTTGCTTATTTACTTCTCCCCACTAGGACACAGTTCTTCCTCAGCTGGAAGCTGGTCCTGCCTCTGGGTCCCTGTATGCCTGTCTCTGCCCCCAACCTTGTCTGCCTCTGTGCCCTTTCTCTCTTGGCTCCAGTCCTCTGCCTTCCTGCTCTTTCCTAAACACACCAAGCTGGTTTCCACCTTGGGACCTTCTGGAAAGCTCCCCTGGTGGATCACAATCCCCCAACCTTTTGTTCTCAGGACTTCGTTACACTCTCTTAAAAACTGAGGACTCCAAACAGTCTGTGCTGATGTGGGTTAGACACGTCACTATTTGCCAAAAAACTGGAAAACACACAATCGCACATTCCTTTAGCTGTCAGAGTGGTGATATCATGCACACCTACCGCAAGGTAATTGAAAACTCTACACATGGAGAGCAGAGAAGACACATCGTATCTTAGTGTTATAAGAAGTTGCAGATCCCCCAACAGAGTCTTGGAGAACCCAGACGACACTTGGGACACCTACTGCACTGGGTAATGGCACATTCTACTCATTGGCTTCATATAGGTGTCACCTCATGCAAATGTCACCTCTTCAGAAAGCCTTGCTAGCCCCAGCCTTTCCACTTCAGTGTGTTACGGTGTAGCACTCATTGCCATCTGGAATGTCTCTCATTTGTTCACCTCAGAGCCCAGCATAGTATCTGACACACAGTAGACACCCAAAGCATTTTTTAAATGAGTGAATTGCATTAAAGCAGTTGCTCTTGGCTATCACTGAATATTAAGTTCACTGGGGGGATTTTAAAATTCCTGTACCCCCGCCAAATACACCAGAATCTGGGGGTGAGCTTGTGTCCACCCAGGCATCAGGTTTTTTTTTTTTGGTACTGGGGATTGAACCCAGAGGTGCTTTAGCACCAAGCTACATCCTTAGCCTTTTTATTTCTTATTTTGAGAAAGAGTCTCACTAAGTTGCTGAAGATCTTGCTAAGTTGCTGAGGTTGGTCTCAAACTTGTGATCCTCCTGCACCAGGCTCTCAAGTCGCTGGGATTACAGGCGTGCACCACTGCGCCTGGCTCCAGGCATCAGGGTTTTATGAAGTTCCCCAAATGAGACCAGCGTGTAGCCAAGAACAAAAACCATTTGTCTGGATTCTTCAATCCTCATTGATGGAGAGACTGTTCACTCCTCACTAGGTCAGAGTTCCATGGGATGGAAATGGTGACAACACGGAGTCTTGCCTGTCTCCTGCTGGACAGGGCAGCCAGGCCCTGGGGCAACTAGTTGAGGAAGCTGTTAGAGTGGAAACTACCCTCCTCGGTCCTGGGCCTCAGATCAAAGGAAGGGACCCGCGCTTGCACAGGTTACTGTCACAAACACGTCTGTAGAGCTCCCTGCCCTGGGGATACTTCCCCATGCTGTGATGCCCAACTCTGGGGCTTTGGCAACTTCTGCAGAATGATGATGACAATTCTGTGCTTTGGCAACTCCTGGGGGACAATGATGACAATTCTGATCTTTAGCAACTCCTGGGGAATGATGGTGGTTTCAGTGAACACAGAGAGAAAAACGAGGCCTGTCCCCAGATTGCCCTGGGCCCTGGGGAGGCTCCCAAGGCCAGCCTCACCTCAAATGTCGGAAAATGACCCATCTGTGTCCTACCTGGGCAGTGCTTCCCTCACACACTGTCACCAGAACTCTGCCTGCTTCAGGGAACCTCAGGCCAGTGCTGGGAACAGCTGTTCCCCTGGAAAGGCTGAAGTCAGCCACCTCGCAGAGGCTGCTGGCTCCCAACAGCACCTAGCCCTTGCCAGGTGCTTTCCTCACCAGGGCTCATTTCATTCCGGGGGTTCCCAGAGCGGGAAACGGCCTCCACTGCACCGGGGGGAAACTGAGGCACAGGGGGTTATGCGATTTGCCTGGAATCCATTAAGTGTAAAAATCTCAGATGTGACCTTGGGGAATTCACGTGACCTTCTATAACCTGCATCTTTATCTGTAAAACATGGGAAATGTTCACAGGGTTGTTATAATGGATAGAAAGCACTAGGTGTAAAAATGAAACGGAGAACCCACTTGGTAAATGGCACTCAGAAGATTATTCTCATAGATTCCCAAATCCTTCTTTCCCTTTCACCCCGCTGCTTCTCAGAAGAAAACCACTTACATTTGAATGATTTTGTTTAACACTTCTTTTTTTGTGGTGCTGGGGATTGAACCCAGGGCCTTGTGCATGTGAGCTATAGCCCCAGCCCTGTTTAACATGTTTTAATGTATATTAGCCCAGTTCATTTTTACAGCAGATAAAACCTGTAATTAAGCTATGAATTCAAAACTTTGTGGGTCTTCTGTTTGTTTGTTTGTTTGTTTTGTTTTTTAATGAAGATGTTGACCCAGAAAGGTCAAGTCATATGCGCAGGCCCCACAAGTCTGAGTGGCAGAGCTGGGTCAGGAACCCAGATGTCCCGACTCCCTGCCCGGGACTTTCTCTACCACACAGCAGCCGCCACAGAGGGTTGTGGTCTACCAGGCCTAAGAGAGGTTACGCCCTGGCTTCTCTGGGAAGGAGGGAGCGGGGGAAGCCTGAGGTGGGAGGGAGGCTGAGAGGAGGGTGGAGCTGGTCCTTGATGTGGTGACTGAGCCCAGTCAGGGCTGTCTCCACAGTCCTAGGGTTTGGCTAAGACAGCAACCACCACTTCCGCTGGTGTGGCAATGCCGGGTGGCTCTGGTCTGCCACGCGGGATTGGGGCAGGGATGATGCTCTGCCCAGTCTGGCCTGTGGCTCTTTGCCATTGGGGATGGGTGGTCCTCTCCTCTCTTTCACCTCCACCAGGCAGCCTAGCACTGAGGCACAGGCAGTCAGGGAACTCACCCTGAGCCCAGCAGGTACCTGACAGAGGAGTAAATGGGCCTTATCCCCAAGTCCTCCAGCAGGAAGATAAAACCTACCATTAAGCCAGGTGTGGTGGTGCACACCTATAATGCCAGTGGCTCAGGAGGCTGAGGCAGGAGGATCTAGAGTTCAAAGCCAGCCTCCAGCAAAAGAGAGGCGCTAAGCAACTCAGTTGAGACCCTGTTTCTAAATAAAATACAAAATAGGGCTGGGGCTGGGGCTCAGTGGACAAGTGCCCCTGAGTTCAATCCCCAGTACCAACCAACAAACCAACCAACCAGCAAAAAAAAAAAAACCCTAATTAAGAACCTGCTGGGTGTGGGGCTTTGAATGAATCAGCTCATTTCATTTTCACAATAGCTCAATGAGTCAGGTATTATTATCTTCACATTACAGGTAAGAGAGGTAAAGCCCAAGGCCCATAGTCCTAAGGTAGAGTCAGGCTTATGCCAAAGTTTGTGGTCATTCCAGGACATTGTCACTTTCCTGGAGGTCACAGCCCTCAGCAGCCAGACAGTTCTACCAAAGCCATCACCCCACCACACACACACACACACACACAGCAGGGTCCACCTTCTCCACGCCACTCTGATGTCTCTGGACCTCTGTGCCAGTTCTACTACCTGGTTCAATTTCCAGATGGGCTGAGTCCTTTAGCTGGCAGGGATGTAAGGATGGGCATGAAAACATAAAAAATGATCAAAAAATACAAGTAACAGGCCAAGAAAGGGTTATTATTTTAAAAATATATTTTTTAGTTGTCAATAGACCTTTATTTTATTTATTTATATGTAGTGCTGAGAATCGAACCCAGTGCCTCACACATACCAGGCAAGTGCACTACTGCTAGGCCCCAGCCCCGAGGAAGGGTTATTTTGACTAGGGAAATAAGACAAGGTGCCATGGAGGAGAGGGTGCTTGAATTAGGCTTGGAAAAAGGTAGTTCTCTCTTCTTATAGCAGAGACCAATGTCTTGCCGTCAGGGTGGAGTGAGGGCTGTTTTCTCTGGCCGAGACCCCAGGCTCTCCACGGGGACAGGCAGCCCATTTCAAGCAGATGCATTGACTAGAAGTCTTTTCTGGAAAATGCTAAGAAGGGGCCAGGAACTGCTGATGACTCAATGAGTTGGGACTGGCAGACACCTCTTTAGGGCCTATAGAGATAATGTCACATAATAGGGATTGAATGTTACCACAAGATTGGGTAAAGAGGAAACTCTGGGAGTGGGGAAGGCCAGATTTCTCTCATTGACAGGCAAGTAACCTGCTCTGTGTGGCTCAGACTTGGACTTGGAGGAGAGAGGGGGTCTGCCTATAGTTCTGCCTGCTTAGCTACATGCAGCAGAACCAGAGGAAAGCAGGGCAGAACTGGCAACATGATTTACACGGTCATGCACAGTGAAAATCTGGTCCCCCGTTTAAAACTATTATGAATTTCAGGAGGACAACAGCACAGAATCAAAAACCAAGCTCAGGGACCCTTGCAAGCATGGGCTACATGCCCATGAAGCCAACCAAGGGATGAGGCCACCGGAGGGCAGCAGAAGACAGGAGTCTTCTGGCTTAGCCGTCTCCTGACCAAAGTGAAGGGAACCCAGAAACACAAGCAAATAACTAGAGGCACAACCTGGAGCCACACTCAACCTTTCCTAGAGAGGGAGCATGCTCCTCCAAGGCATTGGTAGCTTTCACAGGTCCCCAGGCCACCTCAGCCAGCCAGCAGCCTCCCAGAGTCTAGGTCTTGCCCATTTTGGAGGATATAAACTTCATCTCTGGGTTGGGGGAGCTCTCAATGCTGGGAAAGGATGTCACACTTGGAGACCATCTGGGCAAGAGGCCTCTAGAGCTGTTCCTTTAATTTATGGAACTGACAACCAAGGGTAGGGGCCTTTGGCAAGTACAAAGGGTGATGGCCAAGAAAAGAATCAAAGTAACAGTAATGGGCTCTGTTGGCACTGTCCGCTGGGTCCCTGTCCTGGAGTTCGTGTGGCTGGGAAGCCTGATGTCTGTTTCAGCAGTGGGATCAAAACCAGCTTTCAGAGCAACGTGAGCCGGGGTAATTTTTAGCACAGATGTAACTTTCTAGTTCCTTTTTCCTATCCCTCATTTTTCAGTTGCCTTTAAAGAGGCCGCAGAGAGCTGAAAAACAAATCCAAGTTTAAAGAGACAAGTGCAAAAATGCAAACTGGGCAAGGGGACAGAGCCGCCAGCTGGACAAAATGTGCCTGGAGAACAGCATCCTCTGCTTGGCAGGTGCCGGGGATTTATGGCAGAGTTTTGCAGACGTTTCATCACGTTACAAGCCAGCTCAGGAGACCCTCATAAAACTCTGCTTATATGAAAGAACAAACTAGCTGATAAAAGTCAGCTGCTGCCTATAAACGCCCTGTGGGGATTGCAATTGAGTAGTGGATTTATTAGTCTGGGCTTTCTGTGCAAATTAAGAACCACTCTGCATGTTTCAATCAGCAGAAGAGCCATAACAGGGATGAGCTGCTCCCTGCTCACAGGACGGTAGATGGCCGGTGCTGTCCCTGTCTCCATGACTTGATCTATAGACACCAGAGAGTCTCACTCGGGATCTAGTCTCACAGAAAAAGAATCAGGCACCCACTCTGTCCTCTGCACGTCCCTCATGACAGCCCTCCTCAAAGAAGCATGCTTATCTACTCAGCCTCCAAAACCATGTTCTTTTGTATCACCAATGACCAGTTCCATGCTGGACATACAGAAGGCCTCAGAATGAATGAGTGTGGATGTGACAGACATAGTTATTATTACTTCATTCTTTTTTCTTTTGGTACTGAGGATTGAACCCAGGGGTTCTTAACCACTGAGCTACACCCTCAACCCTTTTTGTTTTTCATTTTTAAAAAATATTTATTTTTTTTTAGTTGGACACAATATCTTTATTTATTTTCTTATGTGGTGCTGAGGATCGAACCCAGGGCCTTGCATATGCTAGGTAAGCGCTCTACCACTGAGCCACAACCCCAGCCCTTGTTTTTCATTTTGAGACAGGGTTTCACTAAGTTGCTTAGAGCCTTGCTAATTTACTGAGGCTGGTCTTGAACTTGAGATCCTCCTGTTTCAGCCTCCCAAGTGACTGGGATTACAGGCGTGCACCACCATGCCCAGCAATGCTAAGGTGTCTGCTGGAACTGGGGACTTGCTACATGTCCTGAGCAATGAGAGAAAGGTATGAAGAAATGAGAAAGTTATGAAGACTAGTTTCTTCCCGAGAAGGGCAACCTTTCCGGGCTATTCTACCCAATCATCCCTCTTTGCACTGACACTTTTTCTCAGGATTAAGGCTGTTTCTTAGTGACTCTGCAGTAGAAATGAGGGGTTCTTTGGTATGAATGTAGGTACCCAGCCCCTTCCCACACATATGGATCATGGTCCTTGGGGCTGGGGCTCCAATATGCCCCATCAGACACCAGTTTCAGAAAAATGGCTTTCTTCTGCACTATGTAGAAACCAAGAAGCCTTCCAGGAATGAGGAGGAGGAGAGTGCCCAGAAGGACACTTAAGGACTGGCTTTTTTCTCCCAGGCCCTGGCATAAAGGGTAAAGTGTAAGTCTCTGGCAGACAGCCCCAGGATTCACTCCAACCATCTTGGCTATGGGATCAGAAGGGAGAGTAACTGGCAAGGTTGCAGCTGCCCTGGAAGAGCCCTGGACACTTCATGTGCCACTGCCAAGAAAGAGGGGGTAGCTCTGTGCTAGGGGAACCACATCCTGTGCAGAACTGTGTGTTCAGAAAGCTCAAGCAGGTGTTAGGTGTTTTTGCCTTTTGTGGCAGAAAGGGGACAATGTTCAGGGGAAAAGATTCTTTCACCAGAACCAACCCCTAGTGAAAATTCTGACAATGTCATTGATAAGCTGTGGACACCTAGAAAACTATGTTCAATAAATTATGGTATACCCACACATTGGCAAAAGGTATGTAAATCTGTTTATTTTTTTTTAATGAAGCTGGGCACAGTGTACACACCTATAATTCTATGACTCAGGAGGCTAAGGCAGGATTGCCAAGTTTAAGGTCAGCTTAGCAAGGCCCTGTCTCGAAATATAAATAAATAAATAAATGTGCTGGGGGACTGGGGTTGCGGCTCAGTAGTGGAGCACTTGCCTAGCATGTTGAGACACTGGGTTTGAATCTCAGCACCACATAAAAATAAATAAAGATATTGTGTCCATCTACAACTAAAAAATATTTTTAAAAAAAAAAGTGCTAGGGATTTAGCTAAGTGGAAGAGCATTCCCATAACTTAAAAAAGAATTTTTAAAGGAAGCTATTGTATTCATATAGAGCAAATTCCAAGATATAGTAATTTAAAAAAAAAAAAAAAGGTACAAAACTGGGCATATAGCACATTACTATTCATATAAAAATGAGGGAGAAAAACAAAAACATATTTGCTGAATTAGGTATCCACTACCTTGGAAAAAATTACCCCAGAACAGCAATTTAAGCATTCATTCTCAGTTTACATGGGTCAGGAATCCCAGCTCAGCTTAGCTGTGTCTTTGGCTCAGGTCCTTGGAAGAGTGTGGTCAAGCTGTCAGCTAGGGATGTGGACCCATCTAAAGGCTCAGCTTGGGGAGGGAGGATCTCCTTCCAGGATCCTTCCAGATTGCTGGCAGGCATCAGCCTCTCACCCCACGGGCTGCCTCACAGCATCCCAGTTGACTTCCTCAGGGTGAGTAATCAGAAAGATAGAGAGCACCAAGATGGAAGTCGCAGTCTTTTTTCATAACACATTTTCAGAAGTGACATCCACCACTTTGTAGTATTCTATTCATTAGATGCAAATGTGCAAGCCAGCCCATGCCAAGGGGAAGGGAAGGCCCAAGGGCATGGATGCTAGAGGTAGGAGAGTTGGAGGGCATGGTAGGGGACACCCGCACCACACTTACACAGGATGCACTGGATACATTAAATATTGGCTGCCTCCAGGGCAGAGAACTGGGTAAATGTGGGAGAATTCTCACTGAGTATGCTTTCATATCTTTATGATTTTATACAATGTGGATGTATCACTTATTCAAAAATACATCAAATTTGAATTTTAAAAGAACAATTTAAAAGTTGGCAATTTAGGGCTAGGGATGTGGCTCAAGCGGTAGAGCTCTCGCCTGGCATGCCCAGGGCGCTGGGTTCGATCCTCAGCACCACATAAAAATAAAATAAAGACGTACCCCATTTGAANCCCTTTTTTTTTTTTTTTTTTTTTTTTTTTTTGTGGTGCTAGAGATTGAACCCAGAGCATTGTGCATGTGAGGCAAACACTTTACCAACTGAGCTATATCCCTAGCCCATTATGTTTTTATTTTGAGACAGGGTCTTGCTGAGTTGCTTAGGACCTCCCTAAATTGATGGGGCCAGCTAAGAACTCATAATCCTCCTGCCTCAGCCTCCTGAGATTGTAAGCATGCACCACTTGCCCAGCACTGATATAATCTTATGGAGCAACTCTCAATATGCAGTCCTTAATTGACTGAAACATCATATGGCACATGATTGTACATATGTGTACACATACACACAAACACATAACCCATGTGTAGAACAAAATACAGATTCCCCCTCTTTTTTTTTCCAGGGGGGTAGGTACGAGAGATGAACCCAAAAGTGGTGTTCTACCACTGAGTTACATCCCCACCCCCTTTTATTTTTTGAGACAGGGTCTTGCTAAGTTGCCAAGGCTGGCCTTGAACTTGTAATCCTACTGCCTTAAACTCCCAAGATACTAGGATTACAGTATGCTTCACCATGCCCAGTCAAAATACAAACTCTTGAGTCAGGATTCAAGATCCTTCAGCATTTGATTCGTCTGCTGTACAGACTTATTTTCTGCCATTCTTTCATCCTTCTATGAACTCTAGTTACTTGCTATACTGAACTATTAACATCTGCCAGTTCTAGGGGGTAAAAGCCATAGCCCAATGCCAGGCACACAGCAAACTTTCAATTAAGACTTAGCTTACATTCTTAATCAAAGCCTGCCTTTGCCTAAACTGTCCCATGTGGAATGCGCTGCACCCCTCTCCTAGCCCCAAGGAACATTCCTCTCAAGGCTAAATCAGATGTCACTGTCGCCATGAAGTAATCCCACAGTGGTTAGTCATCACCCCTATTCTCCCACAGCACTCTTTCTTTACCTCAACTATAACACTTTTGTTACAGTATTGCAATTTAAATCTACAACTGATCCCTGGATGATCAGTGTCAATATTACCTGGGAATGCAGTAGAAATGCAGAATCTTGGGTCCTCCTAGATATTTAGGATGAGAAACTGAATTTTTAACAAGATATCAGTGACTTATAGAATGGTAAAGTTTGAAAAACCAGTGGTTTTTAAATCTTTCTCTACTTGAACTGTAAGCCTTCCTAGGATGCTTTCATTTCTGTCCCCCAAGCCCATGATAAGATTTGACATCCAAATGTTTTCTAAGTTTTATTTATAATAATTATGTATATGACAGATTTTTTTAATTACTGGAGGAATAAAATACCATTTTATTAATACTAGTTATTTGGTAAGTGGACAAAGTACATTTCTATGCAATACTTCAATTTTTCTACAATCAGAATGTATTACCTTTATAGGTAGAAAAACACACAAGATTTAGAAAACTATGTAAAATGTAAGATGAAATGTAAAATTTATGATATAACATTCACAAAATGGTATATGATACATACAATGGTGTATAATTGTGCTGAGGTATATTTACATATATGAAAAAATGCCATGCTATAATGTTTTAAAAGACAACAGTATATATTGATGGTATCATGCTTAAAAAAAAAAATTGTAAGTTGCCCCTAAAGGAACATATACCAAAATGCCTTTGGTGGAGTTAGTTTATTTATACCTTTTAAATTTTTTCCTAGTTTTCTTACAATCTTTTTAAAAAGCATGGTAATAAAAAAATAAACAGCCATTTTCATTTTGAAAAATATCTCTACTCCTTACTAAGTCCCTTTATGTCAGTCATGAGACTTCCACAGGCACACAATCATTGCACACATGAAGGCCAGGGCCCTTAGTCCCACACTCCAGTCACCTGCCTATCCTGGCTCTCTCCCACCCATGCAGCTACTCCAACTCAAAAAAATGTGGCAAGTGTGATGCCACCTTTGGCCAAAAACACCCTGTCTTTTTGGAAGTCTCACTTTCCCCAGTTATTTTCTCTCAGATGGTAACAGCAACAGGAGATCTGCTCTCTGAGACAAAAGCAACCAGACAATTCATACTGCACCACCTCCCCCTGGTGGCAGGCTTTGGAAATGGAAATCACTTGATAAGAAACTACTGCAGCCTGTCATCCTTCTCTCTTTTCTTCTTAGTTTATTTTTTATTTTTTTGGTGCTGGGGATTGAAGCCAGGGGTTCAAACATGCCAAACACAAGCTCTACTACTGAACCATACCCCCCCAGCCATATCCTTACTCCTTTAAATCATCAAAACCTCTTTTTCGTTCTTCAAGGTGTCAAGTACAGACACAAAGCCAGGATCCGATATCAGTCAGACTTGGTGCTTCAGATAATGCCACAGGTGACTTCTGCCCTTTATCTCCTGTCCTTTCCCTCCCTGCTGCTTGGTCCTTATGATACAGACAGGTTTATCAGTACTGCCTTTCCTGCTTTCTTTCTATCTCCTCCATTGCCCTGAACCTCAGGAAGGGCAAGCAATGGCCCAGGAACCCTTGGCACGGTCTGGCATGGAGAAGCCCCAGAGACATTTACCATCAATCCTCTCAGGACCCAGTCCTTGGGTTTTAGGCATTGATATTTCAAACATGTCAGGTTGTTATGCTGATGTTTCTTTAGAAATATCACAGTGCAGCAATGTCAGTCTTCAACTGTGGTGCTTCTGGTCTCCACATAAACGTGAAGTTTCCTTACTCTTCCAGGAAGAAGGAAACATTCAGTAGGATATCTGGAATAGGAAGAGGGAAAACTGGCATATCACCTCTCCAGAGAACATAAACACCAGATTTATAAAGATATAGAGCACAACAAGGGCATCTCTCTAATGTCTCCAAAGAGGCACAGGGAAGGAGGAGAGGAAATAAGAAGGAATTAAAAAAATAGTACCTTGTACAAGATCTTGGTGTTCATCTGCTGAAATTTGGTCCCAGGCCTTGGGCAATGCTTGGATACCTGCCAAGTCTCCCCATTGGATGGAGGAAAAGAGATACTTTCTCTTCAGATACTTTCCTGGAAGTTAAGGACTGCTCAAAAAGAAAAGGAATAATGCTGAAGTGGGGGAAAGGTACCTCATGAAAGCTTTGGGAACTATAAAGTCAATGTAGAGCCATTGTTACATTTCTCTGGGGGGGAGGAGTGGGATTAGACTGTGCCACAATATTTTCTAATCAACTCTAATAATATGGCTTGAGACACCAGAAAACAAGAATCAAACACTGTCCCTGAAACCTAGACTATCTTTTGTAAGGACAAAAGCAGAAACTAAAAACAAGCAAAGTGACATAAAAGACAAACGCAGCAGAAGTTTGAAGGGGAAATACATCCACTTTAGAGGACCACAGGAACATTTTAGCTGGTAGGAAACACATAAGCAAAGGTACGGAGTGAAGAAGTGTGGAGTGCCTTCAGGGAACTGCGAACTTTCCAGCATGCCTGGCAGGTGAAGGGCACATAGCAGGAAAGGTGGGTTGAGCCAGAACACACAGACACCGAGGAACAAGGTAGGCATTCTGAACTTTATCCTACTAGCAGCAGAAGCTACTGACACATATTGTATGAGCAACCTGATGAGAACTAGACTTCCTAAAGATACAAGGAAGTGAGAGACAGCTTAGAGGGGCAAAAGTCAGAGACAGAGAAGGCTGCCAAAGGCTACATGTGATTAAGAATCCAAAAGAGAAACTGTGGAAGTGGCAGAGGGAATAGAGAGAAAAAGAGTCACACATCACTTACTGATGGGGATATGTTCTGAGAAAGGCATTGTAAGTAATGTCATCCTGTGCAAACATCCTGGAGTGCACTTACACGAACTAAGACAGTTCTGACGTCACCACGTGATACAATCCTATGGGACCTCTGTGGTATGTGATACCACTGCTGACCAAAATTTGTTATGTGCCACCTGACTGTAAAAGAAGCACCAGGGAAACAGAATTGAAGTGCCTGATAAGTGCCTGTGTAAAGAGTTTAGCACATGCTAAGTACTCAGTAAAGTCTGCTCCTGCTGCTGTTGGCATCATTACTAAAACTGTTAGCACCATCTAGCAGGTGAATGGACAGCATTGAGCCTACAAATAAAAGAAAGGGGGTTGAATTTGAGGGCTAGATTGAAGAGTTCAACTTTGAGCTTGACTTTTTATTTTCTTAAGCAATCCAGCTGGAGGCATCTACAGAAAACTGAGGCTCAAGACTAGCAACAACAATGAAAGCAGAAACTTAAGCCAGAGGGTGGATGTAGGTATCAGGTGAGAATGGAGACAAAACAGCCAGAACTTCAACTAACTAGTCTTCTCCTTCCACCCTTGCCCACCACCACCCCAACTCTTTCCTCGGAACAGTCAGCATGGTTACATTAAAAACATATATCTTTTCTTGTTACTTTTCTATTGAAAACCTAATAGCTCTCTGTTTCACTTAAAGTAAACGCCAAAATTCTTTCAAAGACATTCACGGCCCTAAGAAGTCCAGCCACCTCCTCAATCACCTCACCTCCCAGCAGACTCCCCTCATACCCTGCTCAAGCCACACTG
The DNA here is from genome assembly GCF_001458135.2 of Marmota marmota marmota. Classification (NCBI taxonomy): domain Eukaryota; kingdom Metazoa; phylum Chordata; class Mammalia; order Rodentia; family Sciuridae; genus Marmota; species Marmota marmota. The sequence goes on along the minus strand of NW_026000082.1, from coordinate 26,307,325 downwards.
GCCTCCTGGCTACTTCCTAAACATACCAGGCACACTCTCACCTCAGGCTTTTGCATTTGATGTTCCCTCTGCCTGGAATACTCTTCCCCCAAATATCTACACAGCTTCCTCCCTTGCCCTCTTCTGATCTTTGCTCAAATGTCCGTTTCTCATGATGCCTGCTCTGACCACTCTATTTAAAACCACAACCCACCATCATACTTCACATTCCCTGCTTTATGCTCCACAGCACTCATCATCATCTGAAATGCTCCTTATATTTTCCTTTTTTAATGTCTGTCTCCTAGTACCTACAGAAGTGACTGGCAGATAGTAGCTAGTTACAAATTAGTTGAGAAATCATAATAAAGAATAATCAAAGAGGAATCCATGTTCAAGAACCAAAGAGAGTGAATCCAAACTTGTGATTAGAAAATTAAAGAGACTTTGGAATATCTCTGAACACTTATCTGGAATGTATGCAAAGGATATGAACTTCGATAATGTCTCTCAATATCTTGCAACCATTCCAACATGTCAGCCACAGAAGGGCTCTCAGCCGAGGGCTGCAGAACAGCAACAAGGCCGATCACGTCTGCATGTTGCTCATAGATCCGAAACACTTGCTCCACATGGCTGCTGACCGTGTCACGCACCTTGAGGAGGGTGGCTCTGTGGAAGAGTCTCTGCATTAGGCAATATGAGAAATGTACGCAGCAAGCCTTCTCAATCCTGGCACTCTGACATTTTGAATTGGGTGATTCTGTTTTGTGGAGGGCCACCTCACACATGCAGGATGTTTAACAGTACACCTGGCCTCTACCCACCAGAGGACAGAAATAAACCACACTCTCACCATCTCCACCATGATAATAATGTCTCTAGACATTGCCAAATATCCCCTCACAGAAAAACTACCCCCAAATGAGAACATGAGCTAAGGAGATTGGTGATATTGCTTTGGAGGTACAGGTAGATCGAGAATTAAGAAATAACTTTATAATGGGGAGCTGAAGAAGTTATATTGCTCTCAAAGCTGTGGGATAAGCCCGGTTACCAAAGAAAGTAAAGACTAAGGGACATTTCTGGGGTTAAGGATAGACTGAGGGTTGAGCTCAGAGGCAGAATGCTTACTTAGCATGTGTAAGGCCCTAGGTTTGATCCCCAGCACTGCCCCCCTCCACAAAATAAATAACCTAAGGAGAGCAAATGCTTACTCACAGACTCAAGCCATGTACAAGAAAAGGGAATAAAGAGGGTACTGAAGCAACAAACCATTCCCATCTACATGCTCCCTAACCCTTTCTAGAAAATTCTTGAACAGTCAAGTGTGGGCTCAGGATGCACAGACTACTGTGGAAAGTTATTTATTCTCCCCCATGCATAAAAACAGCTTGTTTTGCTCACGAAAGAACTAGACTAGCACACAGAGCAAACACTTATTCAACAAATCAATGAGTGAATAAAATTATTTTAAAAACTAAACACAATAATGCATATAAAGTGCTTAGAGCAGTGTCTAGGTTATGGTAAATATTATTTCATCGGTGACCCCAAAGGATCCAGCCATCAAGACAAAGGCTACAACTTCCAAAAGTAGAAGGCATTTCCCAGCCTAGTACTGTGTCTTTCAAAAATATTTGACCCTTTATGAACAACCAGAAATATGAAAAATTGTGCTCTATATGTGTACTATGAATTGTAATGCATTCTGCTGTCATATATAATAAAAATTTAAAAATGAAAAAAAATGTTTGACCATGACTCACAATGAAAAAACAGAATAACAACCCAACACCCACACACAAATATGTAATCAATTGAAGTTAAAAGTTCTCAAAACAATATTTATTCTCTCAAAAGCTGTTTTTCATACTGTGAGATCTGCTTACTTGTAGTCTGTGACTTGTAGAACAGAAGACAAAATATCAGAGTGTAATACTCATAGCATTGTTTTGTGGAATATTTCAGTTTATATGTATGCATGTGTTTATGTGGACCATGATACAAAACTTATTTCACCCTATAGGTCATGGTCAAACTCTAAAAGCCACTGATCTAAAGGAAAACAAGTGCCTCTAGGAAGGCAGGCTCTCATATGCCCTGTCTCCTATCTCTTCTCAATCAATAACCTTTTGGTTACTGAGAGACAAAACAGTTAAAAGGCAAAAACCAGAGCTTTTAGACATGCTACTCCTGGGCACAGAGACACCAATGCACAGCAAAACAAATAATAGTTAAGAGCTCTGGGGCTGGGTTGTCGCTCAGTGGTAGAGTGCTTGCCTAGCATGTGTGAGGCACTGGTTTCAATCCTCAGCACCACATAAAAAATAAATAAATAAATAAAGGTATAAAAAAATGGACTTAAAGGGCTGAGGCCATAGTTCAGGGGCAGAGTGCTTGCCTAGCATGTGTGAGGCACTGGGTTCAATCCAAAGCACCACAAAAAATAAATAAATAACATAGGCGCTGGGGTTGTGGCTCAGCAGTCAAGAGCTCACCTAGCAGGTACGAGGCCATGGGTTCGATACTCAGCACCATATACAAATAAAATAAGATAAAGGTATTGTGTCCAACTACAATTAAAAAATTTCAAGAAATTTGTAATGTTTTGAACAACCCACAATAAAAAAATAAATATTTTAAATATATATTTATCTTAAGATGGACTTAAAAAACAAACAAACAAACAAACAAAAAGCTCTGACTTTGGTGTTTCAAAAGATGGGGGTTGGAATCCAGTCAACTATTTACTAGATGTGTGCCCAAGGGCAACCTGCTTGAGTCCATTTCCTCACTTGCAAAAACTGGAATGAAGTGAGGTTAAGTCGCAGAGGTATTAAAGGACTTTATGGGTAATGTAGGTAAAACCTTCAGTTCTGGCACCTGCTAAGCTTAAAGCCCAGTTCCTTGTTGCCTTTACCAAAGACAACTATAGAGAAGGGCTAATAAGCCTTCTCCACTCCTTTTCCTTTGTGCTTTTGTATCTTCTACATGCCTGGCTTCTGACAAGGGAAATGCCAGAAAGTGGCTTTTTGACAGTGGTCCCTTCGCAACAGAAGGAAGGGCCGAAACACCTTCAAATGCCATGCTCCCGAGTAAAAACACTCTTCTGATCCACCCAAGCTACTTGAAAGCGCCCAGTTTAAAGATCCTTCTAAACGGCACCGAGGAAATCCTTACAGCCTCTCCCCTAGCTTGTCCAGGACCACGTCCCCAGCCGCCAGCTGCTTGCGCCTCAGCCGCTCCTGTAAGTCCGGGAAGGCCCGGAGCGCCGGCACATCTTGGAACCGCACGCTTTGCGCGGCCTGCAACTGCTCTGCCAGGTTGCTGAGGGAGGCCAGGAGCGGCGAGCAGTCCCGCAGGGTGCTCTCCCACAGGCCCTGCTGCTCCTCCACCACCGGGAAGCACTTCTTCAGGGCCTCCTGCACAGCAAGTAAAGGCCGGTCTTGAGCCATCTTCTTCTGTTGGGAAAACAAACAAAAGAAAAAAAAAGGGGGGGGGGTCAGGGCGCCAAGTCAGGAGACGAGGTGCTGGGTCCCGGGTGGGAGCCACTTCCTGCCCCGCGGTCGGCCCGGCTCTCGGCCTCCGAGTCCCTCCGCACAGGAGCTCCTGCCCGAGGCGTCCTCTCGCCTTCGGAAGCTGCTCCGTGAAGGACCCTTGCTTCCCCCGCTCAGGCGGGTGTCCTAGTTACTCCTCGGAATAGGGCAGTCTCCTGCTTCAGACTGAGGATTCCCGGAGCCCAAGACCTGTCTCCCCTCGAGACTTGTGCTCCTGGAGCCGGAATCTTGTCTCTTCTCTTCGAAACTGCCTTTCGCGTTCCCTAACCCCGCCAGATATTGAAGCGTGAGAACCCACCCGGAAAGCGCCGGGACTCGCACTTTCTGCGCACGCTCAGAAGTGACCGCCGCCCCCCCCCCATGACTACGGAGTCGTGAAAAGATGCCGTAAAGCCGCAATGACTTCTGGGCAATGAAGTCCTGCCTGTGGATTGGCTGTCTGATGGAGGAGCTTTCTTGTGGTTGGGTGTTCTGAGACCATCCTTAAAAGGGCCACTTCTCATTCGTCAGCCGCAGGCAGTTGAGTTTGAATTGGGTGGCGGTTAGCTAGAGAGCCTCTCCCTCTCAGCTGGAGCAGCGGGCTATACTTCTCGGCCCTAGCTTCCTGACCCGTAGGTACGTGTCTCGCGATCTCTTTAGGCCTAGACCCCGAAGGACGATTCCCAGCCGTCGTCTCCACCCCTTACTTTCCTTCCCCTGTCTCTGCCGCTGACCCCTTGAGGCTCGGTCCCCCTCTCCCCGCAGTCTTCACCGAAGCGCCATGGCTCCCAGGAAGCGTGGTAGTCGGACGAACAAGACCAACTCGTTACGGAGCCAAAAGCTCACCTCCTTTCTTAAGGACTTCGACCGTGAAGGTAAGGGGTGGATTCCCGCCGTCGCTGCTGCTACCTGAGGCGGTCGCAGGGCGCCGGCGAGTTGGGGCGCCCGCGGCACGGACTCTCCCGCTTGGTGACGCGTGTCCTTTCGGCTTCTGCCTCTCGCAGTGCAAGTACGAATCAAGCAAATTGAGTCAGACAGGCAGAACCTTCTCAAGGAGGTGGATAACCTGTACAACATCGAGATCCTACGGCTCCCCAAGGCTGTGCGCGAGATGAACTGGCTTGACTACTTCGGTAAGAGACAAATTATGGCTGCGGCATCGTGACACCCTTCAGAAAAGGTTCTCTAAAATGTTCCCTTCTTCATGAGGTCCAACATGGCTACTTATGGAAAACTGCAACCCTGCTGCTTGGTCGCATTCTGTCTCACCTGCCTGCTTCATTCTCAATAGCACTTACCGTGGTCACACCCCCACAACCCGAACAGGCATACCAATTCAAACCTAAAGGACTAGGAGGCAAATATTTAAGGTTTCTTGAGCCAGAGTGTTCTTGATCCAGGTACTCAGCTCTGCTTTTGTAGTTTCGAAACAACTATAATGAATGGGCACAAATGGGCTGTATTCCAATAAAACTTTATGGACAAACTAACATGAATTTCACATAATTTTCACACTCTAGGAGATATTCCTCCGGGTGTGCATGCACGTGTGTGTGTGTGTGTGTGTGTGTATGTACATTATCCAACAATTTAAAAATGAATGAATTAATGAGTTGGTTTGTTATCAGCACTCAGGTGGAAGTAGCTCTTTCTGCAGCTCATGAAAATTGCAAATTGATTTTTAAGTGTTCACTCCTGTCTTGATTAAAAATGGGCAAATTGTTTGTGAACTGCAAGGACGGGAGAATTTTCCTGACGAGAGAAAAATCTCAGCCGATTTTCCCACTCCCTCACTAAATGTCCAGGGAAAAGCAGAGACCTTCCTCTGCTGGGTTATCCTTTTTCTGTTTTTCTTTTTATTAATAATTATAGTATGTAGCCTTTTTCCTGGATAGAAATGCTTGTCCTGCTCACATAGGATTTAGCAAGTCTTTCAGTTTGCCTTTTTATTTATTATTTCATGAATTCACTCATTTATACAAAAGTTGAGCACACCTCAGTCACAATGATGGATGCTGAAGATGCATTGGAGAATAAAACTGACATTGTTCCTGCCCTTGAGAGCATATGAGCTAGTGGACAAAGGTCTTTTTAAAAATTCAGGGCCTGGGGATATAGCTCAGTGGTGAGAACTTGCCTAGCATGGATGAAGGCCTAGATTCAATTCCAGCACTGCAAAAAAAATAAATTAATTAATTAAAACAAAATTACAAGTATGTCATTAGAATTATAAGTACTACAAAAGAGACTAGAGTAGTGGCTAGTGTATTTAGTGTTTTGTACTCCAGATAGACATTGTACCAAAATGGATTACATAATTGAACTAATTTTAACTTCATAACAAGCTAAGTAATTATTAATATCATGCCTGTTTTAGAAATTAAAAGATTAAGGCATGAAGAAAGGTTACTTTGCTTAAGGTTTCAAGCTAGTTAGTGGCAGAATCAATTTGAACCCCAGCATTCTGTTTCCAAAACTTGAGTTGTTAATTTTGTTATTTTTTTTGGAACTGGGGATTGAACCCAGGGGTGCTTAATCACTGAGTCACAACCCCAGCCCCTTTTTTATATTCTATTTAGAGACAGGGTCTCACTAAGTTGCTGAGGTTGGCTTTGAACTCACCATCCTCCTGCCTCAGCCTCCTGAGCTGCTGGGATTACAGGTGTGCACTACCATAACCAGTAAGATCTTAACTGTTATACAGGATACCAAGACAGTCTCTAAGAGTAGGATGTAACCTAAGTTTATTCCACATCTAAATCTAACAAAGACGTTTCTATTCAATGCATATTTCCTATGCCAAATTTTTGCCAGAAACAGTGGTCTTATTTATGGAATTCAGTCCAAGACAGGAGTGGACACTTAAACAGTTTTTGTTTTGAGTAGCTGTTGGGTATGATAAAGGGAAACAACTCAGCAATTTACTATGTAAGTTTTACAGTTCACAGCAATCTAGTATGATAGAAACATAAGCAGAATTTTGGGGTGACATTTGAGCTGAGTTTTAAAGGATAAATTAGAAATTTGTTGGGAGCAGAGGAAATGCTTAATACTAGGACTCTAAGTCATAAGAGATGGTGGCACATTTGAGAAATAACAAAAATTTTGATGAGGTGGAATAAGTCAAAAAAGAAGGAATCCAGCTTAGAGAAAGATTGGACTAGATTGTGAGGGTCTTTCAATGCTGGAAGATGATTTATCATTGAAATCTGATAGTAACTAAATGTGATATTCTTTTTAAAGCCCTTGGAGGAAACAAACAGGCCCTGGAAGAGGCAGCAACAGTAAGTGACTTATTTTACTTTTGAGCTGGTTAGTTTTTAAGTATAATCCACTCACAAATTTCAACCAATGGGCTGGTATGGTGGCACACACCTATAATCCCAGGGGCTTGGGAGGCTGAGGCAGGAGGATTGTGAGTTCTAAGCCAGCCCTAGCAACTTAACAAGACCCTATCTCTAAATAAAATATTAACAAAGGGATTGCAGGGCTGGGGCTGTAGCGCAGTGGTAAAGCACTTGCCTTGTACACGTGAGGTGCTGGGTTTGATTGTTAGCACCAAATAAAAATAAATAAAGATATCATACCAACTACAACTGAAAAAGTATTTAAAAGAAAAGAATAGGGATGGGGATGTGACTCAGTGGTTAAACACCCTGGGTTCAATCCCCCATACCCAAAAAAAGATATCCAACTAATGGGTTTTACACTGTAAGAGAGGTTCCATAAGGGAGCATTATCTCTGCCAACTAAAAAGTTATGGTGTGTCAAACATTGAATAGATCTGAATAGCCCGAATAGATCTGAATCCCCAAAAGGACTCTGATGTTATGATACAGTCTTCTTCACGCCCTTCTGTGAGTTCCTTATTTGAAGGTTCAGCCAACCATGGATCAAAAATATTTTTTTAAAAATCCATACTAAACATGTACAGACTTTGTCATTGTCCCCTAAACAATACAGTATAATAGGGGCTGGGGATATGGCTCAAGCGGAGGCGCGCTCACCTGGCATGCGTGCGGCCCGGGTTCGATCCTCAGCACCACATACAAACAAAGATGTTGTGTCTGCCGATAACTAAAAAATAAATATTAAAATTCTCTCTCTCTCTCTAAAAAAAAAAAAAAAACACAGTATAATAGTTATTTTTATCTTGATGGAATTTAAAACATATAATAGGACATGCATAGGTTGTATGCAAATACCACATCATTGTATATGAAAGACTTGAACCTTTATGAATTTTGGTATCCTCAGGGGGGTTCTGGATCCAATCCCCTGAGGATACCAAGGGACTACTATATATTTTAGGGGTTTTGTCCAAGGTTTCTAACTCACAGCTTTTATACCCCTTATAATTTCTTAAGCAACTACAACAGTAAGAACATCTTTTTGGCCTTTTGACCTGAGTAATTCCAGAGTGATAAAGGTGAAAGACAGTCTTTTGCTATTTATAACAAACCCCTTTCAACCTTGATGTTAATGAGGTGATTTTTTTTTTTTTTTTTGGAAAGTCCCTGGGTAACCACTGGATGAGGTGCTGTTTCCAGGGAAACAAACCCTGTGCTCTGAGAGTTGGAACTCAAAACCTCTCTTCCAGGGAGGGAAGAAGGTTAAGTTGATCACCAAAGGCCAATGATAAATCAATCAATCATGCCTATGTAGTGAAGCCTTCATAAATACCCTTAAAAGGACAGGTTCATGGGCTTCTAATAGTTGAATACATGGAGATTCCTGGAGGGTAGCAAACCAGAAGGAACATGGAAGTTATGTGCCACTTCCTCTTGCCTTAGGCACCTTATAGGGATTTTTCTGGGTTTTTTTTGTTGTTGTTGTTGTTGTTGTTGTTTAAGTATATATATTTTTTAGTTGTACATGGACACAATACCTTTATTTTATTTATTTATTTTCATGTGGTGCTAAGGATCAAACTCAGGGCCTCACATGCTGGGCAAGCACTCTACCACTGAGCTACAACCCAGCCCTAAGGAGGTTTTAAATATTATTTTTCTTCTGAAGGTTCCATAATGTTGGTATATAAAATAAACTGGTAATAGATTAGCAATGTAACAAAGGTATACAATTGATCAACATACATAAACATAGGAGCCATACACAAAGGATAAAATTCAAAGAAAGAGTCAGATAGAAAAGCTTGAGGCTCCTGGAGCAAAAGAGGCTACTGCAAGCTATGGGAGGTAGAGGAGGGGATCCCAATGAGAACAGAAGTTATCTTATTATACAAGTAAAGTCTCTCAGGTAATGGTCATCAGAAGGCCATAAATAAAGCGGTTCCAAGTTCAGAGAGCAGCTCTAGCAAATTAGTCAAACCCAAGGGTGGGGATGGGGGGGGGCGGGCAAGGGACTCCTTTTTTTATTTATTTATTTTTATGTGGTGTTGGGGATCAAACCCAGGGCCTCACCTGTGCTAGGCGAGTGCTCTACTGCTGAGCCACAACCCCAGCCCGTGACTCCTCTTTGTAATCAGTTGGTCAGAAACACAGGTAAAACAACCTGGGGCTGGCACTTAGCATGGGAAGTAGGGAATAGTCTTGTAGGATCTGATGCTATTCTCAGATAGATGATCAGAATCGAATCAATGATGTCCACTATAGGATTTCTGAATATAGGATATAGTATGGTGTCGGGAAAAATCCACACACATTTGGCCATGGAAATGTTCTTAAGAATATAGTGGGGGCTGGGGATGTGGCTCAAGCGGTAGCGCGCTCGCCTGGCATGCGTGCAGCCCGGGTTCGATCCTCAGCACCACATACAAAGATGTTGTGTCAGCCGGAAACTAAAAAATAAACATTAAAAAAAAAAAAAAAGAATATAGTGGGGAGAAGTGGAGTTTTGTCATTCTTAATCCTCAGAGGCAGACAGTTCCATTTTTGACAGGCCCCTAGTGGTCCTTTTCCTGAACTCTTTAGGAGAAGTGGAAAGCCTCAAGCTCAAGTGCCTTTAAACCATGACCTGAATAGCTAGGAGATAAACTACAACTCTATTTGATTTTATCTTTTGGTACTGGGGATCAAAACCCAGAGGCACTCTAACATTAAGCTATGTCCCCAACCCTTTTTATTTTGAAACAGGTTCCCACTAAATTGCAGAGGCTGGCCTTGATCTTGCCATCCTCCTGTCTCAGCTTACCAAATTGCTAGGATTATAGGCTTGTGGCACTACATCCTGCTCAAAATAAAAATTTGAAAAGTCTGGGGATGTAGCTCAGGGATGGAGTAATTGCCTAGCATGTTTAAGGCCCTAGTTTTAATCCCCAGTACCACCAAAAACAAACAAACAAAATATGTGCATATCCACTTGTGTGTCTTCCTGTTGAGAGAGATTTTATTGTAGCTTTTAACACATTTTTAAAGTGAACACAAAATTCTGCATTCTTCAATGAGAATCATTTGGAATCTGAGGTTTGAAGGGGTATGACTTCAAAGGGTACATATTTTCTTTGAATAACAGATCCCTACCAGCTCAAGAAGCTAAAGATAGGCAGGAACTAGTTGTTCAATTAGGAAAAAATTTAAGATTTGGGAGATGACTATTGTAAGAGAAGGATGGGAATAACTGAAATAAAATTGAGCTAGTAGAACATTCTTGACCCAAGCCTTCTTTTTCTTATGTGTCTGTGATCCATTTTATTGATGCCCCCCTGTCACAGATCTGGATCTAATATTTCAAAACATTCTTTTTTTTTTTTTTTAGAATTTTTTAATATTTATTTTTTAGTTCTCGGCGGACACAACATCTTTGTTTGTATGTGGTGCTGAGGATCGAACCCAGGCCGCACGCATGCCAGGCGAGCGCGCTACCGCTTGAGCCACATCCCCAGCCCCTCAAAACATTCTGAGATGAAATAGAATCATTAATTAATGCATCTTCTTTTTGAATTAATCAGACATATAGAGCTGAAATAAGAACTTCTGTGTAATATGAGAGAATCCCTGTTATCTCCAGAAAAACTCTTTAGAGACTCAATGCCCAGGATTTTAATTGGGTGCTGGCTTCTTGGGAAGAAAAAGAAAGAAGAAAGAAGCAGGTGTTTGGTATAGACCACAATGTTTGCATAAAATTTAGGCATGGTGAACTATTCTTGTCAAAGAATGATGGGAGTCACATCATGCTAGTTATTGCTAGAGACTGTAGAAAGTTTTCAGGAATGCCATTTCTGTTCCATCAAGCATGATAGACCCCACTAATCTATCCCAGTACTGTCTTCTAAGCCCTGACAGCCTCAGAATTCTTCTCTGAGTACTCCATGTAGTCTCTACAAATCCAGATGTGATATCTGTGTGATTCCTAGTCTGTAATAACCATTTTAGTATTTATATGTGCCCCATGAGGAGAAGACCCCAAATCATATCTGTTCTTGCCTGTAATCATACATATGGGTAGTCACCACCATAAACCTAATTAGAAAGCAAGGAAGCCTTTTTGAAGGAGCATCAGAAAACCTTACTGAGAGCTGGGTGTGATGGCAGTCCCAGCTACTTGAGAGGCTCAGATGGGAGAATCACTTGAGCCTAAGAGTCTAAGACCAGCCTGAGTAACATGGTAAGACCCAATCTCACGAAAAGAAAAAGAAAACCCTGTTGAGACCCTGTAGACTTCCCCCCAAAAAAGTCTGATAGTATCAAGTGTTGTAAAGGATGTGATTCATTAGGGACTTGTGTTTACAAATGAGATGTAAACTTTGGGAAGAAATTTGGCATAATAGTAAGGCTGACATTTATGTAACATATAACCCTGTAGTACTCTATCCTTCCTAAGTATGTGGCCAAGAGAAAACTTGGACGTCAAGTGCATCACACATGTAGGTGAGGCAGTTCAAAGTAGCACTATTGATGGGAAAATGGACAAACCCATGGTGATAGAATCACACACATTCAGTTATACATTTACTGTCTTATGCAAACAGTGGTTACCTCTGAAGAATGACAGGATTAAAAGCCTGTCATTGGGAGGGAGAGAGACAAAAATGGAACAGGGAAGGAATACATACTTAGAAACAAGTTATTGGCAATATTTTAGGTCTTGTGGTATGTGTAGGTTTATGGAGGTTTGCTGTATTGTATTGTAACTAATATTTAGCAGTCACTTTTCATGTACCAGGGCCTCACGTGTGCAAGTATTTCTCATATTTGATGGACTAAGCCTGGTACTTTCTGTCTGTGTTTGTCACAGGCTGATGTGGATATCACAGAAATAAACAAACTAACTGCAGAAGCTATCCAGACTCCCCTGAAATCTTCCAAAGGTGAGTACTTTTGAAAACCCCTTGTTGGACAGAGAGCTGAGGTCCGAGGAGCTTGGTGAGCCTCTCAGGCAGGGCCTTTTGGTGGCTCTCTTCCCTCTAATGTCTAGTTCCCAATCCTGTAAATCCAAAAATTTTATTTTAGCTACTACATTTAGTTAATTAAATGTATGTATGTATAATACTAACCAAACTCACAAGGCTGTTGTGTGAGCAAAAGTGAAAGGAGATGGGGGGAAAAACAGCTGTGCAGAAACCAAACATTGTTGCCTGCTTGCTTTCCCCTGAGTAACACAGAGAGGCTGGCAGGATTCAGGGAGATGTTCCAAGACAGGCAATGCCAACTGAGACTCTCTGATGTGATCTGCAGGGTCAAAAGAGAATCGTAGAAGGAAACTTTCTCAGTGTAATTTCACATTCCCCAATTCAGTGATCTGGCCATGTAAAATCATCTCACATCCATGTCCTACACCAGAGAAACACTGTCTCATAGGAAAGCTATATGGGAAGCCAGGTTGGAACTTTTGAGCTTGGAATATGGTCAGGATGAATTGAAACCTGGGTTGAATGTCACTATCATGAAGCTATGGTAGCTGAATGCATCCAGCTCTTGTGAGGGCAGATCTGCCCCATAGCCTGGATGTGGAGCTACACTCTAGGTACCTGCTCCTCTAACCAGGGCCAGAAACACTGTCTTCTCGTAGTTATGACTGGCCTTCCATCAGAATTGTCTTGCTGAATGATGAGGTTTTTACTTTCTTTGTGCCATTTTCCAGTCCTGCCTCTCAAGTTATGATAGAATTGAACTTCAGTGTTTTTAGATTACATATTATCAGTTTTGCTTACATAGTGATGGTGGTGGATGGGAGGCAGAGGTCTTCTGATTTCACTTTGTACAACTGAATATACCAGGACCAATGTCAACCAATCATTATAATTGATTTTTTTTTTTTTTTTTTTTACCCTTTTGACTACTGAACTTCAAGTACATTGTAAGCTATTAAAATATATCTCAGGCTGGGGATGTAGCTCAATTGGTAGAGTGCTTGCCAAAGTTTTCTTATGGTATCTATGTATCAATACTAGTTCTGCTCTTTGGAGCCCCATAAAACTATTTTCAATATGACAACCCCTTAAATATTAAAAATTGGCATTTATCCTTTGGAATCATTCTTCTTAAATATCCCTAATGCTCCTTTTCCTCTTTTGATGACAATTATAATAAAAATTTTATTTTTATAAATAACAATAATACAATAAATAACACTTGTTATAACAGTGTCTGGTATGGTCCAATAGACTTTACATTCATTAATTCCTCAAATACTTACTAAACACTTAGAGACATAATTCTAAGACTTGGAGGCAAGAATGAAAATAACAAATGTGTTCTTATGGAGCATACATTCCAAACCTCATAATATCGCTATAGTAACAGCTCTCTGATAAATGTGAGGGAACTGAACACCTTGATTAAAGCCATTTGACCTGGTAAGTGGTAGTACCACATTTGAAGCTCAAGTCTGTCTTGGTAGGAGGGCTGGGCTATCCCTGTAGAATCACTGTATGGGGTTTCTTATCTACTCTGATTAAGTTCCTTTGTTTAAATGCCCCCCACTTTTTTCAAGTGATCTTCTAGGATGGGATTATACCTCAGTGGTGGAGCGTTTGCCTAGAGGCCATGAGGCCGTGGGTTCAATCTTCAACACTGCCAAAAAGAAAAAAGTGGTATTCTTTATGTTGAGTCTATTTCATGATTGTAGCCTTAGGTTATGTTAAGTGTCATTCCTTATGAGAAATGTGAATGCATGAAATTTCTTCCTATCAGAAATAACACACTGTTAATGCTGTCTCTTTTAGCACGAAAGGTATTACAAGTGGATGAAATGATAATGGAAGAAGAAGAGGAGGAGGAAAATAAACATAAGAATCTTCAAACTTCAAGAGTAAGTAGGAATTCAGGATAAGGGCTGAGGGCTGGCAAGAGATAAGCAAATATAAAAATACATGGGATGTGGGCTGAGGCTGTAGCTCAGTGGTAGAGTGCTTGCCTTGTACACATGAGGCCCTGGGTTTCATCCTCAGCACCACATAAAAATAAATAAATAAAAATAAAGACATTGTGACCATCTACAACTAAACACACACACACACACACACACACACACACACACACGGGATGCAGTGTTGCCCTCCTAGAGCTCACATTTGATTGAGAGCATCCCACGTAAGTGGTAAATAACAAAAGAGATCATTGACATGCATTTGAAGTGTATAGACCTCAGAAGAGGAAGCTAGTAAGCCTTCCCTACCCAAGGAGGACATAGCCAGTCTCTTCAAGGTCAGTGAGAAGAAAGGGGAGAAAATTTCTGGAAGAGCTAGGAAAGGGTCTAGCTAAGGAGCTCCTAGGCAATTTGGTATGGCTGGTATAGGACAGGAGGAGAGCAGGGACCAAATAACGGATGGCCTTGTGTGCCAAGCTTGGAATTTTCTATTCTGTCAGACAGGTGATGGTAAGTGACATCAGATCCATATTTTACAGTAGTATTCAGGATAAATGGAAGAGGAGAAAATAAGGAAAGCTGTTAGGTTGAACTAAGGCAGTGACTAAAAACAGTCATGGTTTTAAGATAAGTTTTATAAAGGAGAACTAGCATGATTGGTGGAAGAAGGAATCAGAGATGACCAAATACTTTCTAGCTTAGGCAATTGCCATCCAGTGAACACGGGACCCTGGAGGCAGAGAGGTGGGTTAGGGTGAGAGGAGACGTGCTGGTTGCTTGACATGTTGTGTGTTGAGTACTTTTCTGGGACATGGGAATTCAAATAGGAATTTCACCTGGAGCTCTGGGGGAGGAGGAAGTAGAGATGCACTGCCCCCCGGTCTTTACATGCTAGTCCCACGGGGAGAGTGGAAAAGACTGTCAGGGAAAGCATGAGGAGGGAGACTGCAGGTGGGCATGAGAGGGAAGTTGGGAGGAAGGGCTCCTGATGCAGACCGCCAAGGGACAGAAAGAGATGCGGGAAGGCTGGGTTGGACTTGGAAGAAAGGAGGGGAGAGTTGCCAGGAAATGAGTGACTCTTGTCAGGTATTCCCAGGACTCAGAAGGTAAGGACTGTAGGGGGTTCCTTGGATTGGGCACGTGGGATGCCCAGAGCGACCACCACTGTAGCACTTTATGGAAAGTACTGGAGCAAGTCAGGCTTCAATCTTGGCCCAAATTTTCTATTTGAAGGCCCAGCCAGTGTAAGTCCTCTGTTGATTAATTATATTCTGAATGCTTTAGTCACTAAATTCTGTGAGTTGAACTTTCTTTTCTTTTTTTAATTTTTTAACTTTTTTTAGTTGTTAATAGAACTTTATTTTTATGTATTTATATGTGGTGCTAAGAATCGAACCCGGTGCCTCACACATGCTAGGCAAGTGCTCTACCGCTGAGCCACCACCCCAGCCCCAATTTGAACCCTTCCTATGTTCAATATTAACTTTCCTTCCAAGAACTGATCCCCTTTCCTCTCCTTTTTTAACCCTCCTTAACTTTCCCCTGGGCTGGGCTTTGTGTAACCTCAGTTTTATTGATTGTGACTATAGGTCAAAAGGTGTCCTCCATCTAAGAAGAGAACCCAGTCCGTACAAGGAAAAGGCAAAAGCAAAAGGTAATGGGTTTCCAAAGTTAGACACGTGACTTGGGCTTTCTGAAAGAACTCTGTACAACAGGCAGAAGAAGGCAAAAAGGGTTTTGGTGATTAGTGTTCTAGGAGTGTGAAGTCACAGGATCCTTGAGGAGCCATGCTGGAGGGCCTCTAGTCTCAGCCAGTTCTTCTGCCTACCTTCTCTATTCTCCCCCACTGTTTTATTTTTAACAGGCAGAGTGAGCTCAAAAGAGTTTAGTAAGAACTGTATTTTATGTTTAGTTGCCTGACAGTCTGTGTGCAGAGGTATCCAGAATCAGTCACAGAGTGGCCATCACCTGCCCACAATTAGTTGCTTGAAATGTTCCTTCTGGTCTTGCCAAATAAAGATTCTATGAGATGACTATGGAATCTCCACTATTTGGAGATAAGAGGAAACAGCTTAGGAAAGTAGGCATTGGACTATGAGTCCCCCTTTCTCTCTGGGCAGAGGTAGCAGGACATTAACGATCTGTCTTTCAAGAGAACAAGAATTCTAGTTTTGGGGGTAGCTGTGAGCTTTGTGTCATCTTCTCCAGCTTGATTGAGAAGTCAGACTCTGCAAGATTTCTGCTGGGTTTCAGAGTTGCTCCTCCCTAATTGGCTGTGTGATCTTGGACAAGCTCTTTAAACCTCTATGCCTGAGTTTCTGCATCTGTAAATGAGGATGATAAATACTGCTTGCTTCCTACATTAGCTGGTGGGGCCACATGACTTAATGGGCACAGGACATCCAGAGCATGATCAGTGCTCTCCACGTGTCATCTGCCTCTACAGCTGCAGCTGTCATTGCACCCGAGAGTTGACACATTTATGGCTGTTTCTTCCCTGTAGATCAAGCCACAACAGCAATGTGACCCCAGCTGTAAGCAGATTAGAGCTGTCTATGGTGAAACCAACTCCATGCCTGACGCCCAGGTTTGACTCCAGGTGAGTGCTGAGCAGCACTTGGATTCAGGGGGGAGCCCAGCAGTGACAGCACTCAAAGTAGGACTGTTAGGAAATGCCCTGAATCCTGGCCTGAGAAGCCACCTGGGCTCCCTAGTGTTTGCCCCTCCCCTGCATGCAGGTTCACCCAGTTCAGGGCCAGAAATGTTCTTTATCTGATGAGAGAGAAGAACATTCTTTATCTGATGAGAGTGGTGACTAGGAGACATCTATGTGACTCTGGATTTTTTCTGATTCTGGCCAAAAGATTTTTTAAGCTGGCTAGGTACTTTCTTATACCTGTGGTAGAAGTAAAATTAACACCTTCTTTTTTGAAGGGCAACATAAGTGAGAATGTTTATAGCAGAAGTTGAGACCTTTCATAAGAGTTAGTCGCTCAAGTAAGAATGCTGTGTAGCCCTTAGAAAAGAATGGCTGTGTACATGCCCCACAAGAAGAGCTTCCTAATCACAGAGATCTCCAAGCAGCTTACCAACAGTGCATACTTTAGGATCCCATTTGCTTTATGCACACAGAATACTTCTGGAAAGTTTACTTAGAATTCAGAGGAGTTACCTCTGGGGAGTGGAGTAAGGAGCTATTGACTCTGAGGTGGGAAAAGTGAGGAAGACTTACTTTCACTTTTAATTCCCACTTGATTGTTTTTTCACATGGGTAGGTAGCAAAAGCTAATTAGGGGGAAACAGCAGCATTTTAGCTATCTTAAGGAGGTTGGTGTGGGGATTGGTGTGATGATATAATCTCTGAATCATCCTCCCTTGACCCTGGAGAGTTCCTCTTAATGGAGGGACTTAGCCACTCTGGGAAACACCTAGCCAGTTTATTTCTGGTCCCGTGGTGGGTGGAGGACTGGCACCCATATAGAGGATTGGTCCTAAACTTTACATGCGTATGCATTGACTCTTTCTAGATATATGTTTGATAATTACAGCCTCCTTTCTCCAGCTGTGTTTAGTCATTACTACTTAAAAAATGTTTTCCCTAAATTTAGAACTTGCCTTCTAGAAATGTGTGGTTTGAAAGCTACAGCTTAAAACCAGATGGGGTTGGAAGGGCTCACAGTGCTTGATGTCTTTTAGTCTGCCAAACCGTCTTCACAGAGATTTTCCCACTTTGTAGGGTCTTCAAGGCCCCAGGCCTGCGCACGCCAACAGCCAGAGAGCAGATTTACAGCATCTCTGCCAATGGCAGCCCTCTTGCTGATGGCAAAGAGATCTCCCTGACTGTGCCAGTGGGCGGCGGAGCGGTAAAGTATTTCTCTGGGAAGCCAGACCACAGTGTGCTGCTCAGTGAAGCCTTTCCCTTCCCTGGGCCATCAACCACCTCTGTCCTTCAGAGCCCTTTGGTGGCCTAGGTCCTGATCTCTATGCTTCTGCAGGGCTCAGAACCCAATTTTGTTTCCCATGTTAGAGGCCCAGACTGGGAGGATCCCTGCCCGGCTCAGGGTTCCAGCTATCATTTGTCCACTGGATTAAAGCAGGCCAAAGGTGCAAAGGACATGATGCCTGATCTTGAGAAGCAGTTCAGTAGTCAGATGGGTTTGCAGTTATAACACTTAGGCTACAACAATAGGGATAAAGGGATTATGACTACAGGGTGCTCTTAGTCTAGACAGGGCAGTGAGAGCTGTACCTTCAACTCTGTGCAACCCTGCGGGATTCAGAAGCAGGCTGCCCTGGTTTCTCTAGACTATAAAGAGCGAGTTGCTGACCTCAGCCCCAGTGGCAGGGTGGCTTCTCAGATGGTCTGTGTGGGTTGCTAAGCTAGCGTGCATGCCTTTGACCCCAGTGATCCAGCTGGTGGCCCAGTGATAGTGCTGTTGATGTCATCTTCTCTTTAGGCCTGAGCCACCTCCTGCCTACCTTGCCACTTCTCCCTCCCAGCCATCCCCACCATCACATGCAGGATATCCAGTGGAACCCCTGAGGCACACTGGGCTGTGGGTGGAAGTTCTGCCTTAAAAGACATGTCAATGTAACCCATTCTCCTCTCCACACAGAGTATGCGGTTATTGGCCAGTGACTTGCAGAGGATTGATATCACACAGCTGCATCCAGAGGCTTTAGGGGACATTAAGAAGCTCTCGGTGGGTTCCATGTTCATCTCCTGGCCAGGAAGGCAGTGGCAGCTTTCCTGGTTTAGCTTTCTTTAGGGTTGTCCTCTGGGTCTGAGTGAATACTTGATATTTAGAATTATGTTGCCTTCTCCCAAGGGATTGTGACTGTTATCCTGCTTACATAGCAGCAGTTCTGGTCCAAGATTAATGTTGAGTTTGGTCAATCCCAGATTGCCTGCCACTGAAGTCCCACAATAATTACAAGGATCAGGCAATTAAGTGCCAGGGTGTCCACTGACCACCATGAACTGAAACTTCCTTCAAGGAGGGAAGAGGCTTGTTATAAGGGATCTCACAGAATCAAAGAAACATTTAAAGTGCTGGGGACCATCAGAAATCAGCAGTGGCAGTATGTGGCCCTTCATGGGCACACCAATCTAGTGTCTGTTTGGCTCTGGGTTCCCAGCCTCCTTTCTCTGGCACATCTTCATCCTCCCTGTTGGCACGTGACCCTCTCCTAAGGCTCTTGGTTCTGCTGTTCTTTAACAATGATTCATGTGTGGCTTTAGGTACTAACACCTCTGATTCTAATTGTTGCTCCAGGGCCACAGCTGTTCAGGTTCCTGTTTTCATTTAGGTTCTCAAGAAGGAGATTTTAACTGACCCTGCTTTGGTCTGAGGCTCCTCCCTGGTGTGTCATCTGTGGTAGTGGGTGATGGGTGGGAGCACTTAGAGTAGACCTGGCTGCCACAGGCCCACACACACCCAGCCACCCAAACCACGTGACCATCCTCCTCCTTTAGCATTATGGTCCCAGATGCTCACTTGATACCTTCACTGTCTCATTCAAGTGTTATTTTAACCCTTTGTTTTGATAAGAAAGTTTCAGAAAAGTTAATCAGGGTGAGGTACAAGTCAAGAATGGAAGGGCTGAGACTCACACAGACGTGTGCATGGGTAGACTGGCTTACGAAGTGCTATCTTCTTTAAATGGCCTATCTCCTCTTTTTAGAGTCATCTCGCCCAAATCTGCAGCAGCATACGATCCCACAAGTGAGACTGTTCAGGCTGTAGCAGTGACCATGGCAGCAGAATGTGTACATCTCCCTCCTGTTACCCACCATCTCCTCCTCTGTTGATGCAGGGTACTGGGTGGGGCCTTGGAATCTTTTACCTGCTGTGCCTAATAGTCCTTGTCAAGCTGACGTGTGGAACAGAGTTTTGTGCTTATCAAAGACCAAAAACTGGTTTGGAGGCAGCTTCCATGTCTTGTATTTCTACCTCTCTAGTTAGTGGGGATTTGGAGAAGCGAATTACAGGGCTTAGAGTAGTCTAGGAGTTTAAGTGACTGGCTGCAGAGTAACCATCCCTATGCTGTCTGTGGACTCCGCAGAGAGCACTTCTCTCAATGGGATCACTGGGAGGGCCAGGGTGCCTTGTCTGGTGATATTGTTATGCGTTTAGCTCATGCTGAGGGCACAGACTAGTTGTGTGGAGTCAGCAGTTACAGCCTTGTGCTCTGAGCAGAGCCTCTGGACCCCAAAGGGCCACATACTATGGTCCAGGAATTTTGGGAACTAGGATTATTACTCCTGGCTTGCAGGCACGCAGCTCCCTCTCTTGCGTCTGGCTCTTTAGTCATCTTTTGTGTTATTAACTCAGTCCTGTACAGGCTGGTTGTTGCAAGTTGCTTTATTCTCCTTTTCATGAGACTTTTTGTACATATTGTTTTCCTAGTAATGGTATGTCCAAGCTGATTTGTTCAAATCAGAGCTACTGCGAGATACTGCTTTCAATAAATTTTGATTTTGTTTTGTTTTTTAATCAATATTCCCAGTTGTGCTACATGAACTGAAGGGACCATTTTGGAGCTAAGCTATTAAGAGTGGGGATCTCTGGACAACTGCTTTATTCAGAAGGCACAGAAACCTTTATTACAGACAAAATTTCTGGTATCTAAAGCAGTGCTCACACCCAGATCCAGGGCAGCAGTAACCTCAGCCCCCAAGCAGGTTCCCCCTAATGCCTTCATTTCAAGAGTTAGACATTTACATCTGGGAAGACGAGATCAAGAATGTCTGTAGTAAACCTGTGGAGTGAAGGCTTGTGGGCTGGGATGTTGAAGGGTGGGTGACTCTGTGATCATGCCTCTCGCTTCCCAAAGTCCTTGGGACTTTGGCAGGTCTGCCTTCCTCAAGTTCTTTACACTGAAATGATCATCATGGAACTTAGCTGGCCACTGAGCACAGGGATTCATGGAGAAGAGGCCCTTTGGTCAGCACGTAGAAGAAAGCTTACTCATGCAAGGAGGTGACCTAGCCTCTAAAACCACACCTGAGGCTTCTCCCTTGCCCTCCTTTGGCACAGCGCTTAGAAGGGCCTGACATGAAGGAAACACCTGGGACCAACACGCTGCACCCAGAGCCAGGCTCATCTGGTTCACTCCATTCACACCTCTGACTAGGTGAGCCCACTGCAGGAAATGCTTGATATGCAACAGGTGCCTAGTCAAGGCCTGCGACTGGGATAGGGCAATTCATGTGATGTGCTTGACATGAGGTTTAGACATGAGAAGGTTTAGAGGGGAGGGGCTGTGGCTGTGGCTCAGTGGCAGAGCACTTGCCTAGCATGTTTGAGGCACTGAGTTCGATCTTCAGCACCACATAAAAATAAACAAAAGTATTCTGTCCATCTACAACTACCAAAAAAAAAAAAAAAAGGATAAGGAGGTTAAATGAGTGGGTAATGAGATGGCTGTTTTATCGTGCAGAGATCTCCTAGTAGGGGTTAACTGGGTGGTGGTGTGGTCAGATAGGTTGTGGCTGGAGGAGGTGGGTCATTGGGGCATGCCTTTGGGTATATTTTATCTGATGAGGGAGGAGCTTGTCATCCCCTGGAGTCCCTCCATCCACCCCACCCACCCCCTCCTGGTAGCAGTGTCCTGAGCTGCTTTCCTGTGCCACACTCGGGCCATCATGTTCTCCCTCACCTCAGGCCCCCAAAGAATGGAGTTGGCCGTCTATGGACTGAAACCTCAGAAACATGAATGTCAAATAAACTTTTCCTTCTTTTAAAATTCTTATTGTCAGGTTTTTTTATCACAGTGACAAAAAAGCTAACTAAAATTGATAGAAGGGGCTGGCTGGGAAGGCTGGTTTTCCCCTGGTACTAGGGATTGAACCCAGGTGCTCTTCACACTGAGCTACCTCCTCTATCCTTTATGCTTTGGGACTGGGTCTTACTAAGGCTAGCCTTGAAATTGTGATCCTCCTGCCTCAGCCTCCCAAGTAGCTGGGATTACATGTATGTACCATAAACTGGGAGATTAAAAAAAATCTTAGCCTCCAAAAGTAAGATCTGGCAACACAGGCCCACAGTCAGAAGTGGGTAGAACTTTCCTTGGCCCTTAGAAAATTCTCTTCCTGTTTCTTATTCAAAGTAGTCCCTAAAAGATTACTTCTTATAGTAATGTCACCTACTTCATCCCTCTGGGCAAGTTAATTTGTACCTTTTGCCGGGGATATAAAGCAGACAGAGAGCTTCTCTAAATAGAAGGGAAGATGGAAGCCTGGCATCCCCTCCCCCAGGCCCCCTGAGGCAGTTTCAGGGGACCCCTGAGCGCCAACACAAGAGTAGGTTCCTCTTTACCTGACAGGGCCCCTGGTGTTTCTAAAAGCCTACTTGGGGCTTCCTATTGAAAGAATTGCAGATATATTGCCTTGTGAAGAGTTACTCATGTGAAGAGCTGGCACATCTGTGTGAGCCAAAGGACATGGCCTAGTGATTGTTCCTTCAGAGCATTAGAATGCCATTCATTCAAGGGAACTTAGAGCTCCGTGTCCACCAGTCACCAGTGACTGAGCTCACGCATCAGTGCAGAACTTACCTCCTCAATGTGCCCCCCACCGCCTCATGACCTCAGAAAAGCAAAGTGTACCTCAGTCACACTCGCACACCCTGACAGGGCTGCCTCTTATTTTGCATAATTAGGTAGTTGTTGACCTACACCTAAGCCCCTCAAAATTTTTAAAATAGATAACTTTCTTTAGTTGTAGTAGGACACAATACCTTTATTTTATTTATTTACTTTTTATGTGGTGCTAAGGATCAAACCTAGGACCTTGCATGTGCTAGGTGAGTGCTCTACTGCTGAGCCACAACCCCAGCTCTAAAATACATGATTTATGTGGCTTCAGATGAAGGGCCAAGAGAGATGGTGAGGGGAATCAATCAGAATTGGAGGCCACTAGGTGGGAGTGTCTCCACTTAATGGAAGTCAAATCCCGTTTGCTTTGGCGAAGGTGCCATCTCTGTGGACAGGACAAGACATTTTCTCAGCTCTTTGCCATCATCCCGCAGTCTAACCCCATCAAGGACATCACTTCTGACCACCAAGTGGGTCCTGCACTTCTGATCTCTACACTCTGCAATCCTCTTTCCCTTAGTTGACATCAGGGTCAATGTTTTTTTTTTTGTTTGTTTTTGGGTGGGTACTGGGGATTGAACTTGGGGGCACTTAACCACTGAGCCACTTCCCCAGCCCTATTTTATTTGCATTTTCCTACTGGTGTATCTCACACCCAGTGGTCTCACTGAGTTGCTTAGCACCTCACTGTTGCTGAGGCTGGCTTTGAACTCACAATCCTGTTTCAGCCTCTCGAGCCACTAGCTTACAAGTGTGTACCACATGTTTTCTGGGTTGTAGACATGGTAGAGCACAGACATACTTTTGGCCCTAAGATACCAGGAAGAGCCCAGATCCATTTACAGATGTTCAGTGCACACAAAAGCACTTGCTACATGATGATAGGCCCAGAACCTCAGAATGGAGACACAATCTCCAGGAATACCCCTCAGCTTAGCTACAAAGGTCACACTGGCAAACCTCAGGCAACTGTCTTCACAGTGCCTGGCTGGTGGCACATACCTGTAATTCCAGCTTTTCAGGACGCTGAGACAGGGATTGAAAGTTCAAGGGTAACTTAATGAATGAGACCTTGTCTCAAAAAAAAATTTTAAAGGGGCTGGAGAGATGTAGCTCAGAGGCAGAGCTCTTGCCTAGCAAGTGCAAGTCCCTGGGTTTAATCCCTAGCACAGAGTGGGAGTGCCAAGGAGCAGAAGGGAGTCCACCTGGGAGGGGATGTAAGGTGTTTGAAATGGGGGGAAAAGTCCAGTTTGCATTTTCAGTTTTTCTTTTAGACTTGTTTTGGTCAAAATAGCTCATCTGCTCTCAAGATGCTGGAAGTCATCAAGAGGTCATCCATGACCCAAAACAATTTCTGACTTCTTTCTGTTGCCCGGGTCCCCACTTTACTAAGTGGGAAATGTTCGAAGGGGGAAATTTTTTTAAAAATACACCAGCAGGCACTTCAATTTAAATGGCAAAAGTCTCCAAAGAAATTTGAAAACTCCTTGCATGGCAAGGAGTTTTACTCAGTTCCTAAGCAATGTGATGGTGACATTAGGAACAGATGCTAGTCCAGAAGCTGGTTAAAGGCAGCAAACTCACTACCTGTTTTCCTCCAGGGACCGGGGGAGGCAGCACCCTCTCCTGGACTCCCACTGTGCCTGGACTCAGTTTTTATTGGCCGACTTCTCATGATTTTTACTTAACTGACTCCCCCATTATTAGACAAGGTCTTAACTTACCTGCCGGCCACTTGTAGGTGTCTGGTCTGTGTTCACTGAATGAGCATATGCTTTGTCAAGCTAGATCAGCAGGCTCACTGCCCGGAGAAGTCCTTCTGGGTTCCTATTCTTGTTCATCTCCCTGATAACTCACACCTGCTGGTGAATACTGAGAGTGCTTCCTGGGTGCCAGGCACTGTGTTGATGTTAGGGTCTTCGGTTCCCTGGCTGCAGCCTCTCCAGGGCAGACTTCAGCAAGGCACCGCTCCTAGCGTCTCCAACCCACTACTCGTTCACTCCCTCCACTGAGAGAAGGGACTGGTTTAACGGAATTAGGAATAGAAGGGAGAACCTGCTTGAGATCTGGCTTCCCCGCAGATCTGCCTGCCCAAAGGAAAGGCGCCCCCTGGTCTGCTCCCATTGCTCAGGACTGAGTGGGCAGCTGGGCCCCAGGAGGGAGGCCTGCCATCCGGCGCAGCCTGACTCTGAGGGGAATGGTGGGAAACACCTTGTCCCTGACACATTGCACCTCACTTACTGGAGATGTGCATTTTACACATTGTGATGTCTCTGAAATCGGCGTGCATCTGCCACCCAGATGGCACGACAGGGTGTGACTGGCTGTGATTTTCTTTCCTAGTGGTACATCTCACACCCAGTGGTATCTTAGACTCAAAGAAACATGGGAAGCAACACTCTCCAGTCAGCCTTATCAAAGAGCTGGTACTGTGATCCCCGTCCCTCCCAGTGAAGCAGAACTCATTTGTTCTGACTGAGCTGCGTGGGAGTGGAGGTGCAGGGTGCTATTGGTTGCCGCCATCCAGTCCCCTGAGCGCTCCCGGTGGCCTGGACCGTGGGGATGAGTGAGGTACCTTCCCAGCCTGTGCCTGAGAACATCCCGGGCCAGGGAGAAAAGAAGCACTGTGAGCCAACTGAGGCAAAGGCTTGTCCGTCACACGCCCAGGGTGTTCCCTGAGCCCCTGACCACACTGTCCTATCATGTTTCTTAACAGTGTCCTCACTAGACTGTGACATTTTTCAGGGCAGGAGCAAGGTCTGATTCCCCTCCATGCTGGGGACCTGACACATGCAACCCCAAACCAGGAGAAGGGGTGGGAACCCTTGGGAACCCTCCCCACAAGCTACACAATGGCAAAATGATCGCCACTCAAACAGGCGCCAGAGCACAGTTTGTATTTATTTGTCCTGCATTTAGAACCCAAGAAATATAAAAACGTCTCCGGAATTAGTCAAAGGATCCATCTCCCCAGCCCCCTCCCTCCCTGGGTGGGCTCAGATAGGAGTGATAGGGGTTCAGGCCACCTCCCTTTGTCCAGTGACCAAGTTCCATATAAAAATAGATTTTATAGAGGGCTCCCCAAGACTCCAGCCTGCATCACACCAGCAACTGAGCAGGGTGAGGCCGGGGTCATCAGGATTCTGGGATCCCACCCCGCAGCAGAGGGGAGATCTACCCTGGACACCGAAGTCCTACCAACACAGCAGGAGCCCCTCGGCCAATGGCTGGGGGAGGGGAAGGTTTTGACCTTAAGAGCATGACGGACAAGGTTAGAAATAGGAATGAGGTTCCATCTACCCAAGACAGGGTGTGGGCTCCTTGAACCCTGGACTCTGGTCCAGGCTTTCCTGGAGGGGACGGTGAAGGCAAAGACAGGAGGGCACCTGGCAAGGGACCCCCAACCCTGTTAAAGGTAGAGCAATATCTCAGTCCCAGGAGCCCCAAAGTCACCAAGGTGGGGCAGGTGCTCAGGGGAGCGGGAGCTAGGAGTCGGGGAGACTCTGAGGAGGGAGGAGTCGCTGCTGGCAGGGTGAAGCCAAAGGCACTGCTGGGGCCACCTCCTCCACACAGGGTGCTCCCCAAAGATGCATTGCACTTCCAGCCTCTGGCTCCTTCTTCACTTGGCTTCCTGTCCTAGGCCTGCCCCTTGGCCTGCTGGAAACCCCACCTACCTCAAGACCTTAGGCTTCAGCTAAGAAGGCTCTCTGGATACCCCTCAATAAGCACAAGTCAAGAGTGTCCACCTGCCCCTCTCACCCACCTTCACTGCCCCTGAGGGCCCCTGGGCTGGGCACTGGGGGTGCTTTGTCTTATCCTTGCCATCTGAGCTCATCTCCACGGAGCCAGAGCCCTCTAGCAGCAGGCCGTGGCCTGTACCTCTCCCACCCTCCTTCCCAGCCACCCTGCCCCTCCCACTCGGCCGGACCAGAGCAGGCATCTGTCGGAGGGAACATGGACAGACTCGGCCTGCAGCCCTGTCTATACCACTGCCGCTGGGGGCCCTTCTGATGAGAACCTCTGACTCAGTTCCAAAAACTCCTGCCAGAGTTCTGTGGAAGCCAGAGGGAGGACACAAGTGCCCTGGGACACTAGGTGGTGACTAGGGACAGAGATGGCTGGAAAGGGTCAGGGGTATCCACTGGGCTGCCCCAGAGGGGCATGATGGTGCCACATGGCAAGCAAGTCTCAGAACTCCATGCCAGGCTCCCCCTCAACTGGGTTCTGCCCCAGCTCCAGCCCTGAGTCCCATGGACTTGGCTTTCCCTCTCTGTAGGGGGTAGGCCAGCGGCTAGAGAGGAAAACACATTTCTAAGATTCCTCATGAGCCCCCAGGGCCCCATGGAGAAGACATGTTCCCTTATGCTCTTCCAAGCCAGTTCATGAAAAGAATGCAAACAGGGGCCTCTTGGGGCCCCTCGAGAGCACCAGAGCTTGTATGGCCCAGCCTGGACCCTCTCCCTCAGCCTGTCAGCCTAAGGGTGGGCAAGCAGTCAGCTCTGAGTCTGGGGCTTTAGGGTCCAACCCCTGTGCTCAGCACCACTTTTGCCTGCCTGGGTCTTAGGACTAGTGTCCAGAGAGACCCACACACAGCACAGGGAGCTACGGACCCTGCCCCTGCAGCCCAGCCTCCCATACCCAGGCTGCCAAGCAGCTGGGGTCGCTGCTGGGTTGAATGGGTGCCCTTGACTGTGGGTCATGAGTCAGGACCCATGCTGTCTTGACTGACAATGGGTCTGTGGGAAGAGGGGACACCCAGGAAGGCCCCAATACCCAGTGGGTATAGAAGACAGAGGGGCATGAGCCAGGGCAATTTAAATCTACTGTCTCCCTCCCCATCATGCCCTGTCTCTGCCCTGAGACCTGAATTTCCACCTGCTACTGTCTCAGGGGTCTCCCCCTCATCCTGGGCATTTGAACCTCTTTTCCATGGGTACCAGGTCAGTGAAGTGTTCAGAGGGGAAAGTGGGAGAAGCAGGCAGTGAAATGGGGTACACTGTGGCCCCAAACCAGCTCTGGGCCCAAGAGGAGAATAGGGTGCTCAGTCCCACACGGCTAGAGTGCAGTTTGCCAGGGTCCTTGGGCAGGGCTGGGGGTCAGGCCCCTGGGGCTCTGCCTTGGAAGGGTCAGGGCCACTCACACCTGCACCCCCTGGCCCTGCAGCTGCAGCACTCGAGCCCGCAGGGCGCTGATCCCACTCAGGAGGGCCTCTCGATGCTCCGCCGAGGAAATGCCCAGGCTCACCAGGTCCCTGGAACAAGGGCTGGTCAGATAGCGTCCAGCGCCCTCCCGCTTCCTTCCCTCCTCCCCCTCCCCTTCTTTGGACAGGGCTGGGCCCAGAGCCAGGACAAGCAGGGGCTTCCCATCAGGGCAAGGCAGGGTCTCTGTAATCCCTGGCTTTGCCCTGACTTGACTCACTGGTTGGTCATTTCAGCTGCAGCCTCCAGTGTCCCGTAGCCCGCTGCAGTGAAGCTGTCCTTGTAGCGGCTCAGGTCCAGGGCCTCCAGCCAGGCACCCACAGAGCCAAAAGAGGGGAAGGTGGAGAAGGCACGGTCTGCCAGTGGGGTGGGAGGCCTGGGGAGCAGAGGAGCTACCGTCAGACGGCTGGGACCTGGTGCCCAAACCCGCTGCTCTCCTGCAGAGGTCCCCAAGAATCAGTGAGAAAGGGGAAGCAACTGAGCCCAGCGCCAAGCCTGGCAAGGTTTTGGATGCTCTGGCGGGGTGGGGGGGGGATAGTTCAAGTGCTGGGAGTGTTAGGAAGAGTCTATGGCGGGCATACCTAGAAAACAGGCATAGCCGATGAAGTGCTGGAACAACTAATATCAACTCCGCTTACTC
Source organism: Marmota marmota marmota (assembly GCF_001458135.2). Lineage (NCBI taxonomy): Eukaryota > Metazoa > Chordata > Mammalia > Rodentia > Sciuridae > Marmota > Marmota marmota. The sequence continues at coordinate 26,279,102 of NW_026000082.1, read as the reverse complement.
CGTTTACTGGAACTACAAACATGGTGGCGGAGTCTGGCATGGTCGGGGATCAGCAGGAAGGTACCTGGGACAGGCAGCAGTGGCACACGTGGAGGGTTCTGGGTCCTGCACCATCTTGCTCAGGATGCCGTGGATCTGCGAGAACCTGGGCCTCTCGCCTGGGTCTTTCTGCCAGCAGTCAAGCATCAGTCGGTGCAGGGGGGAGGGACAGTTCCTGGGGGGTGGCAGCCGGAAGCCATCCTCCACGGCCTTGATCACCTGGGTCATGGGGATGAGAAGCAGACAGGAGGCTTCAGGTCTCCCCGACACAAGCACACACACGCACACACAGAGACACCATCCCAAGGAGGACTCAGGTGGTGGCCAGGCAGGACAGGAAGGAGGTAGATAGAGAAGGGGGCCTGGAGCCAGGAGGTCAGTGGGAAGAAGACAGGTGCTGGAGCCTGGGGCCAGAGGGTGCGTCACAGGGCAAAGAGCTGAGCCACAGGTCACTCACATCCTGGCCAGACATGTCCCAGTAGGGCCGCTCCCCAAAGGCCATCACCTCCCACATGACGACACCAAAGCTCCACACGTCACTGGCAGAGCTGAAGTGACCAAACTGAAGAGTCTCAGGGGCTGCCCAGAGCGCTGGGCTCCGGCCACTCTGTGGATGGGCAAGCAGGTAGGACAGAGAGGAACAGAGTCACACCCAGGCTTCCCCACCCTGCACCCAGCCCCACCTGTCATCCTCCCAGGTGGCACCCCACCCCCAGCTTCTATCTCAGGAAAGCCCCAGCTGACCACAGAGTGGTGCCCACTGACCTTTGCTCAGGCCCACAGGATGGAGGGACAGAGTGGGGAGTGACAGGGACAGGGGTAGGGAGAGGGAGACAGAGACTCCAGGGTAGCTGGACAGAAAACAGGAGGACAGGGGGCTGGGCTGGGGGAAGGGAACACTCACCATGGTGGTATAGACAGCCTCTGCTCGGTCCCGGGGACCCCGCCCAAAGCCAGAGATCTTACAAAGGAGGCCACTGCTGACCAGCACACGGCGGGCCGCCAGGCCCCGGTGAACATAGCCCATCTCCGACAGATACTTCATGGCTGATGCCAGCCCAGGCAGCAACCCCATCAGCTGTCCGGCCACCAGCTGCCCCTCATGCTGCTGTAGGATGGAGGGAGTGAGAGGCTGAGGCCAGGGCAGTGCACTCATTCTCTGTGAACTTCAAGGAAGCCGCCTGGTTGTCCCTGGGCATCTGTGTACCCTGTGACCACCAGGTCAGCCTGGCCATCAGGAATAAAGCCAATTCAAGCCCCACCAAGGAGAAAAGTGAGGGACCAAGAATAACATGGTCATTAGTATCCCCAGGGCCCGGGCCACTCACCCTGAGGAAGCCATCCAGGGCCCCATGGCTCATGTACTCAGTGACAATCATCAAGGGGCTTCCTGCGCCAGGGATGGGGAACACACACACTTAGTCACCTGCTCCACCCTATGCACATACATCCCACCCCGCAGGACTGCATCTTGACTAGGATGGCCAGAACCAAAACCAAGCTCCCTCATCTGCCACCACCCAGCCTGGCCCTGCATCCCCTGTGCCAAGACACAAAAGAGCCGGTGTCTAAGAGGACAAGATCAGGAGCTCAACAAGTTAGCTAGGAAAGATCATCAGAAGTCCAAGCAATCCACTACCCAGTGTCACCACAGGGCAGAAAGGTCATTCCAGGTCAGAGGGGCCACTCTGGAGAGAAGCCACCTGAGTCCGTGGAAGGGAGCTGAGAGCCCTTTATGGGCTCCCTCTTGTGGCTGAGGGAGGGGCCTGGAGGAGCACCCCACCTACCCCCATCATTTCCACTCCCCATGTGGGGCTGGGGAGCAGGAAGTGGAGCCCAGGGCCTACCTCGGGTGACCACGCCCTCCAGCCGCACGATGTGGCTGTGGTCAAACTGGCCCAGAGTTAGGGCCTCAGCCAGGAAGCTGAGCCTCTGAGAGTCGGAGCAGCCATCCCTCAGCGTGTGCACGGCCACGGGCAGCTCCTGGCGCCCAGGCAACTGCAGGCAGCCACAGCACAAGTCCCCGAACCGCCCTGCAGGGAACAATGCTCAGATGCCACCCTAGAGCACCTGGCCCAGGAGAAAGTGACTGTGGGTCCCGGTTTGTTTCTGGCCAGGGATTTGGAGCTCCTGAGTTCAGATCCCAGTAACCTGAGTACTAGCAGAATGACCTTGAGCTTCATCTCTCTCTCTCTTGACCTCAATTTCCTTCTCTGTGAAGCTTCAAAGAGAGGATGTTGCACTTGCCAGTCCATCAAAGCTATTAAAGCCAGCATGACCCTGGACCTATGACAATGACATCTATTTTAACATACTGCCCCTTTCTGGCTTCTGGCCAGCAGGTCTGGTGACAGTGTTGGGAAAACGTCAGGCTCTGGTCAGAGTGTTAGGTTTCTCTGGGAATAGAGAGGTGGGGACTCGTAAAAGGCAGGCAGGAGACTGACCCTCAGAGAGCAAGCCAGGCAGGCCACTGTGAGCGCAGCAAAGTCCTCACATCAGCCCCATAAGGCAGATGCCACGCCCATTTTGCAGAGGAGAAACCGAGGTGCAGAGCAGAAGAGAGACATGCCCTGGTCATACAGCTTAACGGAAGAGCCAGGACCAGAATGCAGGTGTGTCTGGTCCCATGCTTACAAAGACCCTTCTGCACTTCCCCCACGGAGGCTCGGAGCTACACTGCCCATGGCAGCCTGCAGGGGTAACCCTGAATGGGACCCAGCAGAGAAGTCTCAAAGTGACCTTGAAGACCTGGAGGAGGCTGGGTTGACAGGGTACAGGTGGGGACGACAGAGTGGAGGCAGGGCTTTACAGTGGATGGGGAAGGGCTTTTAGAGTGGGTGGGGTGGGGCTTCTAGAGTGGGGAGGGCAGTGGGTGAGGCACTTCCAGAGAGCTGTACTGGGACAGGTGGGACTTCGAGGCTGGGTGTGGCTTGGTGGGTGGGGCTTCTATAGTGGGTAGGACCCCTGGATGGCATCAAGGCTTCCAGGTGCCCAGCTTGCCTGCTCCCAGGCTCCTCTCCAGTGTGACACTTTTCGCGTCCAATTCCTTGGCAAAGAGATGCACAGCCTGCAGCGGGTTCTCACAGCTCTGAGGGTCCAGGAACGTGCGCCGTGTCGGGACTTTGACTGAGAAGGCAAGGAAAGAGAAGTTTGAGAAGAGGCTTCCTGGCTGGGCAATAGCAGCGAAGCAGGGGCTCAGGGGCTCGGGAGAGGTAGGTGGCCCCTCGAGGCCAGGCCCAGACTCACAGTGGAAGTATAGCTCCTCTTCATCGCGGGCGTCACCACCTCCTTTGCCATAGCTGCAGGGCCTGCGAGAGGGATGGCCAGGCTTTGTTTTGTTGTTACTGAAGGCTGAACCAGGGCTGCCGGAATGCAGAGCTACACCCCAGCCCTTTTCTATTTCTATTTTGAGACAAGCTCCTGCTCAGGGTCCTGATGAGGCTGGGGCTGGCCTGGAAATGGCAAGCCTCCTGGCTCAGCCTCTGGGATTGCTGGGACACCGAGTGAGTGCCACCATGCCCAGCTCCACCAGGCCCCTCAGTTCTTCTCACCTCACCAGCACCAAGGGCAGCACCTTGGTGTCCCTTCAAACAGACAAGGTCTGTGCCACTGGGGAGGGACCTTTTTATCCTGTTGGTTTGAAACCTCTATAGCCCTTCCTTCCTCTATTATCTTTTTTTTTTTTTTTTTTTGCTGCCCTGCCACCCCCTCCATAGTTGACAACCTCCTCCGCACAGCACAGGTACAGCCCCAGCCCCAGCCCCAGCCCCAGCCCTTCATCCCATCAGCAGTTCTAGTTATTTCCACCTGGAGACATGAAACTCCCCAAAGGCAGCCAAATCCACCTCCCTAGCAGGAAGCCCTGGGCTGTCCCCACCCACAGATTAGTGAAAAAGCCTGAATAAAGGGTTGGGGTGGGGCTCTTTGGTGAGGCTCTGAGTACAACCCCAGTGTGTGTGTGTGTGTGGGGGGGGGGGCAGGGGGAAGCAGCAGTGTGAATAAGATGGGAGACTGGCAGCCCTGGCCTCCAGCAAGCTCACAGGTCCAAACAAAGAAGGCTGTTGTGCCCGGCAAGGCACCACACAAACCACCTGACCTGGTCCAGGGCCATCAAGGATGGCTTCCTGAGACGGGCAGCCAAAGAGCCAAGGACCAAGTTGCAATCCACAGAGCTGCGGGCTGGCATTCGGGGCACCTGAGGCAGGTCAGGGTAGCCCAGATAACTCTAGTTTTTATTCTGGAAGCAGAGAAGAGCCCCTGGGCCTGGAGCAGGGGAGTGTTGTGACTCAATTTGCATTTTACAAAGATCATCCCAGCTGCTCTGTGGTCCCCTCAGGAGAGGGCAGTGGCTCTGGCTATGGGGTGACTGTGTCAACGGACAGAGGCGAGAGGGGCCGAAGGCTTGGAGACGGCTGGATGGCAGAAAGGAAGATGAGGAAGTTGCCCAGAGCTCCGGGGGTGCTGTGGCCAAGATGGGGAGATGAAATTTCCCCATCTGACATTTGAGCAGGAGCCAGCGGGATGCATGGGGGGTGGGGGGGCAAATGCGCAGGGGGTTCAGGAGGTGCCCACAGAGGGTGGAGCCTGACAGGAGGAGCTGGGAGCAAGGCTGAGGAAGCCCGGCAGTGAGAGGCTGGGAGGCTGGGAGGCTGGGAGGGAGAGGGAAGCCTCCAAGGAGGCCACAAAAGACCTGCAGAGAAGTAGGTGGGAAACAGAAGGGAAACTGGGCTGCAGACGGCACAGGGATCTGGGAGAGTGGGGGAGGGGCCGTGACGGCTGGAGCAGGAGCGAGGGAGGGAGGGCTTTTCAAAAGAAATGATCAGATCCCAGTAAGATGAGGCACAGTGGGCGTGGAAGGGCGCTTGCAGGGCCTGGACCTGGCTGCACGCACTGGCTGCCGCTCCCCCACTCAGCGGCTGTGGACTGGGTGGCTCAGGTTTCCCTTTTAATAAAATTAGGATAATAAAATTAGGATACAGACGGCTGGGCCAGCTGGCACCATTGCAAAGGCTTACTGACATAGTTCAGATTCTGAATGACCCCCACGAAGGCTTGGTCACCAGCCCGTGTGGCTACTGAGAAGTGGGGGAACCTTCAGGAGGGGATGGAATGGAAAGAAGTCAGAAGGAGAGCCCTCTAAGAAGATACTGGGACCCTAGCCCCTGCCTGTCGCTCTCTGTGCTTCCAGCCACCAGGAGGTGAGTGGCTTCCTCTGCTATGCACCCCCACCATGTTGTACTCTGTAGCCACAAAGGCCAAGGGAACCAAGGGACTGAAACCTCCGGAGTTGAGAACCAAAATGAACTTTTCCTCCTTATAAGTTGATTATCTCAGATATTTTGTCACAGCAATGGAAAGCTAACTCACACACATGATCACTAACCCTCCTCAGTAAGTGTGCATTATTATCTGGGGGAGAGGCAAGCATTATAAGTAATAATAGGTTACAGAGATGCTTGGAAAAAGGGGTAGGACTGATCCTAGCTAGGAGGAAGTCTCTAGCTCACAGGAGCGGGGCCTAGCATGGGGCAGGCTTACACACCGGGTGGCTGGCAGTTGAGGGGCCACTGATGAGGCTGAAGAGCAGGCAGCAGCCACGGCTGGGTGGGCTCTGCAGGCCCAAAGCAGAAGAGCTGGAGGACATATTGGGGAGGGAGCAGTCTTGGGGGAGGGCCAGGAGGCCTGGTGGACAGAAGAGAAGGTCGTTGGCAATAAGGGAGTCAAAGAACTGAGAGGCATAGTGCGGGAGGCAGGTGTCGGGCCAACCAGTGGCTACTGCAGTCACCCAGGGCAGGTGACTTTTGTGCATGTGGAGGAACATCCAGGGGAGGTGAGCAGAGATAAAGGGGGAAGTCTGTGTGGATGCAGGAGCCACAGGGAGCGCAAAGTTAACAGAAACCAGAGGTTAAGAGACAGGCCACGCCCTCTCATGAGGGATGGGTGAGCCAGGTGGACCAGAGAGGGAACAGAGGTGACAGGGCCACGGAGCAGAGTGGGCAGCACGAGAGGAGGAGAGAGGATGCTGTGAGAGCTGTCGCAGAGCATCTGCGAGGCTGGAGGAACCTGCCTCACACCAGGCCCGGCTGCTTGTCCCCACTGCAGGGTAGTCTGGAGGGCCACTGCAGGCCGCCTGCCTCCCGCAGCATGTGTCTCTGCTGGGCAGCTGCTGCTGTGCTGCAGAGCCCCTGCCTGGAAGAGACACTCCCTGCTCCCCGCGTCCCCCCTGCCTCCAGAGCCTCTATGTTCAGAACCAGGACAGGTGCCCTCAGCAGCTGCCCACCCTGCTTCTCCAGCAGGCCCAGCACACGGACCTTTAAGCTGCCTGCTCCTCTCTGCCTCTGGACTCACCTGGTCCAGGCAAAAATGGCTCCCAGACTAGAAGGATAATGCCCTCTCCTGCTTGGTCACTGTCAGTGCCCCAGTCAAGACCATGTACACAGCCAGTGCCAAGTGCATGCTCAGCCCACAGGCAGTCTCAGGAGGCGGAGTCAGGCTGCAGCATGGCTCCTGGCCAGCCCATCTCTCCCCTGCTCCCCCACTCCAGCCTTTGGGTCCACAACTTGCACATTCTCTCATCAACAACCTGCTACCACCTGGGGCCTCTGCAGGTAGCAGAGCATGGCCCTGTGGAGGAGGGATGTAGGCCAGTGAGGCCTCTGATGTGTGCAAAAGGACTGGAATCTTCTCTCAGCCAGACTCAAGCTCTACATCCCCCCACCCCCATCCCCTTCCTCTGCCCACTCTCCTGCAAGCTTCCCTCTCCTGGGGTTGGAGAGATTTCTGGCTTATGAGTCCTCCTCCCTCTCCTCCCCACGTCCACACACACACACACACACACACACAATTTCTGCCTTTCTTCTCTTTGCTTGTATTCAAGGGCCTCTAGATCCCTCAGGGACAGGGGCTGGGGGCCTCGGAGAGCCTCGGAAGAATCCTAATCACACTGGAGCAGCTGGAACTTGATTCTATCCTTAGTGATGCCTCCTGACATTTAATGAGTTAAGGAGCTAAATCCCCTTCATCCCAGAGCAGCTGAGCTAGCTGCAGGGTTACTGTGCAGGAGCAGCAAGCAGTGGGGGAGGCGGGGGCCAGTCACTATCTATACAGCAGTGTGAGTGCTAATCTTCGTGTGTGCAAAGCAGGTGCAGATACAGGTGCCCGTGGGCACATGCTAATGTGCACAGAGACATGACCCGCCAGGGGTCACCTACCTCCTCCAAATGGCCAGTACGCTCATCACGGAGCCCAGGACGAGGAGGGCTGAGATGGTTACGACGGTGACGACGACTGCAGGGCTCTGGTCCCTGGACCCTGAGGCAGCTGCGAGGAAAACCACGAGGTTGAGGCTGGCAGAGAATGAGGCTCCTGAGCAAGCATCGGGACAGTCACCTGTCCTCAGCACCTTGCATTCAGCACTGCCTCCCAGGAGCAGAGGGACCAAGGTGGCTCCACCACCCACAGTGGCACTTGGAGTCTTTCCTCCTGGGACAGGGCACCTCCCACTGCAGCCCAGCTCTGAGAGGCTGAGAGGACAGCAAGACAGGCAGGGCCAGCCTCCCCTGCTGCCCTTTCAGGAGGGCAAGGGAGACTTAAAGAAGCTCTGTAGGGCCAAGGGCCTCTGCTCCTAGCTCCCTACCCCCACTCAGACCATTACCGACAGTTAGAGCCAGCTAGGGGTACAGCTAGGTGGCAGGTGCTTGCTTAGCATGTGCAAGGTCCTGGGTCCAATCCCCAGCAGCAACAACAAAAATAAAACATTAACAAAAAATAATAAGATCCAACACTAAATGCCCACTGATTTAAGATGCTATGTTTTGTCTCATTATCTTATTTCATCATCACACCAGTAACAGGAGTCACAGCTGAGGAAACTGAGGCAGAGTAGAGGTCTGGGATTTGCCCAAATGCTATGAAATATTAACACCCAATGTGTAAGAACTAATCAGCAGTGAACCCAAGATTTGAACCCGAACTCCAAAGACTCTACCTGACACCCAAGCCCCTGCTTTTGAATTATTTCCCCAAGGGGCCCAGAGGACCCTATCCATCCACCCACCCCTCCATCCACCTATCCAAAAGTGAACAAGTAAAGTGTGCCCTAGAGGAGTGAGTGCCCAGACCCCAGCTCTACCCTGGGGGAGTGAGTGCCCTGACCCCAGCTCACAGACAGAAGCAAAAATGAAACAGTGACAAAGGAACAAACAGGATTCTCAACAGCCCTGGGAATGGTCTTCCCTGGCAGCACCAGGTGAGCCCAGTGAGCCCAGTGCTCACCAAGGCTGAGACATGAGCAGAAGCCTGCGAATTCCTTCCCAAAGCCCGAGAGGAAGGCTTTGCAGAAGGGGTGTCGACTGATCTTGACCTGGAGACTGAAGGCTCTGACAATGCCCTCCAGGCCCAGACGCACACCCAGGTGGCCCCACATGGCTAGGGAACAGACTGCATGGAGGCAGAGGTGGCAAGACAGAAGCTGGAGGCCGGGAGGGCGGAGGGACTGAGGGAGGCAGAACCTCCTGGGACGCCAGGCCAAGGGCATGAACTTCATTCTGAGGGTCGGGGGAGCCAGGGACCGTGGACAGAGGTCCTGCCCAGGGAGAAAGGGACCGAGGGCCTCTGCTGGGAGGAGAAGCTGGGTAGCTGTGAAGAACGGGAAGCACTGAGCAGCCTAGGACTGAACTGGACCTGGGAGAATCCGCCCTGCGGCAGCCTCCGCCCAAGCCTGGGACCAGCAAGACAGAGAGGGGGCGTTTCTGAAGGGACAAGTGGCGGTGGCTGGGTACACAGACATGTGCAACTGGGACTGAGGGCCATTGTCAGGCTGTCATAGAGGCCATCAGGCCAGGGCCAAGGAGGGCATTGCAGAGCCCGGGGTTCTGAAGGTGAACAGGACCCAGGGTCTGGCTGGTGGCAGAAGAGCAGGGGAGCTGCCAAGAAGTGTTTGAAATGAAGCCTCCAGGGGACACAGGAATGGAGAATGGGACAAAGACAGTTGCAGCAGGCAGGCTCTGGGATGGCGGGCAGGATACCTGCCTCCTGGCCTTCCCTCCCCTGGTGACTCTCATCAAGGAACAGAATACGGCAAACATCATGGGGTGTCATGTTCAAGCTTGGATGACGAGAGACCGTGGCTTCTGTCTTGGGTGTCCCGTCATCCTCTACTCACTGTCTGAAGAGATCTAATGCCATGTGGGAGCCACATTGAGGAGGAAGCCCATGGGGCAAGGCCCAGCATGCTTCCAGCAAGCACCTGCGCTCCTCCCTGGTTAAGCTGTGAGGCAACTGCAGCCCGAGGACACCTAGACTGCAGGCTGGGAAGGACCCTGAGCCAGGCACCTGCAGAAGCAGCCCCCATGTTCCTGAGCCCCCAAGAAATGACACATCTGCGGTCCTCAGGTACTGGGTTTGAGGGTGATTTGTTACACTGCGACAGATAATAAACAGTGGGGCAAAGCATGACCCTGCATGAAGACTCCAATTTCGGGTCACAGATGGGGAGACCCATCCTCCCACAGTCAGAGCCACAGCAGAGGTGGCTGGGATGTGAGCAGTCCCTGCTCAGAGAGGCACCCAGTGAGCGGAAGCCACAGCCCTCCTCAGCCAGCAGCCCCGGATCCCGCCCCCACCACACTTGCTGCTGCCAAACCCAAGCCTACACACTCGGCTCCTCTGCCCGGGCGCCTTCCTGCCCACCTCCACTTGTTTGGATGCCCCACAGCCTTCAAGACGTAGCTCTAATCTCCTCTGCGCAGCACCTGGCCAAGGTCTGGCACAGACAGCCATTCGAGCAAGAAGTGCCGCCTTCTCCCTGGGACTCCGGCTCCCTCAACACTTATCTTCGCCTCCCTTTGGGCTCAGAGCTCTTCCTATCTTGGATTAGAGTCATGTAGCAGGTTGGAGAGAATTATCATCTTGACAGCTGGTGCCAGAATGCCTCTTAGGGGGAACTGCCTTTGTTCTGGAAAATACTTTCTTGAGCTGCTCAGGGTAGATAGAGGTGAGACCCTGAGGGCTGGGTCAGCAGCCAAACTGCCCTGCGTGCCATGAAAAGGGATTTAGGGTGGTGGGGAGAAGAGGGAGAGGGAGGGACGCAGAGGGTGGAAAGGGCAGCGTGATGCCACAGGGAAGCAGATATTTTAGATCAGGATATCTGCTGGCCAGCGCTCCTTGTTTCCGTAGGACCTTTATTGAGGAACAGCTCACAACTAGCCCATTCCACTCGGTCACTTAAGGGTCCAGTGTCCATTTTGTTTTATTGCCGCAATCTGACCCCTCTGGCCCCCAACCTTCAGTGACATCTCCTTCACATCCTAAGGCCTGGTGGAGAAAGGGACAGTGCCCATGGCAGGCCAATGTCACAGGAGGGAAGCAGGAGAATAGGAAGAAGAATCTGGTGGTCATAACGAGACCATGAGACTTATCAACGCCCCCCTCCAAGAAAGTGGCCAGATCTGGGAGAGGACGCAGGGCGTTTCTGCACCACGACAGGTCTGCAGAGGAGGGGACACTGGCCGAGGCAGGCATCATGGCTGTCCAGACCCTTGTCCTTTGAGCCCCTCCAGGACATGTACCCAATCAAATCTATGTCAGTGGACCCCAAACTCCTTCATTAATTAGGCTGATTCCACTGCTCTGCAGGATTCCTTGATGGCACGCTTCATTCCCGCCCTCTGTTTGTCTCCCTGTCCCTGTCCCTGTCCAGTGCCAGGCTCTCTCTGTCCACACCCAGTCCATGAGCACACACCACTTACCCTCCCCTGGGGTTTGCACCTCAATACTGGGGTTGAAGCTCTGGGCCTCCCAGGAGGGCCCCGGGGAAGCTGCCCGGATCTGGAAGACGTAGCGGGTAGCCGGCTTCAGGTTGGTGACAGTGACCGCAGGCGTCCCTGTCTTCACTGTGGAGTAAGTCTGTTCACTCTGACCCTGGAGAGAACGGAGAAGTGAGGCCCAGACCCGAGACCAGACCCACACACACTGTGGGGAGAAGGATGAGAGGAAGGGGGAGGTGAGAGCAGCAGTCTCAGGTGAGCATGAGTGAGCTGACAGAACCCGACCCTAGAGTCCAGGGCCCGCAGAGGTTCCTCCCAAGGGAGTCCCAGCACCCCTGTCCACCACAAGTTCCACTGGGGGTGCTGGTAGCTGAGAACAGCCCCACTTCTGCCTAAGAGAACCTTGAGGGAAGAGCCTCCTTCTGGGGAGGACAGGCCATCAGGGCATGGTGGTCCAGGGACACGCGGGGCCAGAGTCCCGACAGTCCTGACATCACAGAGGAAAGAATAAGAAAGCAAGCCCCACGACCCAGGAGATGAGGCAGGAGAATTGCACGCAGGAGGTCGGCCTTAGCAACTTAAGAGACCTGTCTCAAAATAAAAAGTGGAAAGGGCTGGGGATGTGGCTCGGTGGTTAAGCACCCCTGGGTTCAATCCCTGGTACCAAAAAAGAAAGATGCCAACACCTGCCCAGACCTCATGCTCAGGAGGCTTCCCCTCCCCCCATCATCTGATTTTCACCCAGGTCCTTCCAGGCACAGAGGACAGGAGTAGTATCTTGTTTGTTTTGTTTCACAGATAAGGAAACTGGGCCCAGCGGGGTAAAGGCTCTCCCCGGCCCCTACTGGGGACAGGGAACAGCGGTGTCAATTACTGATGAGGACCTACTTACCGCCAGCCAGAGTCAGCCCTGCTGTCCTTTTCAAAGGTTTGAATCAGGAAGGGTCAGGGTGACGCCTGCTCTTTGCTCTACATCATCCTTCCCCCAATGCATCTGATAATGACACATCCTAAAGGTGCTCCTGCCCTCCTGTCACCTGTACCCATGCCTTATTAGACCTCCTGCCACATCCACAGCCCCTGGAAAAGGCACACCCCCTGCCGATATCCTTGCCCCATGGCATTCAGAAAATGGGACTGACTTTGGGCCAATGAGAATCTCCTTTCTGGCATTTGGACAATCCCTGGGAAGAGCCTGGCTTGGTGGCTCAAGCCCACTATAATCCCAGTGGCTCCGGAGGCAGAAGGATCACAGGTTCAAGGCCAGCCTCAGCAATTTAGTGAGGCATTAGCAACCTAGTGAGATCCTGGGGCTGGGGATGTGGCTCAGTGGTGCTTAAGTGCCCTGAGGTTCAATCCCCAGTACAAAAAAAAAAAAAAAAATTCCTGGGAAGACAGAGGCAGTGGTCGCAGGACCCAAGAGATGCAGTAAGCTAGGGGGGAGAAGGGTGCAAGGACCCCAACCTCAGCTGCTGGCTGTGCTAGAAAGAAGCCCCTCTGCAGAGGAGGTTGGGCTGGTTTGCAGAGAGAAGCCAGGTGAGGAACACTGAGGCTCCGGGGTCCCTGGCATCCCAGTGGAGCTCAAACACAGCCCCTGGTGTGTTTGCTCTTCTTTTTGAGGGTTTTGTTATCAGCATATTCACACTCCCTGATTAAGGACCTGGGAGGATGCAGCCAGCTCAGCCTGGGACTCTTGTCTACAACCTGATCCCCAAATGTCAGTTCAGTGAGTCCTTTTTGGGGGTGGAGGGGGAGTTTCCAGGGTGCTTAACCATTGAGCCACATCCCCAGCCTTTTTTGATATGTTATTTAGAGACAGGGTCTCGCTGAGCTGCTGAGGCTGGATTTTCAGTGAGTCCTTTCTAAGCACGTGCTGCATACATAGCTGCTTCCCAGGGCCTTGCCTCCTGTCTCCAGGGTTCCTCTGGGCTCTGTCCTGGCTACTCTTACACACTCCCCTCCTGGTGTTAGCTACTATCACTGTGCTGAAAGGACCCAACCTTCTCTCTCTCTCTCTCTCCAGCCCAGGGCTCTACCTTGAGCCTCAGACCTATGAATCAACCTGGATGCCCTACCCTATCCACACCCCACAACTTTTGTGTGTGTGTGTGGTAATGGAGATTGAACTTAGAGATGCTCGCTCTACCACTGAGCTACATCCCAAGCACTTTTCTTTTCTTTTCTTTCTTTCTTTCTTTCTTTCTTTTTTTGAGACAGGTTATCACTAAGTTGACCAGACTAGTGTCAAACTTGTAATCCTCCTGCCTCAGCCTCCCAAGTAGCCGGGATTGTAGGTTTGCAGCACCACACCTGGCCTACAGGCCCCCTGAATGCCACATAAGCAAAACCAAGTGCACCCCCTTGCCCCACTCTGCTCCTCTTGCTCTGTGGTTCTCCATTCTCAGCCTGTGGTACCCTATTCCCTGAGTCACCCAGGTCAGACACTCAGCAGTGACTTGGGACTCCCTCTTCCTTCTGGTCCCTGACACTCCCAGCTCTCAACTGCCTTCTAGTATTCAAAAACTATTATCTGATTCAGCAAAGAATTCCCACATGTCACTGAGAAGTGAGCAAAGTTCTGACATGTGTAGTGCTGACTCTGAAAGATGTTTCACTTTAATGAGTTTAATTTGCACCAAGGTGAGAAGCAGTTTAACGGTAGATTACTCCTCAGATTTAGAAGACAATAAATTTTACAGGGAAAAGAGATAGTGGGTTGGGATATAACTTCATTTGTCAAATCATAGCTGAACTGCACCCATAGACTAAAAAACCACTGAGCATGATGGCCTATGACTGTAGTCCCAGCTACTTGGGAGGCTGAAGCAGAAGGACTGCTTGAGTCCAGGAAATGGAGACCAGCCTGGGAAACACAGCAAGACCTCATCACAAAATAATAATCATGATGATAATAATAATAATCCAAGAGGTTTACAAAACCATCCCATGAGAATCACCTAGCTAGCTGGGCATAGTGGTTCGCACCTATAACCCCAGCTACACAGGAGGCTGAGATAGGAGGACACAGGTTTGAGGCCACACTGGGAAATTTAGGGAGACCTTGTCTCAATATAAAAAATAAAAAGAGCTGGGGATATAACTCAGTAATACAGTACCCCTAGGTTCAATCCCCTGTACCCCCAAAAAGAGATAATCAATTGATTATATGGCATTTATAATGAATACTAAAGATGTTACTTTAATAGTATTATAAATGATGTGATAGATACACATCCTTTACATCAATAAAATCATAATTCCTGCACTCGTTATTTTGTAGACCTGGTTATCAAACATTTACCAGCATTCCACCCAACCTAGCAATGTACTCATATGGTCAGACATCTTTTAATTTTTTTTTTTTTTTTTTTTTTTTTTGAGACAGTGTCTCACTAGGTTGCAGATGGTCTTGTTAAATTGCTGAAGCTGGCCTCTAACTAGCAATCTTCCTGCCTCAGCCTCCAGATTCGCTGGGATTACAGGCATGCATCATGGTCAAGACGTTTTTTTGTGAAATTTGAAACAAAGCCAGGCTGGTTGGCACACGCCCCTCTGGAAAGTTGAGGCAGGAGAATCACAGGTTCCAAGCAATTGTTTAAGACACTGTCTCAAAGTATAAAGGGCTGGGGATGTAGCTTAGTGGTGAAGCTACCCTGAGTTCAATTCCCAGTACACACACACACACACACACACACAGTACAAGAGGAAGAGGGAGAGAGGAGAGGAGAAAGGGAGGAGGAGGAGGAGAAATTTAAAAAACACGGTATTTCTGTGTTCTTTTCCCTTAAAAGCAGTCTGCAAATGGTAGGATTCGACCACACAACATCTGTACCAGCCCCCAGGGAAAGCTCTTTGTCAAAAGAGGTAAAAATGGAGACGCTAATGAGGAGGAAGGCCAACTTGAGGGGAGAGGGGCAGAGCATGGAGTCCAGGAGTGGAGGGGTCAGGAAGAAGAAATTCCAGCCTGGAGACGGGGAAATTGTGCAAAAAGAAAACAGGAAGGGTTCAGCTGGAAGGGGGGCGTGAAGAGCCGAAAGCCGGGCAGGCAAGGGGCGAAGGCTGCGGGTCCCTCCCAGACCCGGACCACTCACCTTCTCGTAGTAGCGGATCTCATACTCCGTGCTGTTGGCCCCGGGGGCTCCAGCGGGAATGGGCTCCCGCCACGACAGGGACACACTCTGGGGCTCCACCCGGTCCCTGCGGATCTCATCCTCCTCCCAGGGTGCTGAAATTAAGTGAAGCGGGATTCTCCACCCAGATCCGCTGAAGTGGCGCAGGGTCTTGGGGGGCTGGAGGGCGGGGCGTGCGGGTGATGGGAGGAGTTAAGGGTGGCTGGTGGGCGGGGCGGTGGGTGGTGGGCGGGGCTAGGGATGGAAGAGGGCAGAGTCCTGGGGCTGGAGACTCTCTTCACCACCTCCACTGCCTCTTGTGGGGAAGCACCAACCCTCCTGCCCTGGCCCACCCCACCACCCCAGCTCCCTCAGGGTGGGTGGCTCTAGTCCCCCAGGGGGTTTCTACACCTCCGATGGCTTGGAGACATAAGAAATCATTTAGAAGTAGGGGAGCAGCTATTTAACTAGTCCAAATGTCTGGTCAGTGGAACAAAACAAGCAACGAACTGGAAATGGAAGGAAATTAGCCCAACATAATAAAAGGCCTATATGAAAAGCCACAGTGAGCATCACACTTGGTGAAAGACTGGAGGCTTTCCCCCTGAGGCAAGGAGGCCCACGCTTGCCACTTCTAGTCGCCATAATACTGACAGCTCTAGCCAGTATTATGGTGACCACGAAAAAAAAAAAAAAAGAATGAAAAAGGAAACTCCTGCCAGAGCTTATATAACATGGATGAACCTTGAGGACATCATGCTGCAATAAGCCTCTAACGAAAACACAACCCTGGGGCTGCGGCTGGGGCTCAGCGGTAGAGCGCTTGCCCAGTGTGTGTCTGGGTTCCATCCTCAGCACCACATATAAATAAATAAATAAAAATAAAATAAAGGTATTGTGTTCAACCCAACTAAAAAATAAGTTAAAAAAAAACACTGTAGGATCACACTTTTAAAATATGAGATATTAAAATAGTCAAATTCTTTGAAACAGAAAGTAGAACTGTGCTTGCCAAGGGAAGGGGAGGAATGAGGTGAAAGAGGCGCTATCCAATGGATGTAGAGTTTCAGTTCTTCAAGATGAAAAAGTTCTAGAGAACTGTAGCACAGCAATGTACCCAGAATTAACAGTCCTATGCTGTACACTTAAAATTAGTTAAGGTGGTAACATTTTTGTTATGTGCTTTTTACCACAATAAAAAATATAGAGATGTCCAGGTCACATCCCAAGTATTTTAGTCATAACATCTGTGGGGTGAGTCTCAGGCATTAGTATATAGATTTTGGGGGGTGATTGAGCCCAGGGATGCTTAACCACTGAGCCACATCTCCAGCCCTTTTTCTTTTTTATTTTAAAACAGGGTCTCACTAAGTTGCTTAGGGCCTCACTAAGTTGCTGAGGCTGGCCTGTAATTTGTGATCCTCCTGCCTCATCCCCCTGAGTTGCTGGGATTACAGGCATGCGCCACCACACCTGGTATAAGATTTTTAAAAGCTTTTTAGTGATTCCAATGTGCAGACAAGTTGGAGAACCACTAGTCTAGATAATGTCAGATGACTGGCACACAAACACACCATACACACATGTCACTGAGAGGCAAGGTCATGACTTTACTTGGGTGTATTTTGAGCCAGGCATGTCCAAGAGCAGAAGTTGGAAAGGCAGAGCAGTGATTGGTACAGGCTCAGAAGAGGTGTTGGGGAGGAATGGGGAGATTCAGGAGCCATCCAAGGTAACAGGGAAAATGCTCGAGAAGAGGAAGAGGTTTAGGAAATAAGCCCAAGAAACACATGTAAGAGACAGGCCAGGGCTGGGCCCAGCGGTGCATGCCTGTAATCCCAGAGACTCAGGAGGCTGAGGAAATGCGACACGGTTTGAGGACAGCCTGGGCAATTTAGTGAAACCCTGTCTCAAAGTAAACAATAAAATAAAGGGCTGGGACGTAGTAGCTCAGTGTGTTCAATCCCTAGTACGGGGCGGGGGAGGAAGATACAGAAAGCATTGAAAATGCACAACGTCACTGTACACTCGTCTTGCAGCTGACTGCCAGAATGGGTGGACGGGGAGCGCATGGGGGTATTTTTACCTATGATAAAGCCAGTAGAACTAGAGTGAAATGTATAATTGTAGTGAACCCCAGGCTATGCTGCCTGCAGAGTGGTATTGCCTCCCATTCTAAAAATAACTTGAAAAATCCTTTATTCCTCCCCTCCAAGTGTCTGACCCTTAAAAAAAAAAAGCAAGGTCTTTGTCAATGGGACAATGCGCAGCCATGACTCTATTGTACATCTGTTTTAGAGGAAAAGTGCTTTTCCCTGTCCCCCGGGAGCACCTCTCAGCCTGAATTCACTTGGAGATACGGGCACAAGGTGAGAGGAGTGAAGAAGAGTCCCAGGAGGTGGCTTGGTCCTGTGCAGATACAGATGGGGACAGAGGGAGGCAGAGCCCAGAGATGTCGACTGTGAACTGCATTCATTAAGAGCATCCGATGGCTGGGATACAGAGGTGGGATATGCTTCCATTTCAGCACCTCAGAGATAAATTACACAAAAGCCTGATAAGCCTGAGAGCAAAACTAAAAACTGAGCCCGAGCGCTTGTTGGCCAGCTGAACATTAGCGATGAAATCCAGCCAGTGCCCAATAATAAATAAATAAATGCTGGCAATGTGGTTCAGTGGTAGAGCACTTAGCATGTGTGAGGCGCAGAGTTAGATCCCCAGCATTGCAAAAATCTTTAAAGATACCTACAAGGAAGAAAGTCATTTTATGCCTCTGGATGGAGAGGCTATGATGTGAAGCCAACGTACCCCCTCCCCCGGGGGGAGCAGGCCTGTGTGGGAAAGATGGCAGAATGGAAAGACAGAAAGAACCTGGCTCACCAAGCTCTAACACCAAGCTTCTGTGAGCTAAGAAATCCTTTTCAGTGAAGGCGGTTGGATTGAACTGTATTGTTATTTTCAGCTTTTAAAAACCTCAAACCAGGGCTGGGGTTGTGGCTCAGTGGTAGAGTGCTCACCTAGCATGTGTGAGGCCCTGGGTTCGATCCTCAGCACCACATATAAATAAATAAAATAAAAAATTAAAATTAAAAAACCTCAAACCAATCCATAGGGCAATTCACACATTCTCCGCAAACATCAGTTATCACCTCGTCCAAAAACAAATGACCAGGAAACATCATATGAAAAATATTTCTGAATAAGGGAACCCCAACATCATTCTGAAGACTGAGGAGGAGTCTGTCTTGAAAAGTGGTGCAGTGTGACAGAGGAATGAGTAAGGAGACAGCCTGGAATCTTCAAAATGGGAAGACACAGCCTCCACCCAACAGCGGAAGGCGGCCATAATGAGAAAGAAGGCAGACAGGAGGGAACCCCATGGGAAACCAAACCCGAGAATCTCAGAGGGAAACTGAACACACTAGCAAAACTGAAATGTTTAAGAGAAAATTCATCACCAATACTAGAGTGTTGATGAACCCACAAACAGAATGGAAAACCTAAACCTCTCAGTCTTAGGAACATCAAGTACAAAATAAGGAGAAAACAATAAAATAATATACTGAAATATATATATATATATTTATATATAATTTATATATGTATGTGTATATATAGAGATAATGTTACACTACAAAATAATACACATTGTTTTAAAGTATCCATGAAATAGTTAACATTTATAAAAAAATTTTTAAATTTAAAAATATGGAATGTTTCACGAATTTGTGTATCATCCTTGCACAAGGGCCATGCTAATCTTCTCTGTATGGTTCCAATTTTAGTATATGTGCTGCCGAAGCGAGCACTAAAAAAATTTTTTAAAATTGTACATGGACACAATACCTTTATTTTATTCATTTATTCATTTATTTTTTATGTAGTACTAGGGAACGAACCCAGTACCTCACACATGCAAGGCAAGCACTCTACCACTGAGCCACAACCCCAGCCCTAGTTAACATTTTTACCATATCTTACAATACAAAGAAAAACTCAATAGTTACTAAAAAATATAAAAGGAGTAAAAATTATCCAATCATCTTTGTCTCACCATGGAACAGTAAGTCAGAATTCCTCTGCCTGAGCTTTCCATGTTGTCCTGGTTCTTCCAAACAAAATTAAAATAAGTTTACTGGAAATGACAAAACATTTTCTAAAATAATTTAAACCAGACACAGAGGTGCACACCTGTAATCCCAGCAATTTGGGAGGCTGAGGCAGGAGGATTCCAAGTTCCAGGCCAGCTTCAGTAATATAGTGAGACCCTCAGTAACTCAGCAAGATTGTGTCTTGGGTGGGGAAGCAGGGGGTACTGAGAAAAGTAGCTTAGTGGTAGAACACCCTGGGTTTGATCCCCAGTACCAAAAATTAAAATAATTAGAGTCAAAACCACAATATTAAAAGAAAACAGGTATAAAACATACATCATATTCATGACCTTGGATCAGGCAATAGTTTCTTAGAGATGACACCCAAAACACAAGCAAACAATTAAAAAAAATAGATAAACTACAAGCTTTTTGTGATTCAAAGGATACTCTCAGTTACATGAAAGACAATGCACAGCATGGGAGAAAATATTTGCAAGTCACATATTTGATAAGGGTTATATGTGTTGAATTTTGTCTCCCCAAAGAGGATATGTTGAAGTCTTGATCCCTGGGCCCTCAGAATATGTGACCTTACTTGGGAAACTCTACAGAGGTGAAGTTAAAATGAGGTCATTTAGGTGCTCTCTGACACAACAGGAGTTTTGGATGCAGAGACAGACATATATGGGCAAGATGCTGTGAAGACACTGAGTCCTGTGGACTGGATGATTGCTGGGTGACACCACAAGACAGAAGAACAAGGAAGTGTCCTCCCCTAGACCAGTAGAGAGAGCACGGCCCTGCCAACACTTTGATTCTGGACTCCTAGACTCCAGAGCTATGAGACAATTACAGACAATACACTTCTTTTTTGGGGGGTGGGAGTACCATGGATTGAACTCAGGGGGACTCGACCACTGAGCCACATCCCCAGTCCTATTTTATATTTTTATTTACAAACAGGGTCTCACTGAGTTGCTTCACGCCTTGCTTTTGCTGAGGCTGGCTTTGAACTCATGACCTCCTGCCTTGGCTTCCCAAGTTGCTGGGATTACAGGTGTACGCCACCACCCCCAGCTGAAAATACACTGCTTTTGTCACCATAGCTTTTGTCACCTTGAGGTGTGTGTATATATTAACATGATGTATGTGTATAGACATATATATGAATATATTTCTCTCTACATGTTCATTCTTATAACCTCATGACAAAAAGAAAATATTCAGCTAGGTGTGGTGGCTCCTATAAAAGGGGGTTGGGGATGTGGCTCAATGGTTAAGCACCCCTGGGTTCAATCCCCAGAATAAAAAAAAAAAAATTAAAAAAAGAGGCAGAGGAAATAGATTAAGAGCTAAAATGATAAAGAAATGTCAAGAGTCAAGATTTGAAAATCAGAAAATGGATGTACATCCTAATGCTTAGAGATAGTCTTAAGAGATAAACTAGAGCCATCAGAAGTTCTAGTCAAAGCAATAACTGAAGACAACTTTTCCAGGAATTAAAAAAAAAAAAAAAGCTGTGCAGAAATGTTTAAAATGTTTACTGTATTCCAGCCAAACTCAATGAGAAGAAATCCATAGTGGTTAAATTTTAATTTTCGTCAGTAGGCTAAGGAATTATTCAAACATTGGTGTGCTACACATAAATACGCCCAGTTACTTACAAAAGAATGAAAACAAATATAGCCTCAGACACCGTAAGGAGGGAAGTAGGGTCACAAACCCCTCACATGTCCTCAGATTGGAAAACTCAAAAACCATACCACTCATCCTTCTTGCAAAAGATACTTGAGAGATTACTTGAAAGTGTACATTTTCAGAGAGTCTGCGGGAGCAGTGTCAAGAATGTGCAAGGGGGTGGGCATGGTGGCACACCTGTAATCCCAGCTTCTTAGGAGGCTGAGGCAGGAGGATTGCAAGTTCGGGGCTAACCTCAGCAATATAGACCCTGTCGCTAATGAAACATAAATAAAAAGGGCTGGGGGTGTAGTACCCCCTGGGTTTGATCCCCAGTAGTAGGGGAAAGTGGAAGAGGGGCCAGGGGGAGAAAGGCAGGCAGGCAGACAGCAAGGAAAAAAGAATGATGGTGTAGTATAAAAGGTCTTCCTTTATTCGTCTCAATTCCAGACTCAGAGCTGGCTGACCTGTGGACTCTTCACCCTGCCTGCCCCCTCTGTTTCGGTGCCCTTTTCCAGGACCAAGAAAGAGACCAATGCAGCAAAGCCCTTTTGTAGACCCCAGGATGGAGGCAGCGGGGCACACCATCCCTGAGACAGAAGGAAGGGAAGAATGACTCTGCTTCCTACTGAAACTTTTGAAACGGGAAGGCAACGTCCCTTTTCCACGGGAAATCAGAGGCAGACAAACTGCAGTGTTGGGTGGGACCCAGGCTTTCTGCGACGTGGTCAAGAGAAAGGAGCACCCTCGGGCTCCCGCAGACTTGCGGAAACGCTCACATCCTCTTTGGCCCAAAGGCAGGGAGTCACCTGGGAACCTCATCGCTCCCTCGGGGACTTGGGGGACAGCGACCAAGCCCCGGTGGGCATCCCCGGGCTCGGGGGTTTTGTGGTCACTTCGAGTCCTGGAGGGGTTCTGGGAGCTCGCACAGGCCGTGGTTGATTTGGGGTGGCTGCGGTGGGACGGCGGGGCCCCAGGGACTTCTGAAGACCCCTGGGTTGCTGAGNCCGCAGCGCCAGCGGAGAGCGGCTCAGGCTGTACTGCAGGTCCCGCGGCGCCGACGGCGGCCCTGGCGGCAGGGACAGCGCTCAGCGGGGCGACAGGAGGGACCCGCCGGCACGAGGCTCTGGCATCCCCAGTGGGGTCAGGCTCGGGGTCAGTGAGGGGAACGGCCTGGGGGAGCCGGGACAGGGCGTGGGAGCGGGGGCCGTCCGTGATGGGGTGGGAGGAGGTTGGTGCTGGCACAAGGATGGGGCGTGGGGATCGGGAAGAGAGGGCGCGAGGGTCGGGAGCCCCTCCAGGCTGGGGGAGCGTGAGCTGAGGGCGGGAGAGGGCACTCCCCCCTGTGTGGCCTTAACCGTCGGGAATCCTCACTTCTCCCGGTCTCTGTCCCCACCCCAGGCTTCCCTTCCTGCACTAGACACCCCTGGTCGCTAGCTCCACATCCGCCCTCACGCCCCCACTGTGGAGCCCCTGTCACCACCATCTGGATCGCGCCGTTATTCACCGCCTCCAGAGCCCCCAACCCTCGCGATGCGGCCAGGAGGGACACTCACGGGTGCAGGAGGCCGAGGGCGGGTCGGTGGGCGAGCGCGCATAGTTGTCTTGGCACACGCAGAACGTGGAGGCGCTTTCCAGGGCCCGGCTGTGTTCCGGGCACGGCGAACAGAGCGGCCGCCTGGGGGACACCTTGTAAAACCCTGGGGGACAGGCTGCGGAGAGGGGCCGGTGAGCAGGGGGCTTCTCCACAACTCCCCGCCCCTTTCCTGCCTGAACCCTTCAGGGTGGGGTTTATACCCTTAAACTGTGATAGGGAAAGTCGGGGGACTCAGCTCCTCCAGCGTGAACAACCTAGTGTCACCTCTTAGTAACCACTCAGCATTTGCAGGGAGCGTTGACATATTTTACTTCCTCTAATTCATTTGATCCTAATGAAGGTGTGACTTCATCCCCATTTTGAAAAATAAGGAAACTGAGGTTCAGAGAAGTAAAATCAGTTGCCCAATGTCCCACAGCTAGTGCGATTCCAACCCACGCCCTCTTCCTCTAGAGCCCAGACTACATGACTCTAAGGTTCATTGGAAGAAACTTTGCAATCCTGATGCGAAGAGAGGAGCTCCAAAGGCTGGGCCCCAGTCACCCAGGGACAGACACATGCACACTCCCACTTATCAGCATTGACACACACGCACATTGTCAAAGCTCTTCTTCCCACCATGGTCCTTGGGAGTTAGTGTGTCATAAATCCCCAACTCACCCCCTGGGCTGCGCAGCGGAGGCAGGGTGGGAGGGAGAAGAGGACCCTGGAAAGTTTCCCGGCTCATGAGTCAAGCAGGTTTTAGTCTTGACACCTACTCAGTTACTTTGCTTCACCTCACAAAGCCCAGCTGCTAAAAGCACAGGCTTTTATATATGAACAACTGAGGTTTGTAGCTGAGTTGCACTACCTATTTGCTGTGTGGCCTTGAGCACAATGGTTGACCTCTCTGAGGCTTGTGTAGAATACCCACCTCAACAAAGCTGGTGGAGGATTAACTGAAATAAAACATGCAAAAGGCTTAGACCAGTATGGACTATTTTACACAATAATCATGGTAATTACTCTGTCTCCCTCACAGGCTTGAAGTGGAAAGTAATAAACACCCACTTTAAGGAATTTCCCACCAGCTGGGCCAGGAGAGAAGCAGAGGCTGCTGGCCCCTTCTGTCAGAACTTGGGTGGTCCTCCCCTTGTTCCCGGGCCCTGCCCTCTAGATTAACTGATGAGGGAAGATAGGTTGCTTTCCAGCTCCAAGAAGACAGAAAACAGCAGCAGGAATGCAGACTAGACCTGAGAAGAACTTTCTGGGAGAGAGGGGAGGGGCCTGAGGATTTCCAGTGTTGGAGACGCTCAGATGTGGAAAGATCCATCTAGCACAGTGTAGGGAAGGGTCTCAGCAACCCAGGGGTCTTCAGAAGTCCCTGGGGCCAACCACCTTGTGGCTTAGGGTGGCGACTACCCAAACAGGGATCAGGAGGGCTGGGTTGCAGTGTTAGCTAGACCACTCCTCTCTGGCCGCAATCCATCAGTCAAGTGGGAATAATCATCTCAGCCTGCCCACCTGCCTTGTGAAATGAGCGACGAGGTGAGGGCCTTGGGGGCAACCTTGTTTGCAGGGTCTGGGACAGTAGGAGAGGACAATGACTGCCACTGGTCCCAGCAGAGCAGTGGGTTGTCTCTGCGCTGAGAGGCTCTGTTAGAGGTGTGTGTTGAAGAGCCCACTCAGAAGGGGATTCCCCGAGGCCAGCGCCATCACGGGCTTCCTGTGCCCTGCACAGCCTCAGAACATAACGGCTTGGTTGCCTTAGCTCCTCAAGGCCAGCGCCAGCCTGGATCAGCTCGCCTGGCCTGGCCCTCCAGCAGCATTTTTGGGGCAGCAGCAGCCAGACCCGTGGCTCATATACCTCACAGTGGGGCACTCACCCCTCGGAGGCTGCCCTCAGGGACCATCTCCTGCAGTTAGAGGAATTCCCTGAACCTGGATGGACCACCTTTTTTTTTTTTTTTTAAGAGACCCTGTCTCTAAATAAAATGGGCTGGGGATTCTTATGAAGAGCTGGAATTGGCCTCCCTGTCGGTGCTCCCTTCCTGCCACCCATCACGGGCTTCCTGTGCCCTGCACAGCCTCAGAACATAACTGCTTGGTTGCCTTAGCTCCAGGCGAGTCCCACAGAGCGGAAGACACAGGCCATATGCCCTGGTTTTTCTCCCCAAGGGGAAACCCCACCTCTTTCATTAATTCCTCTAGTGGCTTGGAGAGGTGAACAGAGTCAGTCACTAGAGGGAGAAACAGGGGGAAAGAACAATAATTTAGCTCTATACCCTCTTTGAGATCCACCTACCCTTAGACAGGGGGCTGACTTAGCTGTAGAAGACTCTGGGAAGGCCTGAGCTTGCGGACTGTCCACCCGACCGCTTCCTTTCCTAAACTCTCCAGCAGCTCTCCACTGCCAGTCACCCTAGGATGCCAACCGCATCCCGCTCTTCTTTTCACACCTCTGGGTCTTGTCCTGCAGTGTTTTACACCCCTTTCCTCCTGGCAATCTAGTTCTATACTTCTCTAAAACCCAGTCCAAACAGCACCTCCTTCACTGGCTCCCTAGCTCCCCATTCCCCAGGACAGAGGAAATGATCTCAGCCCAAAGGAAGGCAGCCCCACACAAACCAGAGTGGAATTGGGTGTGTGTGTGTGTGTGTGTGTTTCCAGAGTGTGGATCAAAACCTCCTCCAGCCCTTGATCCATTCATTCAACAAATGATTTTATCATCTACTATGAGCTAGACTCCAAAGACACAGCAATGAGCAGAATAGACAAAGATCCGAGTGCCTCCTTCCCACCTCACGGGGAGAAGAGAGGCCATCAATTGGTAATTTCCTCAACATCTGGCCATCAAAACCCACAAACACCTCCATCTACACTCCTTTCCCCTCTCCTCCTTCATTCCAGTCCTAGAGGAGGGGATGAGCCATCTCCTGTTGAAGGCCAGCGCTTCCATCTCCACTCTGGACCCCCCTTTCACCTCTTCAAAGACGACATTCCATCGGTCATCTCCCCTGCTGGTTTTCACAGGGCTCCTCTGCTGGCTTTTAAGAGGGTGGAGCAGAAAAGGTGGTCCATTCAGGTTCAGGGAATAAAAGCACTGACTGTAGAGGGTTTTCAAACAATCATAGAACTGACTAAAAGTTGGCCTCTCTTTTTATTAGCAGCATGTATCAGCAATTCTAACCCCCATCAGTAATCAACTACTCCTTCCCAGCTGGGTGCAGCTGTCACCCCTGTAATCCCAGCATCCCGGGAGGCTGAGGCAGGAGGATCTGAGTTCAAAGCCAGCCTCAGCAAATCAGTGAGACCTATCTCTAAATAAAATAGGCTGGGGATGGATGTGGCTCAGTGGTTAAGCGCCCCTGGGTTCAATCCCCATTGCCAAAAAAAAAAAAAAAAAAATCCTTCAATAAAAGCCCTTTCTCTGTGTTCAGATGAAAGGTACACTCACACCCTCTTTCAACCCAAGGTCTTCCTGAAGATGCTACCTCTTCTTCCCCTTCAAATCCACACTTCTAGATTCCCTGCTCCAGCCACTCAATGTCCTTCAATGTTGACCTATTACAACCTGGTGTCTCCACTGATCAGCTGAAGCTGCTCTTGCTAAGGCCACCAAGTGAACATTGTCCAGCCCCCAGCTTCCCTAACTGCAAACTCATACCATGGGAGGTGCCCTCCTGAACCCCTCCCTCTCCCTAAGCACAAGCCAGTGCCCTCTCCTAGCTGTCCTCCAACCCACCTGTCCACCTGTCCTCCTCAGTCTTTTTTTGTGGACTGTTTTTTCTATCTTTCCTTAAACGTTGCTGTTCTCTGAGTCTCCCTTGTTGGCCCTGTTGCTTCTTACCCTGTAGTTCTCTCTAGTCTGTACCAACCGTACCCAGAGCCTCAAGTAGTATCTGATGCTGAGCTCCAGCTCCACGTTCTAGATACTTCCACTGGGACACACCTGTCCATCTGTATTCTGGGTTCTGTACCCAGTGCACGATCCCTCTGTCCATTCAACCTCCAGCAGCATACAAGTCAAAAGGGGGGCCTACCCTCCTGGATCACATGATCACTAAGTGCTTTGGGTGCTCTCTCCTGATCACCCCCATTCTCATGGCTCAAGGATGTCTGCTACATCCTTGGTTCAGAGCTCACCTTCTTTCTCCAAAACTATTGCACAATTTTCCTTATGTCTAGCCTCTAATCCTTCCCTCTCCAACCCTGTCTTTGCTATTGCAGCTCAAATGATCTTTCAAAATACAAATCTGAACATGTTGGATCCCTCCTCACTGGTCTAAACATAAAGCACAAGCTGTTTGTCTAACATTCATGGCCCCTTCGTGATTTGCCCCAGCCCTTCTCCAGCCTGATCGCTCCTCATACCCCACATCCATGTCCTGGTTCTAGTCACACAGGCTACCTATTTACACCAATATGCTATGTTCCTTCCTGCTGCCATGCTTTTATACGCAATCCCTAAGCGCACAGTGGTCTCAGCTGCCTGGAATAAAGACCTTTTCATTTTCTCTGGGAAACCCTCTCCATCCTTAGAAGTGTTTTCCCTTCTCCATGCTTGCTCAGTTCTCTGTTAGTATCTATCACACCCTATGATAACCACTTGTTAACTCAATGCATTTTCACTGAGCACCTGCCATATGCCATATCCTGCTATGGATGATGGGGCTGCTGAGACTAAGACCCAGTGTCTGAGTGCAAGAAGTTCTTAAATCTAACTAGGCGTGGTGGTGCTTGCCTGTAATCCCAGCAGATCAGGAGGCTGAGGCAGGAGGATCATGAATTCCAAGCCAGCCTCAGCAACTTAGAAAGGCTCTAAGCAGGTTGGTAAGACCCCATTTTAAAATAAAATAGAAAAAGGGTTTGGGATGTGGCTCAGTGGCTAAGCACCCCTGGGTTCAATCCCCAGTAAAAAAAAAAAAAAAAAATTCTTAATCTAGTGGTGGAAATACAATACACTCAAGTAGATTACTGTAGACCATGGGGTAAGTACAGAAGGTTGCACTGAGTACTGGAGAGCACTAAACTGGATCCTAAGCCTATCTGGAGAGCTCAGGAAGGGGTCTTGCCTCTGGGTCTCATACAACTTCCCCAGGGAATACATAGTGGTATTCATCTATACACATCTAAGACCTGAATAAATGCAGCCAGTATGTCCTCATCTCATACTGAGTGGGTGATTGAACAAAGGAATAAGAACAAGTTCAGTTATTTCCTCCTCTGTCTTCTCATTATCCTGTGTATCTCTCTCTTATATCATCTATCACCCTCTTTTGATTTTTAGTCTTTGACTCTCTCCATGTGGTTGTGAGCTTCTCAAGAGCTGGAACTGTCTGATTCATTTATGTTGCCCTGGCACCCAAAAAAGGACCTGCTTTAGAAAATGCATCCCTTGATCTTCCTACATTAAAGGCATACATTCATAGCCCTGTCTTTAACACCCACTCCCCATTTCCAAAAAGAGAGAGGAGAGGTCTGTGCCTAATTCCCCACAGACTTGAGAACCCAGCAAAAAAAAAAAAAAAAAAATCATGGTGGATCTCCCCCCAGAAGACACAATGAGTGTGGTGCAGAGAGTTAACAGGGACTTTCCCAGTCCTAGTGCAAACTTGCTCCACTCTCTCTTGAACTCACAAGTCCCCCCTCCAGCCTCTGACTGGTCAGTGACCCCAGGAGAACTCATACAGTGCTGGCTCAAAGTTTGGGCTGCTGTAGATTTCTTTCTTATGCACAGCAGAGGTAACATGGTATAGTTATAAAGAGCTGGACAAACCTGAATTCAAATCCTGACTTCCCATTTCCTAATTTTGCAACTTTGAGTCTGTTTCCTACCCATAAGGTAGGGATAATGATGACTGAGTTAGTTGCTGGGCAAATAAATGAGAAGGCCTGAATGAAGTGCTTATCCTAGTGCCTGAAATATAGATTCCTAAAGCTTCCTTATATGGAGTCCAATTCACCTCTTAGGAACTTCAATCCTTGGCCCCGACTGAACCCGCTAGAAGTTCCACAAAAGGTCAGAACTCCCAGTTCCAAAGCCCATGGCTTCTCCACTCCCTCTCCTGATTCTTTCATCTAGGACACACACTCTCCCAATTGCCACCTGCGCTCTGTCCTCCCACCTCGCACTTCCCATCCTCAGGATACCTTCGCAGATGTCACCACGTTCCTGGAATCCCGCACTGCAGCTGCAGCGGCCCACCGGCACCAGCCACTCGCCATCCGCGCCGCAGTGCATGCGCGGAGGGCTGCCGGGCTCCCCTTCCGAGTGTGCCACGCACGTTCCAGCCACTTCTACCAGAGTGGAGAAGGCGCTCTCCGCCGCGGTGGCTGGGAACGCCGCCAGGCCCCGCACGGTGGCGCGGCACTGCTTGTAGTAGACGCGCACAGAGACCAGCGCCACGCATGCGCCCACGTCCTGGAAGGCCAGGTGGAAACCCTGCCGACTAAGCGGGCCGATCTCACGCACCTCTGTGTTCAGCTTCATCTTGCGCTCGCCCAGGTCGCCCTGCGTGAAGCTCTCGTCCGCTGCGATCGTGTCAATCTTGCGGGGTCGGCTACCTCCTAAGCGGGGACGCCCGCGGCCCAGGTCTGCCTCGGTTTCCAGGTAGTAGACATTGAAGGTCTCCTTGCAAGTGCCTGAGGCGCCAGGGATACTGCTGCAGTCGCGCAGTGTGAACTGCAGTTCCACGAAGATGCGCTGCCCTCGACCTCGGCTGATCCAACCAGTCTGCAACCAGTTGTCCTGGTTGGGCTCCAGCACGTTGCACACTTGGTATGTGCGAATGGGACGGTCATGTTCGTCCACGCCGCTGATTTCCTCCCACTGGGGCAAGAGTAAAGAAGAGAACAGCTCAGTGCCAAGGTGCTCCTAGAAAGTCAAACACTGACTCTGGCTGAAAACTTCATTTTGCATCATTTTATCATTTTCTGCCTCCCCTCCCACTAGCGCACACACTCCTA
Source organism: Marmota marmota marmota (assembly GCF_001458135.2). Lineage (NCBI taxonomy): Eukaryota > Metazoa > Chordata > Mammalia > Rodentia > Sciuridae > Marmota > Marmota marmota. The sequence goes on along the minus strand of NW_026000082.1, from coordinate 26,249,872 downwards.
AAATTATAAAATGCAAGTCATGCACACCTGTAATCCCAGCAACTCGGGAGGGGCACAAGTTCAAGGCCAGCCTCAGCAAATTAGTGAGGACCCTGATCCAAATTTAAAAATTAAAAGGACTGGGGATGTAGCTCAGTGGTAGGGCACCCCTGGGTTCAATCCCAAGTTTGGTGTGGAGGTGGGGGAGTGGAGGGGAAATCTGGGCCTGCAAATCACAGTGATTCGAGAAACTGAGGCAGGCGGATGGCAATTTCAAGGACAGTGTGCACAAGTTAGTGCTACCCATTCTCAAAAAATGAAAAGGGTGGGCTAGGATTATGGCTCATAGGTAGAGCGCTCACCTAACATGTGCAAGGCCCTGGGTTCGATCCTCAGCACCACATAAAAATGAATAAATAAAACAAAGGTATTGTGTCAAACTACAACTCAAAACAATAAAAAAGGGGGGGCTAGGGATAAAGTGTCCATGGATTTAATCCCCAGTACCACAATAAATAAATACATAAATAAAACCTGGTTTCTCTGTGTACCTACTTTCCTTCTTGCTAACTGGCACCACAGCATTGTAGAATTCAAAATTCCCTTTCAGGCAAAGTAGTAGAAGTCCAAAGTGATTCCAAAAAATCCCAAAAGGGCTCTAAGGAGCTCATGAACAAGGGAAAGAAGGGTGAGGCCTGGTATGCACTGTCAGGGAGAACTATGGGATTTCAAGACCCATGGAGTCCAAGAGTTTATTCATTTTTTTCATTCAATGGTGGTACAAAGCAGCCCAAAGTGGAAGGGCAGTGGGTAGTGGGTAGGAGAAGGAAGAAGAAGTAAAATAATACATAAATAAATAAATAACATTGGCTGAAGCTATAACTCAGAGTTCTTGCCTAGCATGTGCAAGTCTCTGGGTTCAATTCCCTGCACCAAAACAAACAAATAATGGAGCACTTCACAAATCTGCATGTCATTCTTAGGCTGTGCTAATTTCTGCATTGTTCTGCATTTTAGTATATATTCAATTGAAATAAACAACAATCCTTATTGTTATTGGTGAGGAATCTGAAATTCCAGAAGGAGAGCAATGACTCGGTATGCACACTGAATTAGTGGCAGAGCTAAGAATGGTATCTGGAGTGTCTTGACTCTACATCCAGTGCCCTTTCCACTACACCAAACTCTATTGCCTCCCACAGTACTCCACCCCAAGTTCCCAAGCCCTCTTTTAGGACTCCAAGTCTTGCTTTCTGTCAATCAACAACACTCTTTGCAGGATCTACTATGTACAAGCACACTCCAGCATTAACTCCATCCATTTGTCATATTTCTGTTCTTAGACATAGTCCTTCTTTTCTTTTCTTTTCTTTCTTTCTTTCTTTCTTTCTTTCTTTCTTTCTTTCTTTCTTTCTTTCTTTCTTCTTTCTTTCTATTTATTTGTCTAACTAACTGAAGACAACATTTTCTAATAGGCCTCTTTGGTTTGACACCAGGGCAACTGGAGATCTCACAGGTTTGAGTGTGTTTTGATCTGAGGTGACCATGGGGAGGTAAAGACATTGAAGGATCTCTGAGACAGGGAAGGACAGTTTTACACCTACCCCATTACTTGGCAGTGAGGTCCAGCCCAGTTCAGCCTGGGAGGCTTTGGAATCCAGGAGGATGACTAAGGACAGGGGAGAAGAGAGATGTGAGAAAGTCAGAAGGTCAGTATACAAGGAGGGTGGGATGGGATCCTTTGCTGAATTCACTGTAAATTTGCTAACTGAGGGATAGAGAATGTGGCAAAGGATGCAAAGAAATGTTTCCCACTCCATACTTCCTCAGAAATGGAGTTATGAGTACCACAAATCCAGAGATAGGTAGCCACAATGATTAGAGAAGGAGTTCATATTAGTTTCCTGGGGTTGCTGAAACAAATTGCCACAAATCTGGTGGCTTTAAACGACACAATTTTATGCTTGTCACAGTGATGCACACCTGAATCCCAGAGGCTTGGGAGGCTAAGGCAGGAGGATTGCGAGTTCAAAGCCAGCCTCAGCAACAGCAAGGTGCTAAGCAATTCAGTGAGACCCTGTCTCTAAATAAAATACAAAATAGGGGTGGGGATGTGTCTCAGTGGTCAAGTGCCTCTGAGTTCAATCCCTGGTAGCCACCCCACCCCCACCCCCCAAAAAGCCAGAATTTTATTTCTTGTACGGTTCTGGAAGTCAGATGCCTGATCTCAGTTCCACTAGTCTGAAGTCAGGTATCATCAGTAGGACTGATTTCTTTGGAGACTCTGAGAGGAGAATCCATTTTCTTGCCTTCTTCAGCTTCTAGTGACCACCTGTATTCCTTGGCTTATGATCCCCTCCTTCACCTTCTGAGTGCCTCACTTCAATCTCAGCTTCTGCCATCACATCACCTTCTTTCGGACAGACTCCTCTTGCATCCCTCACATAAGGGCCATCGTGATTATATTGGATCCATCCAAATAATCCAGAATAATCTCTCCATCACAAAATCCTTAATTATATCTGCAAAGCCCCTTTTGGCCACTTAAGGTAAGATTAACAGGTTCTGAGGATTGGGACATAGACATTTTTGGAGAAGGGGTGTCATTTTTCAGCTTTCCACAGATTCCTTAGAGAATTCTCTAGAGTTGGCTCTCAAATTGGGGGTGGGGAGCCCGTGACACTCCCCAGTCTTCCCAGGTTCCCTAAATTACAGTTAAGTGTCAATTAGAGGGAGAAAAGGAGTGTAGCAGGGGATTCCTGTGTATACCCCCCAAATTCAGATTCAGGGGCTTTTCTAAAGTCATGTACGCAGGCAGAGAGGAGACTTAGCCTTTTCATTTGACTCCCAGGATCTCCAGAGAAAATGGAGTGGAGAGACCTTACTAACCACAAGAGGAATAAAAATCTCTCATTTCCTCAGCCAGCTCCTTTCCCAGGGCTGTCACCTATATACTATGTTTGAAAGAATGTCAGGGTGTTTCATGTATGATCCATGGCTCCTCCTGCACCAGAGAAGCTTGGAGCCACTTTATTCCCCGGGAGGTGTCAGATCAGCAGTCTGCATCCTCTCAGCACTGGTCACAGAAAAGCACTGGTTTGGACAGCAGAGCCAGCAACCCAGACACTGGAAGCCAGGCTATCCCCAAATCTCGGAAGATTACTCATATGGAGCTTAAGGAAGGGGGTGGGCCGCCAAGGTGAGAGCGTCTAAGAGGGGTTGGCTCCAGAGGCGTCAGCGACAGTGGGCAGGACCGCCAACAGCGTGCTGATTTCACACAACTGACAGCACATAGAAATTGCATACTGGAAGGCATCTGCTATCCGGCGCCAGGACCAACCCTGCAAGTCAGCGCCTGATTCCAGCTCCTCAGGATTCTGCACCTGCATATGACGCCAACTGAGCATACAGCTCCCCTAAATGCAGAGACAGAAGCAAGACGCGGGCTCTGATACAGCGGATCGCCCCAAACCCGGCAACCGAGACCGCGGCTTACACTATGCTCCAAATTCAGCACTGCGGACAGTTCCACGGTCGGCACTTCGCGACCCTGCAACCAGCGTTCCACCTCCTGTTGGCCAGTTGGCCAACAGTGGTTTCCTGGCCTCCACTATGCGGGCTACATTCCATCTCCTCACCCTCGGATCTCACCTCCGCACATCCTCGTCTCCTCCGCTCTCTGCATCTCCCCGCCCCCACACCTCCCACCTCCAATCACTCAGCCTGTCCGTCTCACTGGCCCCTTAACCGCCGCCTCTGGCTCCCGCGGTTTCTGGTCTCCTTCTTCCCCAGCTTCTTGGGTCTCCAGCCCTCAAACTCCTCAACGCCCCTCTCTTCCCTATTGCTTAGCAGCCTCTCGCTCGCTCGCGCTCGCTCGCTCTGTGCCACCCGCTGCCCGCTTGCTTCAAACACCAATATAGACTCTAGTCTCTCCAATGACTCCTTCCCTAGCATTCCAGCACCCCAGCACCCTATCTTTTGGCATTCCAGACTCTGAGCACAGCCACCAGTCTCCTTACCTTCCTCGGCAGTCCCGGGCCGTCCGGGTCCCAAAAGCAGCGCGAGACAGAGCGGCATCAGGCAGACTAACAGGCGCAGCCGGTGTGGACCAGCGCCAGTCTCCATGGTCCGCAGACCGAGCTGTCAGTGCGGCAGCGGCTCAAGCCGCGCCAGCCCAGCACCGCTGAGCAGTGCCCCCAGACCCCAGCGCGGGCTGTAGGCGGAGTCTCGCCGGTCACCATCATCCATGGGGACCAATCACTAGGCATCGCCGCGGGAGGTCCACCAATCCCTGCCAACAGAGGGTGGGAAGGTGGAGTTTTATAGGCTAGGGGCGGAACACCCAACTGGAATAGGAAAGGAAGGGGTCCCGCAGATCTCCAAACCATGGGGGTGGGGCAGCGCTGAGAGCTGGCTCGTTTTCTGGGGAGAAGAGGACCTGGCGTCGGTGGCCCAGGGCGCTAAACCTTAGCCCCTCAACCCTGAGAAGTAGGCAATGTGGGCGTGGCTTAAGGAGGGGCGGCACGCGGGGAAGCGGTGATACTTGCAGCCTCTTAACTAGCCTGGAAGCTCCCTTGGTCCCAAGACTTGCAGGGGGTTTCGAAGCCTGACCCCAAGCTCTGGGGAGCTCTTCGATCTCCAAACCCCTTGCCTGTTTCTGCGTCTGCGGCTCTCGGCGTTTCATGTCTCGACCCCTCCCCTCTTCTCCCCGCCCTCATCAGACACACACCGAGGCAGGAGGGAGGGGCCGAGCCCTACCCCAGGAGCTGCTGGAGAAAACGGAGCCAAATGGGAGACAGGTCCCACCCTACCAGCAGCGCTTCTGAGGCTGGGAAACCATGTGGACACCAGGATGGGGGCCGCGGTAGATTTTGCATGAATGACTGGTTCCTCAGATTCTTGCTCCTGCTGGCTGTCAAGACACAAGTAGCACATTCCACCACCTCACTGTCCTTAGGCTGGGGTTCCCCTCTGAGCACCCCACTCCGCCCACCCTAGGAGACCGGTGAGGAGCGCAGTGGCGGGGAATCCGAGGCAGCTGCGAGAGAGGCGGAGCAATTTTCTCAGAGTTCAGCCGGTGCTGAAGAAGCCGCAAGAAAACGTGGAACACGACCTCTATTTAGTGAAGGTCATTTATGTGCAAGCTGAGGGTTTAACCGTTTGGTGGTGGGAAGAGCTGCGGCCCTCTAGCATGAGGGAGGCGGCGGCTCTTGAGCTTCACCATCTGAGCTGAACTCGAGGGGAGAAAACTCCACCCGCCTCATTGCTTCTTCAAGCTCTTTACTTGGGGGACCCACCCCCTCTCTCCCTTTGGACGGTATATTAGCTCGAGCCTCCTCAAGAGTGAGGGTGGGTCCTGCATTTACTTGGCCTGTGTGGTCTGAGTGTCTCTGCATTCTGCATGAAATGTACTCCTCACCCCTCCAACCGACAATTATTGGGCGCCATGCTCTGTGCCGAATATACCTGAGTGAATCACCCAGTCTCTGCCACAGTCGATACCTCTTTGAGCATCCAGTGTAATGAGAGTTCCTAGCATCGTAGATCACTGGTCACTTACAAGCTGCTTTCAAGTGCCATTTGTGTGTGTGTGTGTGTGTGTGTGTGCGCGCGCGCGCGCTGTGCACACACCCACTTACTCACATACGTATCATATAGTAGCAAGAAGAGGAGTGGGTGATGGAATTAGTATCTTTTTTCTGCTGAAAAGAAAGAGAGGCTGGGGCTCAGATGCCGCATGAGACTGAAGCCCACCGAGGAAGCAGAAGGAGGTGTGGCTTCGGTCCGGTTCCTGGATGCAGGCGGGGTCTCTGAAATAAGATCTACCTGAAGAAGAGTTAATACCTCCCCACCTCCTTCCTATCTCCATTCTCCTCACGCTCCATTGTCCCCTCCCCCTTCCTCAGCGCTGGGAGATTGTATTTTTAGAAGCGGCTTAGAGACCCAGGACTCCTTTCATTTCAGAATGAGTCCTCACTCCATCACCCCTCACCCCTCCCTTCAAACCCCACCCCCTTAGCAGGCTCTAAGGCACCCGTCACGGTTGCTTACCCCAGCTCCAGGGACTTCAGCCCAAATGTTCTGACCCTGGGTAAAAGCTAAATAAATCACAATGCAGGCTCCCTCAGAGCCTCCCAAGGATCTTTCAGGCGCCGAATAAATGAGGAGAATTAACTGAGGAGAGCTGCATAGGGCGCCTGGCTGTTGGAAGTCTGTTGTAGGCACACAGGGGAAATTGACAGACTGCACCCTAGGACTAGGGGAAAGAGGAAGAAAAAGAGGGAGATAGTCCTTCTCTTTCTTCTTCTGAACATTTATTTATTTACTCATTCATATTGGGAGTTAAACCCAAAGGGGCTTTATCACTGAGCTACATCCCCAGCCCTTTTAATTTTTAATTTTTGAGACAGAGTCTCACTAAGTTGCATAGGGCCTTGCTAAATTGCTGAGGCTGGCCTCAAACTTGCTATCCTCCTGCCTCAGTCTCCTTAGTGACTGGGATTACAGAGGTGCAGCTACCATGCCTGGGTGAACATTTATAATAATAAGGCCAGAATGGAAAAGACCCAGAGTATACAGATCTATGCAAATCAGCCAGATCTTAAGAGCTACTCCAAGATGGATCCACACTGCCAGGAGACTGCAGAGTAGACAGTTCAGTGAAGAAATTCTGAAGGGCCTTTGAAGGAAACCAAGTCATCATTTATCACAATGTTTAAGTGCTGGGCCAGTCAACCAAACAATGGCCAGGATTAGGTTCCTCTCTGGCATAGCAACAGGAGAGGGGAAGGGGGTAGGAGGTGAGCAGGGAGGGAGCCCCTGGCAGTATTGCCGAGGCCTCAGCTTGCAGCCCATCTTTGACCTAATTTCCATGGTGCTGATCCACCAGGGTCTGACCTTCCAACTTCAGTCATAGGCTGCTGCCCTATGATCTTCAGTCTAGGACTACCCACTCCTCCAGCCTGTTGCCACAATCTGGCCATCTGTGTTTGCCGGAGCCAAGCGGCCTTCACTGTCTGGAGTAAGAGTTGAGAGCCTGGGACACATGGAAGCAGCCTGCATTCTCTACAGCCCTTCCCACACCTCCACTGAAGTCTGGTGAAAAGCATGCTTCTCTCCAGTTCACTGTCTTCTAGGACCATGAGGGAACACCTGTTGGGGCTAAGCAGCCTAGTTCACCACCCCAAATAATTCAAAGTGGTCTTGGGAGGGCAGATTCGACTTAACCACAACTTCCATCTCTGAGCTACTAAAAGTTACAAATCCAGGTGCTGAAATTTTGGTTTCCTCATTCTTCACATTCTGGTCACACTAGACAGAGAGGGTCGTCTCCTCCACGGAGAGGACTAAGATGGCTCCAGAAAAATCAGGGGCAAACCCTGATCTCTGGGAAAAGGGCAAGGAGGTGCAAAGAGAAGTCGGGAGCTCTGCCGTTCACAGGGACAGCTGCGATTCCGTATCATGCTCATTCACTCTTCATCTCATGTTCCTTTTTCCAGGATGAGAAAGGAATAAGCATCCTTCAGGGAGATTCTTCTCTGGTACAACTGACTCACAAGGAAAAGTATGATGGAAGCTATGAGCAATTTTAACTGAATTTTTCTGAGATAAAGGGTTTAATTTAGTTACTGAAAATTAAGCAGAGAAAAACCTTTAATGTTATGAGCTATAACCATTTAGCCTTTCAGAGCCTCAACTTCCTCCTCTGCACCACAGGAACAAGACCCTTTCAGAGCTAATTTGAGCTCAGAATATCATTTTAGTAGACAGCCGGGCACAGTACTGTTGAACTCTAGTATATACTATTATTCAACTCTGTGGTTAATTAAAGTGGAATATGGAAGAAGAAAAAAGGAAAGAAGAAAGGAAGTTAAGTGGTGAGGTAGGAAGAGAGACAGAATTAGGGAGAGAGTCTTAAAGGAAAAGGGAGTGAGGGATAAAGAAGGAGACCGCTGGTTGAGATGAACGTGGCAGGAAAGCACAGGAGTCTGCACTTGATGAGACAGGGGTGTCATCAGGCAGGCTGGCTGGCCAAGTGCCAAATGGTATCAGAGGTGACATTTACTTGGTGAATTTATCATGGTCAGAATTATACATCTGACTCTAGCAGCACTCAGAGAGAATCTGTTTCTTGGAGGGCTGAGGGGAGATCTTACTGACTCAGTTTCTATCCTACTATCTGAGCTAAAGAACCAAAGTGTTCATTCATGATGAGAAATAGAATGGCAAGGGGACCAGGAGGCTTACATCACTGCTGAGAGCCATAGCTAAGTAGGTACGACAGACACATGGCAATTTCCTTGTCAGCCTACCCCATGTTGCTTAGAGGAAGGACTCTCCATTGTGGACCCAGATCATTTGCAGTGACTTTGCATGAAAGGTGACCTTGCTCAAGGACCAGGGCGGTTCCAGGTTTAAGGTGATTCCTGCTGGGAATAGGGCATATCCTGCTGCCTCAGGCCCCTTGAGTTCCCCTTGAGTTCTCGAGGGATTCAGAGAGTATTTGGGATTCAGAGCCCGGTGGAGAGTGTGGATTTTGCCCAGAACGTGCTTGTAGAGTGCCAGTGTGAGTTCGGGAATAAAGAATTGCTGTTTGAATCTACAAGGCTGTGAGTGGCTCGTGATTTTGTGCCCAGCCAGACTGCGGCACATCACCACGTCCACCACATCCTTTCCCTGTAGGGAAATGTACAAGGAAGCCAATTGATGACGTGAAGGCAGCTTTGAGAGTGTGAGGGAAGGAGTTGGAAGCTTAAATACTTCACAGCATCAGACTCTGAGAGCCTGGTGCCTCCAGACTCCCAGTGAGGACAAACCTTCCACTTGGACCTGAGTGACGATACTAGGGCTCAGGACTGGAAATAAGACATCCCATATGCTTCCTTGACTCTTTGCGTATAAAATCCTAGCTCTGTTTATGAGCATGCCATTTTCGGACTGAAGCAGGCCTCTGAAAGTTAAATTATCAAAGCAATATAAACTAATAAAATATTATAAGTAAAAATTGAAAAATTCATTCATTACACCCCAGATAACCTATTCCCAAATTCGAATCATGTGAAGATTGATATGTACCATTCCTACACACACACATATTTTTCAAGAAAATGAATATATTAGTTAGAGGGGGTTGTGTAACTGACTATCTACCCAATATTTCTCCCCCTTCTCATATTTTATATTGCTGACAGAGCCTCGGCTTTATTTGTTCATCCATTATAGTCCTTTGCTTAGTAAATATGACCTTCTCCCCAAGATCAGGGATAAAAGATGATGATGATAAGGATGATGATTGTGGTACCAGGGACTGAACCTAGGGGCACTCAACCACTGAGCCACAGCCTCAGCCCTTTTTACCTTTTGAGACAGGGTCTCACTAAGTTGCTTAGGGCCTCACTAAGCTACTGAGGCTGGCTTTGAACTTGCAATTCTCCTGCCTCAGCCTTCTGGGCTGCTGGGATTACAGGCCTGAGCCACCAGGCCCAGCCAGAAGATTATTATTGGCTAATGATATTCATCCCATTCCATGTGCCACAGGATACATTTCTGGTCTTCTGAATTGAGGATTCTCGAAAAGGTTTCCCTCCTAATAAAAAGAGCTTCAGGAAGGGATGTGTCTGTTGGGATGTGGTGTCTGCATTAGGCACTAGGAGCAGCTACAACGTATTGACATCACAAAGACTGATATCTTCAACACTGTCATTTAAGTTTTTTTCAGTTCTATATAACAAGAAGCCCAACAAAAATTGGCGCAAACAGAAATGAGATTTTATATAACAAAATGGGGGTAGATCTGTGCAGAACAGTAAGATTTTACATTGGGATGGTGGTAGAGTGATAGCTCATCACCCAACCTGGATATTCTAAAAAGGAATGCCTCTTCAGCATTAGAAAGAAAGGGAGAGAAAGAGAGAGAAAAGAGAAAGGAAGGAAGGAAGGAAGGAAGGAAGGAAGGAAGGGCCAAACTAGGTGGTGCACACCTGTAATCCCAAAGATTTAGGAGGCTGAGGCAGAAGAGCAAAAGTTTCAGGCCAGCCTGAGCAATTTAGGAAGACCCTATCTCAAAATAAACAATAAAAACTGATGGGGATGCAGTGGTATAGTGCCCCGGGCTCAATCCCCAGTACCCACCCAGTCCCTTGCCTCAAAAAAAAAGAAAAGAAAAGAAAGTTTGGTATGGTGGTGAACACCTGTAATCTCAGAAACTTGGAAGGCTGAGGCAGGAGGATCACAAGTTCAAGGCTGGTCTGGAAAACTTAATGAAATTGTGTCTCAAAATAAAATAAAAGGGGCTGGGGTGGCACTCCCAGTTGAGTGCCCTGGGTTCCATCTCCAATACAAAAAAAAGGTAAAATCCCAAAGATAATGCAGAGGCATCTTTAAAGTGATAAGGGAAAGTAACATATAATCTAAAAATTCTATACCAGGTGAAAATATCCTTCAAAAAAAAAAAAGGCAAAATACTGAAAGGTATTTCCCCAGCACTGAAAAGAAAAAAAAAGATACTAAAGGGAATCTTTCAGTGAAAAATAAACCTAAAAGGAAGCAGAAACATGCAGGATTAGAAAGAGTAAAAATAAATGAACAATGGCTATATAAAGCAATAACAGGATGTGGAGTTTTAAATGCAGGCAGAATTAAAGCACATCACAACAGAGCAGAGTGTGGGAGCAGGGTCCAAGACAACTTCCGCAAAGCTGAGGCTGGAACACAGGCCTCCTGGCTGAGCACTGCAGGCCTTTTTAGTCAAAGTGGGTGGCAAAGGCGAAGCTAGCAAATTACTATAAATTCAGCAGCTCCCATTGGTCATTAGTCCAGGTACAATTTAGATGGGTCCTTTGTGCTTGATCCATCCAGGCTGTAACCAAAGTGTTGGCTAGGCTGCATTCCCTCCCCACCCCTCTTCTTTCTGCTGCGTTGAGATTGAACCTTGCTTATGTAGGCAAGTGCTCTGCCACTGAGCTACACCCTCCGTCCTGTTAGGCTGCATTTTTATCTGAAATCCCACCTGGGAACAAGTCTTTTCCAAGGTCATTCAGATTGTTGGCAGAATTCAGCCAGGCATGGCGGTGCACACCTATAATCCCAGTGACTCAGGAGGCTGAGGCAGAAGGATTGGTAGTCTGAGGCCAGACTCAACAATTTAGCAAGACCCTGTCTTCTTCCCAGGTGTGGTGGCATATGCCTGTAATCCCAGTGGCTTGGGAGACTTAGGCAGGAGGATCTCAGTTCAAAGCCAGCCTCAGCAATATTTAGCAAGTCACAAAGCAACTCAGTGAGACTTTGTCTCTAAATAAATAAATAAATAAAGGACTGGGGATGTGGCTCAGTGGTTAAGCACCCAGGGGTTCAATTCCTGGTTCCGAAATAGGAACAAAAATTAAAAAAAAAAAAAGATTGTTGGCAAAATTTGTTTGGGGATCCACACCTGGGGGCCTGGCTCTTTTGCTGACTCTCAACTGCAGGCTCTTAGAGCTACCACTCACAGTCCCTGCCCACAGTTTCCCAGCATGACTGCTTACTCCATCCAGCCCACAAGAGTTTCTTACCTACTCTCTCTTCGAAGGACCTTTTCATGATTAAGCTGGAATTATCTCCCTCTCAATTACTTGGCCTCAGCTGATTTGGAACCTTAATTACATCTGCAGAATCCCTCATCATGGCTGTGTTTTACGGGCTCTGCCCATACTCAGGGGAGGAGATGTGGAAGGTCACCAACACCCCAGGGAATGGGGATAATGGGGACCACTCCAGGGTCTGCCTACCACAGAAATATTCAGATCAACACAAGCAAATGAGGGAGGAGTGATTGAGTAGAGGAAGCACGTCCCAGATGAGCTGGACAACCTGGCGGGAAGTGGAGCTAGGCTCCGTGGTGCGGTTACAGAGTTGCTGCTTGCTCCTTTGCACTTTCATTTTAATTTACTTCTTCACCTGTGGTTCTGGGGATTGACCTCAGGGTCTTGTGCATACTAAGCAACTCCCTCCTTCTTAAAAGAGCTTTTTATGACCAGGTGCAGTGATGCACATCTGTGATCCCAGTGACTTGGGAGGCTGATGCAGGAGGATGGAAAGTTTGAGGCCAGTCTGGGCAATTTAACAGAAGCCCCTGTCTCAAAATAAAAAGTAAAAAGGACTGGATATAGCTCAGTGATGGAGTGCCCTAGATTTGATCCATAGTACAAAAAAAAAAAAAAACAGTTATTTCCTTCTTCCCTCCACTTCCAAGATCCTAAAAGAATCTAAGCGATGCCAGGTGAAGGAGTATACTCCTGTAATCCCAGTAACCTGGCTCGGGAGGCAAAGCAGGAGGATCGAAAGTACAAGGTCAGGCCAGGCCAGGCCAGGTACAGTGGCACATGCCTGTAATCCCAGCAGCTCAGAAGGCTAAGGCAGGAGGATGGCGAGTTCAAAGCCAGTTCCAGCAAAAATGAGGTGCTTAGCAATTCAGTGAGACCCTGTTTCTAAATACAAAATAGGGTTGGGGGTGTGGCTCAGTGGCTAAGTGCCCCTGAGTTCAATCCCCAGTACCTTAAAAAAAAATCAAAAAAAAAAAAAAATATATAAAAGT
>NW_026000082.1:26228973-26236496 GCF_001458135.2 Marmota marmota marmota | reverse complement strand
GCCCGGGTTCGATCCTCAGCACCACATACAAACAAAGATGTTGTGTCCACCGAAAACTAAAAAATAAATATTAAAAAATTCTCTCTCTCTCTCTTTAAATAAATAAATAAATAAGAAATAAAACCCCCAAACATCCACCACCCGACCCTTACCCTCCTTGTCCCAATCTCCCACTTTACTTTTCTCTATAGCATTTAGCACCTGGCCACTGTGTGTAATTTATCTATTCACTAATTGATAGACATCCTAATGTGAAGACTATGGAGAAGACAGAATTCGGGGGGATTTTTTTTTTTTTTAGTTTTCGGCAGACACAACATCTTTGTTTGTATGTGGTGCTGAGGATCGAACCCAGGCCGCACGCATGCCAGGCGAGCACTCTACCGCTTGAGCCACATCCCCAGCCCCAAATTCGGGGAGATTTTACAGTTGTGTTAGAGAGTTTAAGAAAAACAACTAATAAAGATACAGAAAACAAATCAAATGGGGGGAAATGGAAATTTTTAACACGAGGAGAAACAAAAACTATACTAGAAAGGAAGTGTCATCATAGATCCCAATTTGATTAAAAATGTGATAATAATATATCCACTAAAATAATGATCCACCCACAGAGGAACAAAGAAAGAGAACTGGTTGCACATCAGGATACCTATCAATTTCATTTTTGGGGGGGGAATTTACCCACTCACTTGCTCACTTGTATTAGAACAAATGGCTACTTTTTGGTGCTGGGGACTGAACCCAGGGGTGCTTTACCACTGAGCCACCTCCCCAGCCTGTTTTTTTTTTTTTTAATTTATTTTCTTAAATTCATTTCTAAAAATTTCATTTTTTAGTTGTAGATGGACATAACTTTATTTATTTATTTTTATGTGGTGCTAAGGATCGAACCCAGTGTCTCACACATGCTAGACAAGCAACCTGTGACTGAGCCACGACCCCCACCCTCCCCAGCCGTTTTAATTTATTTATTCATCTTGTGGTTCTGGGAATTGAACCCAGGGCTTTTGCATGAAGGCAAGCACTCTACCAACTGAGCCATATCCTCAGACCTTATTTTTTTATTTTAAGACAGGGTTTGGCTGTGTTGTCAAGGCTTGCCGTTCTCCTGCATGAGTCTTTAGAGTTGCTGGGATTATAGAGATGTGCCCCTGGGCCCAGCAAGGAGGTTAATTTTTGTGCTGTTTATAAGTTGTCAAATTTGTAGTTGTTATGACAGCAGAGAAAACGAATACAGCCAGGGTGGACAGTTCTGTGCCAGTGTAGGCTTATGTCAACTAGCCCACTTCAGACATACAACGTGCCTGTTTTTTTTTTTTTTTAATTTATTTTCTTAAATTCATTTCTAAAAATTTCATTTTTTAGTTGTAGATGGACATAACTTTATTTATTTATTTTTATGNAAGATCCTGTTTCAAATAAAGTTTTGGGAAACTTGGTGGTAGAGCAACCTCTGGGTTCATCTCCAGTGCAAAAAAGAAAGAAAGAAAGAAAGAAAGTTTGAGGCCAGCCTTGGCAACTCAGAGAGAGCCTGTCTCCAAATAAAATAAAATAGGGTGAAGATGTAGCCCAATGGTAGAGTGAAACCCTACGCCCAATGCCCAGTTACTGCCTCCTCGAAAAAAAAAAAAAAAAGTAAAATGAATTATACTACATGGATGGTCTCTAAGATCTCTTATGACCTAGTCTATAATTTCTAATATTATAGAATTAGTATGGAACAATGGGAATATAGAAAAAGAATTGGGCTGGGGATGTAGCTTGAGGTACAGTGCTTGTGTAGCATGTGCAAAGGCCTGGGTTTGATCCCCAGTATAAGGGGAAAAAAAAGAATTAAAATGATTTGCAAGTAGTATCAATAAGACTTGTTACCATTTGGATACTGGAGGGGAGGAAAGTCATCAATAGGGTCTGAAGTTTACAGAAGTTTACAGACTGAAGTTTACAGAGCCTGGGGATTGAGGCTCTCACGATGGGATACTGTTCCCTCTGCCTAAAACTGTCTTCCTCCAAATGTCTGCATGTTTTCTCTCTCAATAGTCTCTCCCTTGATCAATAATAAAAGTCCTGTAACTAATTAGAACAAATTAAATTGTATTTATTTTATTTTGGGGAGTACCAGGGATTGAACTCAGGGGTACTTGACCACTGAGTCACATCCCCAGCTCAATTTTGTATTTTACTTAGAGACGGGGTCTCACTGAGTTGCTTAGCGCCTCACAGCTGCTGAGGCTGGCTTTGAACTCACGATCCTCCTGCCGTAACCTCCCAAGCCACTGGGATTACAGTCATGGGCTACTATGCCCGGCCAAATTAAATTTTTAAATAATTTTTTAAAATAATAAACCCGGGCTGGGGATGTGGCTCAAGCGGTAGCGCGCTCGCCTTGTATGCGTGCGGCCCGGGTTCGATCCTCAGCACCACATACAAACAATGATGTTGTGTCCGCCAAAAACTGAAAAATAAATATTTAAAAAAAATAAATAAAATAAAATAATAAACCCGGGCTGGGNCATACATACAGGCACAGTGGCACATGCCTGTAATCCCAGCTACTTGGGAGACTAAGACAGGAAGATCACATGTTCCAGGCTGTTTTAGTCAAGCTAATTCGCTGCTGTGACTAAAGGACCCAAACAGAACAACTGTAAAGGAGGAAAGGTTTATTTAGGGATCACGGTTGCAGAGGTCTCAATCCATAGACAGTTGGCTTTATTCCTCAGGTCTCCAGGTGAGACAGAACAGCGTGGCCGAAGAATGCGGCAGAGGAAAGCAGCTCACATCATGATAAGAGGCAGAGAGGGCAGTCTACACTTGCCAGATGTAAATATACACCCCAAACCCACGCACCCACCCACACGTTTCCACTTCAGTTACCACTCAGTTAATCCCGATCAGGCAATCAATTCATGATTGGTTTAAGACTCTCACAACCCAATCCCTTCTCCTTTGAACCCTCTTGCCTTATCTCCTGTGTGAACTTTTGGGGGACACCTCACATCCAAACCATAACACAGGCTCTCAGATTACTTAGGGAGACCCTGTCTCAAAACAAAACTGAAAGGGCTGGGAGTGTATCTGAGTGATAGAGTGCCCTTGGGCTCAATCCCCAGTACTGTAAAAACAAATAAATAATATATAATAAGATTAAAAACCCAATGCACCATAGATCTGGCTTTTCTTTCTTTGTTGTCTTCTTCTTCTCAATTCCTCACTCTTGCTTCCTGGGATTGCCTTCTATTATATATATTTTTTAATATTTATTTTTTAGTTTTCGGTGGACACAACATCTTTGTTTGTATGTGGTGCTGAGGATCGAACCCTGGTCGCACGCATGCCAGGTGAGCGCGCTACCAGTTGAGCCACATTCCCAGCCCCTGTGATTGCCTTCTAAATGACTCCTGTTCCCACGACTCTCAATCTCTGCTTGAGATCTATGCACAATCAATAAAGCCTGCTCCATCTGCTCACCTTCCTTGCAGGAAAAGGTAACTCACACTTAAACTAGGTCTCAGGTGAACTAAAATCAGGTTTCTAACATGACTACTTCTCTCTGTTGCTTATCCCTTCTCCCGCAATGGCCTTACCTTTAGAGGGTATTAAATCAATGCTCTCTACCAGGGAGAAAAAAGTCAGAGGATCGTAATTGAGGGGTCAGTTACCATGACTGGTACAATGGAAAAGAGGGTGCTATTATTGATTCATCTTGGGTCAGAGTTATAGCCCTGGATCAAAGGATGATGGCCAGGAGGCAATGTCAAGGACTCCAGGAATGGCCAATGGGGACCACCATTGTGTTTCAAGTCATTCTTAGAAGGAGTAGAACAGCCAAGAGCTCAAGAAACACCTACCCATAAATTGTCCAAAACTGTCACCACCCACTCCCAATCTTAATCCCTCTGTAATGATTCTTTCTCAATTTCCTTTTTAAAGTGAATCACTGGGGCTGAGCGCAGTGGTGTACCCTGTAATCCTAGCAACTCTGGAGGCTGACGCAGGAGGATTGCAAGTTCAAGGCCAGCCTCAGCAACTCAGTGAGACCCTTAGCAACTCAATGAGACCTGGTGTCAAAATAAAAAATAAAAAGGACTGGTGATGTAACTCAGCAGTAAAGCACCTCTGGGTTCAATCCCCAGTACCAAATAAATAAAAGAATAAATAAATAAATAAATAAATAATTTTTAAAAAGAGAGAAGAAAATTAGTGGGCTGGGGATATAGCTCAGTGGTAAACTGCTTGTCTGGCATGTGTGAAGCCCTGGGTTCAAACTTCAGCACCCCAAAAATAAATAACTATTATAGGGAGTCACTGTTTTGAAATTCTGCAGTGGGCCCTAGCCGACCAGGCTAAAAATCAACACGGAGTCACGCTTGTTAAAGGTACATTTTACCAAGCTGGAAACTAAGCTGTTTATCTGACCTTCCAAGAAATCAGGATTCCAAAGATAACAGCCAAATTTCCCAAACAGGCAGTTTCAATAGACATGATAATGGAGTTAATCTTTACATAAAAGAAGAAACCTGAAATAATTTGAGGTTAACTAATCCATTATTTTCCTATTGTTCTCTCTATTCCTGCCTTATAAGGAAAGTAATTTTGAAATGAGCAGTCTGATTTTTGTTCTTTTGCTTCAACTTTCTTCAGCGTTTCTCTGCCTATAAGACCCTTGTCTTCCATTCAGTTCAGCACCACACAATTTATTTTATGGAGTGCAGTGTTACCCTGTTCTAGAATAAAATTTAAAGTCAATTAAGATCTTTCAGCTAAATTGTTATAATTTTGTCCTTTGGTATAGGTGCCTCCCCTCTCTGCTGTGCTGGGGATTGAACCCAGGGTGCTTTACCACTGAGCTGCATCCCCAATCCTTTTTATTTCATTTTAAAAATTTTGAGACAGGGTCTTGCTAAGTCGCTGAGGTGCTCACTAAGATTGTTGAGACTGGCCTGATATTTTTGATCTTACCTCAGCTTCCCGAGTTGCTGGGGGTTACAGGCCACATGCCCAACCTATAGGCTCTCTTCTGCTGCTGCTCAACCTCTAAATAATGCTGAAAGTTGCATCCCTGTTCTTTTTATCTTCTCACTCTCATTCATTCCCAAAAGAGTTATCTCAGTCTTTGGCAAACATTATGGTGTTCTCCAGAACATTTAAACCACTCCAAAATTTAATCTAATTTCTTCATGGTAATTCCATTCCCTTTGTCTGCAATTTAGGGTAAGCAGGCCTAAAGCAGATAAGACCAGTGAGATTCAGGATGTTTGTTTAGACTTTTGGGAAAAAAAAAATTAGTCTTATTGTCCATCACCTGTTGTACTGGGAATAGGGCTCAATTGCTGTAGCAGACATTTTGTGAAATGAGGGGAGCTAGTTTAAGCATGAAGTCAATAGTGGGGACAGCACAGCAGTGAGTTAGAAATATCTGGGTTCCAAATGACATTGTTGGGCCAGGGAATCTACCCACCCTGCCCCATCAGTGGACTTCCTGCTTTGCGAGCTGATATACTTCCATATTGCTTAAGCCAGTTTGAATCAGGTGCCTGTGATTTGGGCCTGAAAGCATTCTACCTCATTTACACTTACAACCATGAATTTGTCAAACTCACTCTCCTGGTCTCCGGCTTAAAAACATTTCCCAACCTTGTTACTCCTCTTCCTGGGTTCCCCACAATTTTCTTTTTCTTTTCCTTTATTTTTTTTTATTAGTTACACATGACAGTACAATGATCTTGACATATCATATATTTGAATCAAATGGGGTATAATTTCTCATTTTTCTGATTGTACAGGTTGCAGAATCACATTGGTCATATAGTCACGTATATACATACAGCAATAATAATGTCTATTTTATTCTGCTGCCCTTCCTATGCCCCCTTCCCCTTCCCTCTCAACAATTTTCTTACTTAAGAAAAAAGAAGTAGATGGCTTCTATTATACCAAACTGTAAGATATAGAAAATGACAAACCCCCAAATAGTGTGGCCTGGAAAGAGGGAGCGAGGAAGAAGGCAACACATTGATAACATTGATCCTTTCCCAATACATTCTTTCCCAGGGGCAAGACAATCCCTGGGGAGAAGCCATCCATCAAAGCTAGACTGGCAGTCTCTGGGAGGAAGCCAGAGCCTTGACCCTTCCCAAAATAAATCCTTTCCCATTGACAGTACAATGGGACCCTGGAGGGAAAGAGATAAATACTGAACACGGACCCCACACCCACCATTAGACATGCTCTGTCAATAATTAAGTCACCTCTCATTGTAACCTTTATAAGCACAGACCCCCTCTTTGGCCAGTGGCTCATTTTCCACCAGGAAAGTGGGTCCATCAAAGGCGTGACTCCACCAGTGAAGAAAGGCTGTGCTGATTCATGAAGTTTGCACCCTGTTCTTTCATTTTGTGCTAACACAAACTCTGCAGATAGAGCAGTGTGGGCAACAAAGTGACTCTCAACAACAGTGAGCAAAAAACTGTCCATAGAATATCACACCAGGGTCTGGTGTGATTCCCTGATCAGACAGATCTAGGAACTGGGTGACAGATCCTGTTCTGGAACCCTTGGTGTCTAACAGATATATAAGATCAGAGCTCAGGAAGAATGGGGAACTGGTAAGCGTTTTCTCTGTCAGACACTGTACAAAGTGTTTTAGGGGAACCATCTCATTTAATCCTTACCTACTCTAGGATAATCTCTAGAGAGAATTCAGGGATGGCAGTGACCTAAGACCGGCCAGTCTGAGTAGTGCAAAGAGCTCTGGAGAACCAGTCCTGACCCTTGGTTTAGGCTTGGTCAATGTGACCTTGCGCAAGTCATGGTCTTGCAACTCCAAGGCCATAGCCAGCGTCTGTAGGGTGGGGATTTCCAGATGTCCCCCTCCCCAGGCTTCAGAGGCTGCCCTGGGTTTGCAGGGCCTGTGGCAAATAAGGATGGTTGGTGACTGAGACCAGTGGGAGGGGTACAGTGAAGTCAGTAAGGAGGGGTCGAGGGAGAAGAGGGTCCTTGGGGCAAGAGCATCATAGACACCCTGTTTCTTCCCCACCCAGCCCTCTGCTCCCCTCATCCTGGCTCCAACGCTGCCACACCGACAATCTCCTGAACTCCAAAGATCTGCATTCTCTCCCAAGCCGGGCGCCTGCACCCCGCTGTCCCAGCAGCGTGACTTAGGCTTCTGCTTCTTTGGCCTGGAACTCGCAGAGCTGGTCTCTGCTGCTGTCCGGTCCCCCCTCAGCTTGTCACCACTTGGTCTACGCCGCCTGCATTCTCTGTGTGCGGGGCCCGCCCGCACTGCGGGGAGAGTCCGGGATCCGCCCACGCTTCTCCCGGCTCTGCGTCGTGGTCTCCCTGAGTCGCGCGCAGGCTGCGTGGCGGTGCGAGCCGGGCGGGCAGCCATGGCGCTGCTCACCGGGAGGTAGCGGGGCTGGGCTCGGGGAAACGGGGGGCCGCCATGGCCCGGCGGCGGCGCCGCGCCTATTCAATTGTTTTTCTGTTTGGATGAAATAATGAAACCTTGTATGTTGTTG
>NW_026000082.1:26224589-26227499 GCF_001458135.2 Marmota marmota marmota | reverse complement strand
GCCGCCGCTGCCGCCTCGCACCGCGGAACCGCGCAGTTCGGCGGGGCCGGTCCCCGCGGAGGCCGAGTCCGCCCCCGGGCAGAGTCTGCGCGTCTACTCGGACCTCCACGCCTTCTACTACTCGTGGTACGGGAGCCCGCGGCGCGAGGGCCACTACATCCACTGGGACCACGTCATGGTGCCGCACTGGGACCCCAAGATCTCGGCCAGCTATCCCCGCGGCCGTCACAGTCCCCCGGATGACCTGGGGTCCAGCTTCTACCCAGAGCTGGGGCCCTACAGCTCCCGGGACCCTGACGTGCTGCGGGAGCACATGACCCAGCTCAAGGAAGCCGCCATCGGTGAGTTCCCCGGACCCCTCAACCTCGCCCATCTTCCCCATTTTCGTTCCACATCTGCTCCTGTCACCGGCCCTTTGATTTCATTCAACCTCCAACTTGACTTCCTAGCCTTTCCTTCCCATTACGGGCCCACTACGCGGCATTGCGCCTTCTTTTTAGTATTCCAATTGCCTTTCTGGACCCTTCTGACCCCCAATTCCAGAGCCTTCCTACAGGGCGGAGCAGCTAGGGGTTTGTACCAGAGCTGTCCTGCTTAGGGACAGCAAAGAGAGGGAGGCAGAAACTTCAAATCTGTTGGGCTTTTGGGTTCCAGGGAAGTGAAAATCTGGGTTTCCTGGTTCCTCAGGAGTCTGGGGTTCAAAGGAATAAAGCCTGGTATGACCTCTGCTTTCACATCAGGTACAGGGAAGAGCCACGGCTCTTCTTGCTTTTGCTGGCTGTAGAGAGGAAAGTTTGCCCATGTTGTATGACAGACCCTGCTTGGGGGGAGAAGGAGCTTTTCATCAAGTGCCTATCCACAGGACAGGTCCCTGGGAGTCTCCTTTGTAGGCTGGCATGTTCAGTTGGTTCAGATTTTATCACTAAATTCTGCTACATTTTGCAGTACATTTCAATAGGATACCTGGAGATGGTTTGTGAATGACGGGGAAAACAAGGAATGACAAAGAGAGGGGTGAGAAATATTCAAAGATAAACAAGACAGGGGCCATCCTTCAGGTTTACAGTCTAGAGGCACAGTCAGTCACGGCAAATGCTCTGAGAAACACCAAGATGACTTTTTGCACAGGCCTCTACTCTATGTGAGACCTCAGAGGTGATCCTCTTTTTGGAAGGTAGGACTGGGGCTTCTGGGTGGGTGTGGCATGGCCACCTTCTCCACTTTCTTCTGCTATTTGCTGATGGAACCAAAAGCCTTCTGACCTGCCTGGTGCTCTATGGCTCTCCCGGCCAGAGCGATTCAGCACTGCAGGCATGGACAGCTCCGAAGCTCTGGGATTGGTTCTGCAGGAAATGAACCTGGCAGAAGGTTTCCATGAATAGTTTTTCAGTGGGAAATCATCTGCCAGGAAACAGAAGTCTGTTGAGGAGACTCTGTACCTTTAAAGTGTCTTCTATGTTGTGTTTCAGGCGTCTTGGTTCTCTCTTGGTACCCACCTGGCATGGCTGATGATAACGGGGAACCCTCAGATGATCTTGTACCTGCTATTCTGGATACAGCCCACCAGTACAACATCCAGGTGAGTCTCAAAGAAGAGGTCATGTGCTCTCTCATTCTGGAGACTCCTCCTCCTCTGCCTACAGAAAAAAGCCCCTAGGGAAGTTCTTGGCTGTAGTCCAGGGATGGCAAATAGGGAGCCAGTGTGGTGTTGGGGGAGGGTTCTCATAAGCATTGCCTGTGTCACACTTACTTTCCTTACTTGAGAAAAATAAATATAGGATAGATGGGCGACTAAATAAATACCACTTTTTTATTAAATAACAACAGAAGTTAGTTTGGAGAGCCTGACCTTGGATACAGGCTAGGCAAGTGCTAAATGGATCTACAGATTGAATTCTGGATCCAACTCCCTAGCAGGAGGCAGCGCTGGGCATCACAGAGTGGGCCACAACACAGGTCATCAGCTCACCTTCAAGTGGAAGGACACGAAGTAAGCATGTGGTTATTTTCACTAAATGTACCAATTAGGTCAATCTCCACAACTGTGGCAGAGGAAGAAAAATGACAGGAGCTACATGTCCCATTCCTGAGTCCACCACTATCACATTTAACAGATCAAGGCACTTTTTCCCATCAACACAGCTTCCCATTGTTTCAGGCAGCTAGTGCCAATCACTTGGAACTGGTACATAGGTTGAAACCTGTCAGCCATCCATCCCGTGGCAGCCCACCAGAATGATTCCTAGATGCCCTGTTGTGGAAGGTGAGCAAATTTCTTGTCCTTCTCCTTTTTTTCTTTTTGGTCTAGAAGGATAGTGTCAGTCTTAACTCTATTGTGCCCACCATTGCCAGGCTTTCTCCTGAACTCAGCTTCCCCTACAGACCGTGTTTGGAGCATGAGCCTTATTTGTTGTGGCCCCTGGACAGACAATCTCTTGACCAGTAAATCCTTTGTTTGTGGCAGGTGGCTTTCCATATCCAACCCTACAAGGGCCGGGATGACATCACTGTACATGACAACATCAAGTACATCATTGATACGTAAGGCTGTTCTGGGGGCTAGGTTTATTTGTGTGTGTGTGTGTGTGTGTGTGTAATTTATTTTTCAGGTGTAGTTGGACATAATGCCTTCATTGTATTTATTTTTACATGGTGCTGCGGGGCTAGGGTTTTAATGGGGATCAAAATGGAGAGAAAGGGATAAAAAGTCTGGAGGGCGAGGTCAAGAGATCCAACCTGCATGTGTTCCCAGCAGCTGTTTGTAGTAAATTACTGGGTTTAGCAGGGTGCAGTGGCTCACATCTATAATCCCAGGCACTTGTGAGGCTGAGGCAGGAGGATTGCAAGTTCAAGGCCAGTCTCAGCAACTTAGTGAGGCCTTGACTCAAAATTAAAAAAAAAAAAAAAAAA
>NW_026000082.1:26216585-26223976 GCF_001458135.2 Marmota marmota marmota | reverse complement strand
TTGTGTCGGCCAAAAACTAAAAAAATAAATATTAAAAAAAAAAAAAAAAAAGAGTTGGATGTAGCTCAGTGGTAAATTGCCCCTGGGTTCAATCCCCCAATACAGAAAGAAATTACTGGTTTTGAAGTCAGGCTACCTGGATTTCAATTCCAGTCCTGGGGACTCTGTGATCAGAGGCAACCTGAATCTGTTAGGCACCTTGCTCTTGGACTTCCCAGTTTCCATAACTATGTGAAATGTGTTTAACTCAAAAAAAGTGTTTGCCAGGGGAGGGGTGTGGTGCAGGGAGTGTAGCATGTAGCTTACTTAGCATGCAGGAGACCCTGGGTTCAATCCCCAGCCCCCCTTTCCCCCTGAAAACTCTGCAAAGATCTGGGGTAAGGGGAAAATTCCAGAAGACTGGCAAATGTCAAGGCCCTAAGATGTGACAAGCCCGACATGACAGGGAACAAAAGGCCAGATGGGTAGTGGAGATGGGTGAGATAATGGCAGGAATGGAGGTAGGCAGGGTCAGATCAAGCAGGTGGGACCTTATATGTGGTGATAAACTAGCAGTCAGATCTGCTTTACATTTTAAAAATAAAAATTGTATTATAGGAAGGTAGAAATGGAAGACTAGAGACCAGTTAAATGGCTAGTGTTGCAGTTCATATCAAAGATGGTGGTGGTGTGCCTCAAATGGGGAAGTGAGGTTTAGTAATGGCAAGGCTGGGGAAAGGAAGGTGGGAACAAGGTTCTTACTTAGAGGCTTGGTAAGTCCAACTGTGCAGACTAGTTGAATCCCAAATTGTGCTGTGGGCATTGAGAACAATCCCAATGTGGCTGCTTCTAAAGCTGTGCTAGTTTCTTGCATCCAACTCGGGCTCCTTCCTCCTGCTCCTCAGATATGGATCCCATGGTGCGTTTTACCGCTACAAGAACAGCATTGGCAAGAGCCTCCCACTCTTTTATATCTACGACTCATACCTAACATCCCCTGAAGCCTGGGCCCACCTCCTGACACCAAATGGGCCCCACTCAATCCGCAACACTCTCTATGATGGGGTCTTCATAGCACTACTGGTGGAGGAGGGCCACACCCACGACATCCTTGCTGCAGGATTTGATGGCATGTACACCTACTTTGCCTCCAACGGTTTCTCCTTTGGCTCCTCCCACCAGAACTGGAAAGCTGTTAAGAACTTTTGTGACGCCAACAACCTCATGTTCATTCCAAGTGTGGGGCCTGGCTACATTGACACTAGCATTCGACCCTGGAACAACCACAATACTCGGAACAGGGTCAATGGCAAGTATTATGAGACAGCCCTGCAAGCAGCCCTGACTGTGAGGCCTGAGATCGTTTCCATCACCTCTTTCAATGAGTGGCACGAGGGTACCCAGATCGAGAAGGCCATTCCCAAGAAGACACCAACACGCCTGTATCTGGACTACCTGCCTCATCAGCCCAGTCTGTACCTGGAGCTGACCCGCCGCTGGGCAGAGCATTTCATAAAAGAGAAGGAGCAGTGGCTGATGTGAGGGGCCCATGAACAAGGGCATGAGGTGTGCTGGTCTCCAAGCCTCACTGGAAGATATTTCCAGGTGGCTCAGCTGAGGCTGTAGGCACTCACTGGTCCCCAAGTGAGCAGCTGAGTGCTTCTGGGTGGGCCATGAAGCCAGGGCCCCTATAGAAGAGTCTGTTCCTCAGGCAAGCAGTGCTGGGGTAACCTGTGATGGAAAGTGAGGTGGTATTCCCAAGGAAAGAGTAGAGGCTGGCAGGTGACTTTTACTTGGCCCAGGCAGCTCCACCACATCCTCCTCAGAACACTTTCATACAACCTCTGCTAGCTTTGAACTCTGCTGCAGGTGGTGGTTGTCTAGTGGAGTCACCCGACCACTGCTCTTGGAAGGACTTCAGGGTTCTGAGCTAGCATGCACCCTGCTCCTTTCTGCCAGCCTCCCTACAACATTGTCTTCTTGGAAGACAAGCAACCACTTCCAAGACTTTCTAAAAGGAAACTTATAGGTTGAAGCTCCTCCCAGTAGATTCCTGAACCCAATTACCAGGAAGTCGTCTTGAACATTCACACATTTATTCAACACTCACAAACTGAGCACCTTACTATGTGCTAGGTGCTGGGGAAAACTTGACTGAGGAATGGCTCCTGTCCTTCTGAAACTTATAGGAATCAGCCTTCCTTATTTGGTGTGGCCTTGTAGCTAGTGCTTGGGCACAGTTTTAAGTTTTTCTTTTTGGCAGTTGTACCCAGTGCTGAGAGTTCAGTTCTTTTTCCTCAAAGAAAATACCTCTGTGCTCCAGAACCTACTTTTTCTGGGATGAACTTTCAGTTCCAGGCAGAGTAGTAGGATACCTTCTCCCTTTAGCTGCCCGAACTGAACAAGGCCCACTTGTCAGAACCGCTTTCAGTGCTACTGTGATTTTTACTAATGAAGTATCAAGCAGTATTCTCAAGTCCACACTCCTTTTGCCCTCAAGACCTGTTTCTGACCCGAGTCAGATTCTGGGACAAAATGATATATGGGCTGGGCTGACTATAGTTTTAGCACAATGAAGATTGGGTTTGCTTAATAAGTTACTAGTTTACCTAAGATTTCTAGAGGGAATAGTTAACAAACCAGTGTTTATCTACGAATAAATTGCATTAAAACAGGATCCTGGAACACATTCTTGGCAAGATCCTTAGGATATACTTGAAATAATGTATGTTGGAAACCCCAATACTAAGAGTATTTTAAGACTGAATCACAATTCTGGGAAATAGGGTACAAGTGGAAAGAGAAGAAAGTGGACCCCAGGTCTTCTCAAGGACATCTAACTCCAGTTAGGTAACTAACACTAAACCCTTTCAGATAGATAAGCAGCTCTGGCCACCTAGCTTGCGACTTCGTTGGGGAAGCCAAAACAGGCAGGGACACTTGAAAGTGCTGGATGTTGACCTATAACAATTTCATTTCACACACATACAATTTGAAAAAGACAGCAGGGCTGGCAGGAAGGGGCAGCCATCCTTACACATTGTGGATGCAATGAAACTTGATTTAGTTCTTCTGAAGGCTACATCAAGAGCCATAAAAGCATATATACATTTTTGACCAAGCAATCCTACCTTAAGGAATTAATTTACTTCAAAAGAAAAATAAACCATTTATAAGAATGTTTTTTTTTTTTTTAAATATTTATTTATTTATTTTTCAGTGGACACAACATCTTTGTTTGTATGTGGTGCTGAGGATTGAACCCGGGCCGCACACATGCCAGGCGAGCGCGCTACCACTTGAGCCACATCCCCAGCCCCTATAAGAATGTTTAATAGCATTTTTTAATAGTAAAGAAAAACAAAGCTCAAATGCCCAACAATAGTTATGTCTAACATTTGGTATACATACTGAACAAAGATAAAAGGCTGCTGAGTAAACACTGGAGTTAAATAAAGGCATATACATATATTCAACTATAATTTATTTTATAAATAAATAAGAAAAAGTCACTGGCTGAAAAGGATTTGGTTTCCAGTATTATTTAATTTGCAGCCCCTCCCCCCCAATCAAATCTCCCTTCAAGCCAAAATGACAACTCTCCCTGCCAGGCAATCACAACCACCCTACTGGCCCCACAGATTTGGAGGAAAATGTTTGGTCTGCAGTTCTACAATTTTTATTTTAACCTGGTTCCAGTTTGAGGAGCCAGCAAACCCTTGCTTTTGGTAACCTGACTTTTTGGTATTGGTGATTGAATCCAGGGGTTCTTAACCACCAAGCCACATCCCCAGTCCTTTTTGAATTTTGAGACAGGGTCTCAAGCTGATTAGGGCTTGGCTAAGCTGCTGTGGCTGGTCTCGAATTTGCTATTCTTCTGCCTCAGGTTACTGGGATCACAGGCTTGAGCCACTGTGACCAGCTTACTTTTCAATGTAAGAGAGAGGGAGGGAGAGGAGAAACTGATCAGATTTAAGACCCACCCTAGGAATGTGCTTAACCTTTTTATTCAGCTTTGCGCTGATGTATGCAACCACAGAAGAAATATAACCTTCCCACAAAGTGGTTAAACCAGCAGCTTCTGGTCTAGTATTCAGAAAGACGTGTTGCCTAAAGAATAGACTAGTGATGTGGCTCCAGTGGCCTCTGCAAATGAGGCCTTGACAATCACCAGTGGACAGACACATAGTATCCAGCACTGTCCTTGGGTCCTTCTCCTGAATTTCATGGGCAGGACCTGTGTGAGGGGAGTAGCCCGTACTTCTGTTGGAGAATGGCTGTAGTGCTTTCCAGGGCACTGAGGAGGATACAGAGGACAGTTACAACCTGACTTCTCAAAGCCCTGAGTCTACCAAAGCCTGGTGACCAGGGATCTCTCAACTTACTGTTTATCAAACACTTGATGAAACCTAAAAAAGCCAGCAAACACCAGCAAATATAAATTTAGTCCCACTGCACCTTCCATTTCTCCATGCCTACCAGCACCCGCTCACAGCAAGATAGGAGTGACAACCTTCGTTTTGTCAAAGCTGTTTTTCATCTTCCTAACCTCCTTCAAATTATACTCCTCCAACTTACCAGCCTGGACGAATGATGCCAAACTTTCCAGACACAGATAAGTCAACCACAGTAGAACCAAGGCGACACTCAGGGCTCTGACCATCCCCAATTGGTCCCCCATCAATGACCAGGGACAAATGAGGCCAAAGGTCTTGGAACTCCTGTGGAAGCAAAGGAAGAGCATGGCCATAATCTTTGGCATCTGCAATGATGTCACATTTCACACATGGCTCATAAATAAGACAGAAGCTTCAGTTTTAAAATAGGAGACATCTCCCTCTGGGCAGAGGAAGGAGCCTCACTTAGTTAAGGCCAGCTGTTCCAAGGCCCTATGTTAATACCTAAGATAGAGAACCCTTTGGAGTCTGTAGCCTTCCTGGGTTAGCATCCCAAGTAACACCTGCCTAGAATTTAAAGAAAAACCTTGCTATGCCAAAAGGAATTTCCCCACACTGCTTAATTAGGGATGTATAAATACAATGACCGGGCTTCTGGGTGGGGATTAAGATGTGGTCTTTAACCCTGGATTGTGTGACAAATAAAAATCATATTATCCAGGTCTATAAAATAAAGGGCCTGAACTATATGACCAAGGATCCTTCCAGCTTTAGCACTCTGATTCTGGACCTTAATGGAACTTTGGATCAGGACAGGGAGAGAAAAATAGGTACATGCCATCATACTCAATCCTTGGGATGTGGGAAGAATGCTCCTACCACATAATGAACTGGATCATTAACTGAGCTAGAGCTTGCCCTACCCCCTAGTGAAGACACTTCAGTGGAATTAGGACTGGGAATTCAGGATGGGGGGAGTCATAAATGGCAGTTACTGTGTTAGATGGGTCTACTCATTGCTAACAAATTAAAGAGCCTATATCACCTCATAAAACTTCACATTTGTGTTTAATAAGAAAAGTGAAATTTGCATCCTCATTCTTTTTTTATTTTTCCCTTTTCTCAGTACTGGGGTGATTTATCACTGAGCTACTTGCCCAGCTCCTTTTAAGTTTTTAAATTCTGAGACAGAGTTTTGCTGTTTTCAATGTCAGGCCAGCATTGAATTTGCAATCTTTGTGCCTCCAGAGTTGCTGGGATTACAGGAATGAGCCACCATACCTGGCCATGTTCTTATTCATTCTAATCCAAGTAGCCAAAATGGGATTAGCATTGATCCTTTCCCTGACCTGGCTTGTGCAGAATCACAAGACCAAGATGAGAGCTTTCACTTCATCTATCTACCTACCTGCCTTCCTTTCTTCTCTCTCCCTCCCATCATACCGCTCTCTTGCTCCCTTTTTTGTTATACTGGGGAATGTCTCTGCACATGTCAGGCAAGGGCTCTACCACTGACCAACATCCCCACCACTTTTTATTTAAAAAATTATCTTGAGACAGGGTCTTGCTAAGTTGCGTAGGCTGGCCTCAAACTTGCAATTCTCCTGGCTCAGGCTCCTGAGTAGCTGAGATTAAAGTTGTGCACCAGAAGCACAACTTCTTCATCTATTTAAACAGCACTATTGTAAAAAACACTTATAGCCTAACTCTTTAGTCTCCCACAACTGCTACCCCCACAAAAATAAGGAAACAATAACTTTATTTATCAGAATCTTTCCTATTACAAGACAAAATGAAGGAAAAAAAAAAAAAAAACATTAGTTCTCCACTGCTTCTCAAACTTAAGAGATAAAACCTTTACATGTTTCAGATTCCTTTTCCCAACCCATGTCAACGGGGTAGCCTTCCCTCTGCTGAACCCAAAGAGCAACTCTCCCACCAGGCAATTCCTATGTATCATCAAGCCCATTGGTTCAAAGGACTGGGTGACTCTCACCTCAACATTCAGAGAACTGGCCTGGGAGCTGAGGTTGGCACTGGTGAGAGCAAGAGGTCCCCCAAACATCTGGGCCAAGTCCAGCATGAAGGCATGGTCAGGAATCCGGATACCTACAAGCTAAGAAGCAAGGGTAAAGGGGGGGGGGGATCATCAGGAAGGCTGGAAAGGGTAGGGGGTTACCTTTGGTCTGGATCCCAATGAAAGCAAAAATGACCAGGAAGTCTGGAGAAAATCTGACTCACAGGAGTAAAGGGGTTCAGGTCTTTGTTGAGCTCTTCTGAGCGTTCCATCACCAGGGTCACTGGACCTGGCAACAGGTCTTTGAGGAGTTCCTCGGGTACTCTCACTTGGCAATATCTGGGAAATAAAGGAGCAAAATCCACTCAAAATGGAGAACCTCTGGTGTGGTTCTTTCCCAGACTCGAGTCAGATCCAGGAAAGTTTTATGGGCCTAAGTGAAATCTGCCTGTCTCCCTGATTCTTCTCCCGAAGAACTCCAGAAGGCAGGGCTTAAGAGAAGGAGACCAGGCTTGGCGTCCACTGCCTGTCTCAGGGATTTCAACAACTGCATGGCATTATCAAGCCCCGCGTTTTATTTTCTGCAAGGCACTCGCTGCTAAATTAAGCTTCCAGAGAACTGTTTCCTTTTTCCCCCATGGCCTCCCCATGCGCACAAGAGCGCCAAGAGAACAGGGAACTGCTGGCCTCTCTAGTTCAAGGCCTGGCATACGTTAAGAGCTCAGTACACATTTCCAGTTCCGGATTCCTTGGTGAGCCTGGACAAGCCCCTCCCGCTCTCTGCGCCTCAGTCTCCCAAGCCTGTCACCGGAAACCCCTCCCGCGGTGCCGCCCCCAGCGGGGCCGGGTCGGGGCGGCCTCACCTGTAGACGTCGGCCACGCGGCCCAGGCAAACGGCCAGCGGCTTGGTCTCGCTGCGGCCCTTGAGGCGGTACACAGCGTCCAGTGCTGTCGAGCAGCTCGCCGAGCAGGCCAGGCCGTACAGCGTGTCTGTGGGG
>NW_026000082.1:26209822-26214710 GCF_001458135.2 Marmota marmota marmota | reverse complement strand
GAGGAGATGCTGCGGCAGCTGGGCCGCCGGCGCCCGGAGCCAGCTGGTGGCGGGGTCAGTGCCCACCCCGGGCTGGGCCTGGGGGGTGGGGTCTGCTCACTTGCTGGACTGACCAAGCCTTAGCTTCCCCTGGAGGGTGGAAGAGCGTCTCCAGCGCTTTACCCTTAACCTCCTTTGGTCTGGGCGAGAGGTTTTAAAAAAGTTAAGTACTTGATCCAAATGCCAAGTGGCCTTATCTTTGCGGGGCCTAATCCAAGGCCTTTCCTCCCAAGCTCACTTTTCCCCCTTCTGTTGCAATTAGAACGTCTCAGCGAAACCTGGAGCGCCCTCCCAGTCATCAGTCTCCGCCAGAGGTGGCTTTCCAAAGGATGCTGGTGATGGAGCTGCGGAGCCCTGACCATCCCCGAGCTGGACACCCTGACTTTTCTCCCTCCCCAGGGCTGGCGGCTGGACTCTGAACAACTCCCTTCAGTAAAGGGGCCAGTCTTCACTGAGTGTGGCTGATACTTGGCCCTCAGCCTGGAGTGGCAGCTCTGCTAGCAGCTGGGTTCACTCCGACTTCATCCTGGCTGAAGGCAGTGCTGGGCTTTGAAATGTAGCCAACGAATACCCAGATTACTCGGATTTGGGCTGACCAGCAGTGCTCGCCAGAGTGGTCTGGCCTGCTTTGGGGGTTCCAGGTGGTATTACGTGTCCATTTCATCCTTTGGGGGCTCTTAGCCCCAAAAAACTTTCAGCAGAGCCTTGATTAAAAGGAAACCTGCAGACTCTCCTGGTGACTGACCTTTCCTTTCTGTCCCCTCTCCGAGACTGATGACTGGGCAGGGGGTGTGGTGGAAAAATGTCATCCATGGGCAGGGGTGGGAAGAAATGCCACAGATACTACCAAATTTAAATAAGCATTTAATTAGGATTTCATTAGTATTTAATATTGCTTTTCAATTCCAAAAAGTTAAATTTTCACTTCTTAGCAGATATTTTAAAGTACAATATTAAGTTTATACAAAATGAGCAATTAAGCAAACACCATTATTTCACATTCTTCAAAAATACAAATTCATATTTATTCTTTTTGGGTTTGGAGGTTTCTTCCTTTGGAAGTACTGAACCTGTAACGTTTTCATATCGCTCAGTGGAAGTCTATTGTTCCCATGTTTCACACTTAATTTGATAGACTTTTACATAATCCAAATAAAACTATTTGGGATTTAAAAAAGTGTCACCAAGACTCCAGCCAATGATTAGTGTGTGTCAAAAAAGAAGGCTCTTGGGGGCTCTTGCCTTTCCTGGCTAGAAGATCTGAGCCAGAAACCCAGCAAAAACCTGTTTCCAGCCACCTTCCCTCAAAGGGGACTAGAGGCAGTTCACAGGAAAAGGGAACAGCCACTTTGAACTCTGAACCCACCCCCTGCTTTCTCCAAAACAACCAAAGATGTAGACTGTTGAGTCAAACAGCCCTTAGGAGGCCTGAGAACATAAGAGGAAAAGGGCAAGAGAAGCCTCTGACTTGGCACCACTACAAGGACAAGGATATTGCAAAAAACACCCCTGGGTTTTGGTGAAAAAGGTTTTATGAAAAATTTTCCCATAAGAAAAAGTAGAAACTGCATTGAGCTGAGAAAGTGACATGACATTATCACCCAATTTTTTGGCCCAGCAGGCACACCACCAAAAGGGCAGTGTGTGGTTTTAAACCTCGCTTCCAGTAAAAAAAAGTTTGTACTATGTACACCTTGACATAAAGATCCAGTTTAATTTGCATTTTTCAGTGCAGACTGAGAAGTCTTCTTGATCAAGAGTACCAGTGAGAAATGCCCAGACTGTGATCATCAGCTCCCCCAAAGGGCAGAAGAAACAACAGACCCTTTCCCTCTCTGCCCAGGAATATGCAAGAAGAAACAGGCTAAATGGACTGACCAATCAGAAATATGTATTATTCGGTTTTGTTGCCAACCTCCCTCCCCCAAATGTTAAGGATTGGACAATTTTCCCCTCTGTATGAGCAGAACCACTTGCATATTGCAAATATGAAAATCTTTCTGCTTTGGCTGAAGTGCTTTTAAAACTTCTCTGGTCTATAGCCTAAGAATTAAAGATTACATGGGAGGAGGTGAGGAAGAAGGAAGAAAATTGATAAAGCAGACTATTAATAGCTTTGTTTACTGGATTTAATAAAGGCTGGAAGCCTTTTTTCTTAGAACTAACACAGGTGGTATGGGGAGCAGTGCAGAAATGGCTCAGGTTGACCTCCCAAACATATTTCTGATTGGTGATATAAGAAAATTGTAAACTCTTGAACAATATTGTAGTTCCACAAATCAATGGTTCCTGTGACGCTCGAGTTTTTAAGATTAAAGACAATGGATGTGATTACAAATACAAAAGTCTAGAAGGTGCCAGGTTTCTACCTAGGAACAACCTGTTCCTTCCCTTCAGGCATCACTTTATAATGGTGAAGAGGGGAAAGATGGCAAGGGACCAAGAAGTGGTGAAAAAGGGCCTCAACAGTCAGAAGAAAACATCCACAGCAGTTCTTCCGAGAGCCTGAGGGGGCGCGGGGGCGCAGGGAAGGCTTGCATAGATTCAGCAGCTGCTGGGGATGCATAATAGTGTTTCCCTATGGACAGTCTCAGAGCACAGGGTTCATTGAGCGAAAACGTGGCCAGGCCAGGGCCACATGGGACAACGACCGTCAAGCTACACATATTGCACCAAGGTAAGTGCTTTTCTTTTCACACCTCAATTTAACTTTTTATTCTGAGCAAAAAATAAAACTTTGTGGAAAGTATATATATGTATATATATACACAACAGGAATTGCAGCAATTGGGTTAAAGATAAAATAACCTAAAGTGCTTTTTTATTTTATTATTTCTTTAATATACCAATATGAGGTTCTGCAAACTTGTCCCTCTGGATACATTCAGCATTATACAAAGTCTCTCAGGAAAACCCACCTACCCTCCATTATCCCCATCAGCCCACTGCCTTGACCCTGAAAATAAATCTCCCATCTACCGACTCTCCCAGAGGTGGTGAAGAGAAGCCCCTTGCCTTCCACCCAGAGAGGTTTTCACATCTCAAGGCCTCTCCTGGGCTTTGTACCATGACCTCCTTCTAAAGGTGGGTGGAATTCAATAAATGACACCACTCCTGTCACCAAACCAGTGATGACCCTGTGAGATTGGCCAGACCATGTCAGGAAAAGACTGGGCCACCTTCTCAATGCCCCACTTGCCTGTCTGGGAAGGGCCAAATTCACTAAGGCAGTTTGGTGGTGCCAGCTAGTTTCCTACTACCTCCTAAACCCTGGTGCTGATAAGCACCCTTAGAAGAAGCAGTCTAATGAAATACTAGCGGGAACTGAAAGTACTGGTTTAATGGGTGAAATGGTCAACGTTACCATGGGAAGAAAAAGAGGCTTGATTCCACCTGCTAGAACTCACCCTTCCTAACCTTATCCTAGGCTCATTCCCAGGTTTGGGAAACAATTCTCTTCCTGAAGGTTCTTTCTGGCTTCACTTTGGGAAGAAACCTTCTCTTCTCCAAGGTCCTTGGCACTAGAAGCCAAGCTGATAAAAGGAGAATGGGGAGGGAAGGAATTCTGGATGAGGAAGGAAAGAAAGTCTATCTACCCTGTGGAAAAAACCTGCTCTGCACAACCACTTGTAGCATTTGAAGCACATTAATGAATTAATGATTTTTCAAAAGCTGATGGG
The DNA here is from genome assembly GCF_001458135.2 of Marmota marmota marmota. Taxonomy (NCBI): domain Eukaryota; kingdom Metazoa; phylum Chordata; class Mammalia; order Rodentia; family Sciuridae; genus Marmota; species Marmota marmota. The sequence continues at coordinate 26,210,991 of NW_026000082.1, read as the reverse complement.
ATCTGATAGTCTTTGTCATTTAAAATCACACCCGTAAGAGGCAGATACTTCAACTAGAAAAATTTCGTCAGCCAGAACACTGTTTTAAGATGTTTCTTCACCCACTTCCAAAGTGTAGAGGGTGTAAAAGCCACTAACCTGGTTAGGGCCCCAACATGAGCACAACCCTGGCTAACCAGGAAGAAGCAGTATTTAAGCAACAGATGCTTCACATGTCCTTTCCTGGGCTCTTGTTTCCCACCTCAGTTCCCAGACAGGCATGTGGGAAAGTCATCACTACTTTCTGACACAAACTAACTTTGGGGTCCCACTTGCTGGTCTCTCAGAAGCTGTAGAGAAGATAACAAGGGCCATGCTCAAAAGCTTCCTATGAGGCCCAGAGATAGTCAAGGACAACCCATGCTCAGCAGCTGGATTCCCAGGAGTGGTAAACGAAGAATCCTCCTGCCTCATTAATTTCTGCTGAGGTCAATGGTTGCCAAAACCCACCACTGTTTTGGAAAGGCATGCAGAAGGTCAAATAGAGATCCATTCTCTGGCTAGACTCCTAGAATGAAATCAGCTGCTTGCAGTGAAGCTTGTTTCTCTTCATGCAGTAACAGCACCACCACTATCACCTCCCTCTTATTCACGCTTGTCCCTGAACATCTTGGCTGAAAGTAGGGCCTCTGGCTCCCAGGTAAGTTATCTGCTCTAGATACTGTTTTGGCTGGCTCTGAGTCACAGCCCAGACAGCAGAAGTAACCAGTGCAGATCTCTCCTGTCCTGTGTGGGGAACCCTGCTCTTTGCTGAAGGCAGGGAAAGGGTTCTTGGGAGACAGAGGCCTATTCCACACCCTGGGTCATGCCTAGCTTCTGAGCTTGGTGAGCACTCATAACTACATTAAATAGCCTGATGAGAGACACTTTCCATTCTAGTGTGGATTGTATTTTATGTTTTATTTTAAGAGGCAATGACTTGAAGCCAAAGGCAGACAGATGGATATAATTCTATATACAAATCAAATCAAAAAAAAATTTTTCCTATAATACAACTTAAACATTCCAAATGAGATAACTTATTGCAACATTTCAGGCTTTTTGGTGGAAGGGGAATTTTTTATTTTGTTTTACCCTGAGTAGAAGATCATCGTGGTTTTCTTTTTTTTTTTTTTTTTTTTTTTTTTTTA
>NW_026000082.1:26207058-26208814 GCF_001458135.2 Marmota marmota marmota | reverse complement strand
TTTTTTTTTTTTTTTTTTTTCTTTTTTGTTTAGAAATCACATGACTAAGCTGAGCAAGTCACATCCTTGTTTGCACTGTACTAGGCTGTATGCAAAATCCAGAGAGTGAGGGCTGGAGAAAGGAGAGGGCAACCAAAAACCTGGCTAGAACCTAGAACCAGAATACCTGGCCTGCCAATTACCTGCCACCTCATCCACACTCCCTTCAATTCGCACCTTCTCCTGATAAGCAAAACACAGCCATTCTGTTGAGGAGGAAAATACCATTAAAAGGAAGGCAGACCACCATCTGGCAACTGGCCATAAGCCACATGTTCACTCTAGCACAAAACAGGGATGTTCCCCAAGGAAAATTCACTATGACCTGTAAGCCCTGGCAAGCAAAATGAGAGATGGAAAGAACCAGGAAGGCAAAGAGTGTGACTGTGTTGCTAGAGCCTGCTCTGCACACACATCATTGACACACAGCAGTCAACAACTTGCCTGGGCCCTATCAGAACCAGATCATCCCATAGCTGGTGGACTAGGCTTTAAGTTGCCCATTTGTGCTGAGCACACTGCAGGACAGCCCCTGCAGCATCCACCCTGAGCTCTACTGACACCAATAGCAAACAGCAAAGCCATCTCACCCAAACCCTGTCCAAGTCACAGCTGTCTCACTTGCTCTTGCCACTGCCCATTTAGATGGAGTGAAGATCTGGCCTTCTGAGCAGGAGTCAGCCTCAGAGTAAAAGACACACAGGGAGGAGGAGCACCGCCAACACACTGAACTCTACTGCCCATCCACAAAGAGCCCAGTGCCAGTGCTGGGCAGTACCAGATTGATGGAAACCACACCCTTTCATTTAGAATTTTTATGCATACGAGTAACCTTAATTTCCAAGTTCACATGACAATAAGCAAAAGTGACATACAGTGCAGCCAAAAAGTTCATTTATAACTTAGCTTTTTTTTTTGTTTTTGTTTTTTTTTTTTCCAAAGATCAGTTCCTTAAAATGGATGTTCCTGGGATGTGAATAAAGAAAATACTTCTGAAAGGTGAAGCTTTCAAACAGCAGATTTCTTCATCCTTCTGATTTCTGACCCCATGATGGTAGGCATCACACCTCATGCTTCCTGCTTGCCCTCTTCCTGGAGGTGAGCACACATGGGCCCTTCATTTGGAGAAGCTGGTCAGGCCCATCTCCTCCTCCCCCTGCAGTAGTGCTTCAATAGGAATCAGATTGGACGGGGTGTCCAGGCTCTGGAGGGACAGGAACTCTGACACATCCATGGCACTTAACATTTCTGTCTCAGGGTCTGAAGGAGCCTTGGCCTATCTGCTTTGCTCACAGGAAGAGGGTTTGTGGAGGATGATGACAGGCGACAGGGGTGAGGAAAAAGTCTGGGGTGGCAGCTGTGGGCTGGGACCATCAGGAGGCTGGGGATTCAGCTCTGGAGGGGGGAAGAACAGCCCTTTCTCCAGGCAGCCACCCACTACTTTGCAGAGTCCCGACATGCACACTGACACTGACACGCCTCCTCTTGTTTGATGATGATCACAGGAACACTGAGGCCAATCTGCTGGACAGAGCTCCCTGTGAGAGAGGCGAGAGAGACTGCTCTTCAAGTAGCTGAGGGCAGAGGCCTGAGGGGCAGGGGTGAATGGCCTGTGTGAGGGCTGAGTGCCAAGGAGGCAGGATGCTGGGAAGAATGGGTGCCACACTCCAGGCTTTGTTCTGCTTTAAACTGAACCAGGTTCCTTGGGGAAGGGGGG
>NW_026000082.1:26178308-26206688 GCF_001458135.2 Marmota marmota marmota | reverse complement strand
CTGGAAGGAATGGGGGTGCCACACTCCAGGCTTTGTTCTGCTTTAAACTGAACCAGGTTCCTTGGGGGGGGGGGAGGGGGAGGGCTCTGACACTCCCCATCCCTCCAAGACAAAGCCCCTTCCTTAGAGAGCCACACACCCATCTAGATGCACCTTCCTTCTCTGCTATGCCTCTAAGGCAGGCATGGTTGATGCCTCCGTTCTCCTGACATCTTTTTCATACCTCTGGGCCTCTGGGCTCTTCCTTTTGCCTAAACTCCCCCAGGACCATTGTTCTTCTGTAGAACTTGGTCTCATTTTTAACACCCAGCTGACTGCCCTCCTCTTGCTGCCCAGGCAGTGCTTCCCTGCAGGCTGTGCAGAGGCCTGGCTTTGGAGAAGCTCTTCCAAGGTGCCTGGCACCCATGCCCAGCACTGCTGCCATCCACTTGCAGCCCTCTCCACAGGCATAGGACCTGTTCAGACTGAGCTCCTCAGGCTGTCCCACTCCTGTGTGGCCCCAGTGTTTGACACATGGTAGACAGAGTGGATCTCCTTTTACATAACCAGCCTGGCGTGGGTACACATTCATATTCACTCTCATTGTCTCTCTCATGTGTGCTGTGCACTCATGCTCTGAATTCGGCCCAGAATTCAGCCAGGCCGTGTGTCTCAACAGAGGCAAAGAGCAAGGAACAGGAGAGAAGGGTGGGGCCAAGGAGGCCTGAGAGCTAGTGCTCTGGCTTTCCCACAAGTTCACTTATGACCTTGAGGGAGTCATTTAATTTGTTTGGATCCCGGTTTCTTAATCCACAAAAGAAAGAGTTTAAAATTAAAGGATCTTTCAGCTATGCATGAGTCTCTGACCCAGATGCTATTTCTTCCTTACTGTAATTAGAAAAGAGTCCAGTGAATTAACAACTGCCCTCTTTAGCATTAACTGTGATTCAAAAATTTTTCCTGGCTTATGTTTAAAAGATGTATCTGAAAGGAAAAGAACTCTAGGTAAAGAATGATAAACATGGAATTTATACTAGAATTACATTAACTTCCAGTAGTTGTGAAACATGAAATATGCTAACAAACAGTACAATGGGGATTTAATTGAGGCTGTTTAAAGACTTTCGAAGTTTTAAAAACCAGGGCAAAGCAATAATTTACTCTGACTCAAGGGGCCCAGAGAGTTGACTTTCTTTTAAAGCTAACATGGAGTTACATACCTGTGCTACTGGCTACTGGTACTGCAGTGGTAAAAAACACCTTCTCAACTTTAGATGCTTGTTGCTGGGGGGAAAAAAAAATCACACTTATGCCCAGTCAAATATGGCAGACATCCAAAGTCCTGAAGCCTCCCATCCAAGAGGACAGAAACCCTTCAGTGTTTAGGGAATTTTGTACTGAGTGATGTTTTGTTTGTGCTCTGACATGAGGCCTCTGTACTGTTTGACATTCCATCCTGACAATGTAGCTAGCTGGCTATCTCCCAGCTGCCTAATCCAGTGGGTTCTGCATGTTCAAAGGCTTCTTCAAGGTTTTTTGTTTGTTTGTTTGTTTGTTTTCCCAAGCTGATGGTCTCCTCAGAGGGAGCCTAAGGCTCGCTTTCCCTGTAGGCTACCCACTCCTCTATCCTATTCTGTGAAAGCTGGAAAGTTCTTTTCTTCCTCTCAGGGATTAAGCTGAATGCTAAGGAACTTACATGTTTCTCAGTTTTCTGCATGTTTCAGAAAATGCAGTGTGTAACCAGGCATATACTCGGCTCTCAAAGGACATTGAAATGAATGAGTCATCAGACCAAATGCTTCCTTATCACACTAATATACTTCCTAGTAAATTGACTAAAGGTTTCTGTTTTCTTCATCTTTTATTCCTTAAAAAAAAAAAATGCGGGGCTGGGGATGTGGCTCAAGCGGTAGCGCGCTCGCCTGGCATGCATGCGGCCCGGGTTCGATCCTCAGCACCACATACAAAGATGTTGTGTCCGCCGAGAACTAAAAAATAAATATTCATAGTCTCTCTCTCTCTCTCTCTCTCTCCCTTAAAAAAAAAAAAAAAAAGCCTCAGGATGATCTGAGACAAAGTGAAAGTCTCTGGCTAAGTTATAGGAGATGACACTATAAAACAAGCTGAAAACATGAGACCCCTATTTATTATGTGGAAGAAGAATGACACTTGTTTCATGCAGTTCCACAGGGCAGATGTGGGGGGTGGGGGGACACCAACTCTATGGAGGCAGATTGGATCACAACACTGGAAAGGCCTTTTCATGACGCTGCCTATCTATAATGGAAACAGGATGTCTTGAGAACTGGTTGGCACACCATTTCTGAAATTTGAGTGTTCAAATTATTTAGTCCAAAGCTACTTTTCCAGTTTATTTATATCTACCAACAAATTCTCCTACCTGGTATATCCTTATCTCTATCTAGTTTCTACCCATGTCAAGGCTCACCTGATCTGTGTGACAACCCAATAATTCCTTCCCCTTAGTGTATGAATCCCTCATCTAGCCACACAATGTAAAAACCAAGAGCACAGGCTCTGGGGTTGGTCTGCCTATGCTCAAATCCCAGCTTTGCCTCTGTAAGTTGTGTGACCTTGGGCTAGTCACATAACCTCTCTGGACCTTAGCTATCCACTACTAAAACCACACCTGTCTCCTAGGATTGTTGTAATGTGTTAAGTTCTTGTTAACACAGTATATGACATATAGAGATACATACTGAGGCAGTAAGAACTGTGTTAGGGGGTGAAGTATATATGGGAACTATCTGTTCAATAAAATCTAAAAATTATGTAAGTAAAAAATAATGTATGTAAGTAATGATTGGCACGTTAGACCTTCAGTTTATAAAAATCTTAAGTTAGGTGTGGTGGCATGTGCCTGTAGTCCCAGCTATTGGGAGGCTGAGGCAGGAGAATTGTTTGAGCCTAGGAGTTCAAGATTAGCCTGGGCAACACAGTGAGACTCTGCTCAAGAAAAAAAAAAAAAGGAAAGAAAGAAGGAATGAAAGGGTTCAATAAATAAGAGCTGCTTTTTTTGTTTTGTTTTGTTTTGAATCACTATTACTGTAATTTGGCACTTTACTGGTAATATTAACTTTCTTTTAGGCATTTCAGCAATTTTAACCTGAATGTAAGTCTTTATGGAAAAAAGAAATCATAATTTCTCAGTTTTCTGCATGTTTCAGAAAATGCAGTGTGTAACCAGGTATATACTCGGCTCTCAAAGGACATTGAAATGAATGAGTCATCAGATCAAATGCTTCCTTAGAAAATGGTAGTAAGGGAGCAGGGATGTGGCTCAGTGGTACAGGGCTTGCCTAGCATGCATAAGGCCTGGGTTCAATTCCCAACACTGCAAAAGAAAAGAAAATGGCTCTAGTGGCTTTAGGATAAGCTCTGAGAGCATAGTTTATTTGTTTCACTTGGTCATTGCTGTTTGGTTATGTGTGACTCAGTCACATCAGTCCCTTGTATCAGTCTTGGGGACAACCTGATTTTCTGAAATATTCTTGAGTCTCTGGAGTCTGTTGACTGCTTTCCTGTACTAGATGATGTGATTAAACTTCAGATAGAATATTCTTTCAAGTGTCTACTGCTAGGTAAACTTAAAGATTGTTTCTCTGCCTCTTTATCATAGGTGCTAACCACAGCATTCCCTGTATTTATACCATTTGATTATGGAGAAAATAACTACAAGGGGTAATTACACATTTCAGGGTAGACATGCTAGCCATTTCCCTTTTTGCAATAAAAGCCTCTGAACACATCACCCCTGTATATACACTTTACCCCACTGGGTATATTTATATGGAATACTTACAATTTGTTCTTGGTTTTGTGGTGAACTGGTGGCACCATTTAATATCCATTGTAAGTTCTGTTCTCCCATAACTAGGCTGGGCTGCAGGATAGCCGTGTTGGGAGTTGGGGTGATGGTTATGGTGGGATTATTAGTTAGGACAGAGTTGGCACCCAGAGGCAGAGTCTGGACCATGGCTGGCAAGGGCTCAGTAGTACTTTGTGGTGGGGCTGGTGTTGCCACGGCCGATGCCACCGCCGCTGCTGATGCAGAAGCCCCAGCAACAACGGAAAGTCCTGGTACGATGGGCTGCGGTGCCTGGGGATGTGGAAGAAACTCTTGATGATTAGCAGCAAACTGCGCGCTGTGGGGAACAGGCACTTCTGGAGGTTGTAAGAGAGCAGGGGGGTTGCCAAATGCAGCTTGCTGGGAACCGGGTCCTAGGGAGGGAGCAGGTGGAGGAGCGGACGGAGCTGAGGCTGGCAGCAGAGGCTGGGGTGGCTCGGAGAGGCCAGGCTGCAGTACAAGTGGAAGAGATAAAGATGCTGAATTTCCTGCAGGTGGTGGAACATCACTGACTGATTCTGCATCACCATTAAAACTTTCAATCAAGGCAGCTGGCAAGAAAAAGAAATAGAGACATATATCCATATCCCAAGCTTTACATGAGCCACAAAAACACAGTTATTATGGGCTAAACAGGACAGTGACAGTTGGCTGCAGCCAATTCCTTTACAGCTAGTAGGCTGGCTTTCTGCTTTCATTTAGTGACACCTCTGGTCAATATAACAGGTTTCATGATCAACCATTCTTCCTCAATGTGATGACCTAGTAAAAGTTTTATGATTTTAAAAAAATGTGTACTAAGTTCTTTCTGGAAGAGACTAGGCATTCTTTTCTGGACATGACTATTCAGTATAGTTTGTGACAACTGATTACCGTTATAATCTTATAGACAGATTACCGTTCAAACACAATATGATTTAAGCCTGGCTAGTAGGTCCTACCCATGTATGAACAGGGTATCACATCTAAAGGCAAAGTTCACAGCTCCTACTTAAAGCCAAAAAGAGATTCTGGAAAAAGAAACCCTTTTCTTCCAGAGCCAAGAAAAGTTGCAAGAACAGATGGAACTGAAATGAAAGGCCCATCCTTCTCTGACCCTCCACAGAAGGTCTGCTTCTTTTAAGCTAATTGAAATATTTCATTGTGCCTGTAATTTGTTATGTCAACAAGTGAACCCCCTTTCCCAGGGCTGAGATGTGAGCAGAAAGAGTCTGTGTAACCAACCTGTCTGTTGAGGATCTTCCTGAATTGCTGATTCATCTGAATTCTGAAACATTGATTCAAAGATGACTGCTGGTGAAATTGTGCTGAGGTCCTGGCCCTGTGTCTGATCAAGAGAGACAGAGATGTGACACTCTCCATCCTGAGACAATTCCTCACCACTAGAGAATATATTCAGGGTGGCTGAACTAGAATGATCTTTTGGTATTCTTCTTGTTTTTACCTTCTCATATTTCAAGTGACATGCATTTCCCTAAAACTTAAGATACTGAAGATATGGGTCTTCAGGAGCTAGCAAGTTATGACTTGTAGGTTGATTTCCGGTTTTTATAAATAAAAGTTTTACAGGAACACAGGCACACTCATTCATTGATAGATTATGCTGCTTTCATGATACACCTGCAGAGCTGAAAAGTTGTGACAGAGATCATGTGGTCCACAGGTTCTAAAACATTTACTAACTGGCCCTTTATAAGAAAGGCTTGCCAATCTCTGTTCTAAAAGAGCAAATCCCACATAAAATGGGATTATATAATGCCCATTACTGCTATGGTTTTTTTGTCCTTTCTGAAACTCATGTTAGAGTTTAATCCCCTTTATGAGCTATTTAAGGGTACCTTCACACTATGGTGTTTAGAGGGGGAGCCTTTGGATGGTGATTAGGATTAGACAAGGTCATCTGGATGGAGCCTCCTTGATGAAATACTAGTGGCTTTACCAGAAGGAAAGAGACCAGGATATACACACACATGCACACTTCCTGTCTCTCACCACATGATGCCCTGCACCATCTCAGGGTTCTGCCAGCAAGAAAGCCATAAACCAGTGTGGCCCCTCAACTTTGAACCTCCAGAATCATGAGCCAAAGTAACACATTTTCTTCAACAACAACAAAAAGGACTGGGGGTGCTGGGGTTGTGGCTCAGTGGTAGAGCACTTGCCTAGCATGTGTGAGGCATTGGGTTCGAGTGTCAGCACCGCATATAAATAAATAAAATAAATATTCATAGTCAACTGAAAAAATATATATACTTATTTAAAAAAAAAAAGAAAGGAAGAAAAGGACTGGGGGTATAGCTGAGTGGTAAAGCACCTCTGGGTTCAATCTTAGTACCAGGAATAAATAAATAGATAGATAGATAGATACATACATACATACATACATACATAAAACTTAGCCTATGGTACTTTTGTAATTAGCAACAGAAAATAGACCAAGACAATTGCCATCCAACTTGCCTTTCTCAGGTAATAATGACACTGTAAATGTCTTTCAGGGTCATTACATATTACCTGTGATATTCTAATGTGTATATGTGATAAAAAAAAATCAAACAATACAAAGAAACTTAAATAGTGATGCCCTTAATAAAACACTAGCAGCAAAAACAAAATGAACCAGGGTGGAGGTGGGTGAGGAGGACACAGCACGATGCCCTGAGGGCCTAACTACTAATATTCACTAAATAAAATGACCACTCTTCATTTTAGTTAAGGGGAGGGGAAAACTGCAATTCTTTTATCTACAATCCACTTCCACCCTGCATTCTACAGGGCAAGAGTGTCAAAGGCAACTGCCTAAAGAAGTCCAGGCGAGCAAGAGAAGTGAGTGAAGCTGGATGTGGCACACCTGAACAGATGCACCTCAGCTGTCCTCAGGGTTCAGCTGAATGCTGCCTGGAACTATGCAGGCCAGGATCACCAGAGCTCAAGATGAGGCTGAAATCTGGAGTTTTAAGGTGAAATCTACTAACTTATAAATAAAAGCAAGTGATTTTGAATCTAAGAGTACTGACCAATCTAAAACCTATCTTCAGGTCAGATCTCCCCAGTGCCAACTAGTGTTTCTGGGTTGTTTCTCAACAACTCTGCTTCTGGGAAGGAGAACTCAAGGACTGCTCAGGGCTGGGTAGAATCATGGTAAACTGAGGACAGCTCAAAAATCTGAAGGTCCTGAGATGAAAATGTCCATGAGAGCCAAGAGGGACCAATTATTCCATCTTGATTTCATCAGCTGGAAGAATGAAGGAGGAAGTTCAGTAATTCTGATTGCTAGTAGGATAAAAGCTGAAGGCAGAAAATTGTGCAGGACTTCTAACTTGCAATCCAGGGGGAATTAAGACTCAAAGCCAAGAGTACGGCTTTCAAATTTTTCATTGTGACACAAAGAAATACATTTTACAATCTGGGTGTGGTGGCACATACATGTCTGTAATCCCAGTGACTTGGGAGGCTGAGGCAGGAGAATTGCAAGGTCAAGGCCAGCCCCAGCAATTTAATAAGGCCCTGAGCAACTTAGCAAAATGCTGTCTCAAAGTAAAAAAAAAAAAAATTAAAAGGGCCGGGAATGTAGCTCAGTGGTCAAGTGCCCCTGGGTTCAACCCCTAGTACCAAAAAACAAAACAAACAAGAAAATTTTTATATCACACACACACTTTATCATTCACATTTATCTGCACAAATGGCTAATAACTACCATTAAGCTGTAAGCTTTGTAATTTACTCATGATTGTTATTTTTGTTCTACCTATTTATAAATCCTTATTAGTAATTAACAACAGTAAAAAGGAATGAGTTGTATTTGTCAATGATATCTATATAACTTTGAAAAGGCTGGGGGAGGAATAGCCTATATGCCTCTAAAAGATGTGCAAGAATGTTCATAGCAGAACTCTTCATAATGGCTCCAAACTAGAAAGAAAAAGAACAGTGTGGTATTTTTATTTAGTTTAACACTGTTCAACAACCAAATGAATGATCTGTAACTATATGCAACAATATGCATTAATTTCCTAAACATAATGTTGCAAGAAAAAAGCCAGATGAAAAGTCTACAATTCCAACTACAAAAGCAGAAAAATTAAGATGTTAGAAGTCAAGACAGTGGTTACCCTTAAGGAGAGAAAATGGCTACTGAGGGGCAGGGTGCAGGAGTGCTGGGAACATCTGGGTAAAATAAACTGTGATCCATCAAACTGTGCATTTATGATACCTTGTCCTTTTCTGTATGTAAAAAGTTTTTTTTTTTTTTTTAAAGTTAAAGTGCTAAGTCACTGCCAGGCTTTAGGATAGAATCCCTAGGAATAAGTGGGACTGGCTTTCAAAACTAGAGGAGACAGAATAGCCTGAGCTTCTGGGTCCTGGAGCACAGAGTAGAAGAACACTGGAACCTAAAACTAAGGAAACAAAAGACCCAATCAGCCATTCCTTAGCAGTTCCAACCCTCCTTTAACAAAGGGTCTGAGTGAACCAAAGTTCATTTCCTTTTTGTTTTTTTTTGGTGCTGGGAATCCAACCCAGGGCCTTGTGCACGCAATGCAAGCACTCTACCAACTGAGCTATAACCCCAGCTCCCAAAGTTCATTCCTAAGACATGCACGCATTACATGGCAGAACTCTGAAACTGGCAAAGTGATTATCTCATACAAATTTGCTATCAAGTTCTAATTTTTAAAAAGCAAAGCAAAATTAATCCCACTGCTTCAAGGAACTGTGGCCTTTGTTTGAAAGAATAAAAGCAAACTCTTTCTAAATCTGGGATAAATGCTGGGTCCAGGGGCATAATATATAGTTAGACTCCAAGGGAGAGGGTTTCTCTCTCTTGATTATGTAAATTGTGGTAGAAAAGGAATCTTTTTTTTTTTTTAAGACAAGTTATTATTTTCTCCTTATACCAGGTATTCCCCTGGTGACCTGAGGACTCTGGAAAGCTCCTCAGTCACATGTCACAGCCCTGACCAGAGTGGATGCCCTAAGCCATTTAACACAGTTAAATGTTAAAGAAATATTATACCCCAAATCTTAGGTTAGGTAATTCACAGGGCATCTAGGCCACCAAGTGTGTAAATTTCTTTCAGAACTAATGTTCTAAAATAGAAATAAAATGAAATATGCATATGAAGTGCTTTATTTTTTCTCTTTATTCTTCAGATAGATCTATCTTCAATTTAACAAATCAATCCTTCCTTCCTTCCTTTGCTTTTTGGTACTGGGGATGGGACCCACGGCCTCTACACATGCTAGGCAAGCACTCTATCACTGAGCTACATCCCCTAGCCTTTTATATTTTTTATTTTAACACAGGGTCTTGCTAAGTTACCCAGCCTGGCCTTGAACTTGGGATCCTCCTGTATCAGCCTTCCAAGTAGTTGGGATTGCAGGTGTGTGCAACTGAACCTATTGCCCTTTTGGTTTTAAACCAGTGTCTTCACATAGTTGCTTTTTATGTTTTATCCAGTGTTTATAACTGTTTTCTGTGGGAGGGCTGGTTTCATAAGAACAACTCTGCCATTACCAGAAGGAGAATCCAGGCCATAGGGTGCTTATATAAAAATGCAGTTCAGATGCCACTCCCAGAAACACTGACTCAGTAGGCTTAGGGAGAGGCCCAAGAACCTACATGTTTAATTAATTACTTAATTTTTATATTTTTGAGATGAAATCTCCTTATGTTGTCCAGGCTGGTCTCAAACTCCTGGGCTCCTGTGATCCTCCTGTCTCAGCCTCCAGAGTAGCTGGGACTATAGGTATGCACTATCATGGCCAGTTAAGAACCTGCATTTTAAGAAGTGGTGCAGTTGAATCCACTAACCATACTTTAATAAACACTTTTCATAGCATTCCTAAATCCTTCAGTTTCTATTCAAATACTTTCAATTACATTTATTCATTATGCATACAGTGACAGAAAATCTAGCCTAAGTTGTTGTTATTTTCTAGGAAAGAACAAACTCTAAATTAGTGTTGGCAACACAGGAAAATATTCAGATTTTATGAAAGAAGACCACATAAATTCAGACTCGATGCAGTGGTTTGTAAGTACTATCATGGAGTCATGGAAATGGCAAGAAACTTCCTACTGGTGTCAATCAAAGTAATCAGATTGAGGTAGAGTGGGCTTGTCCTCTATAGAAGTTCCCTTCAAAAACTCATTAAGGTGAGTTTAAAGGAGAAAAGAGACTAAGCCAGATCACTCAGGCAGAGTTTGAGAAGGTCTAGAAACTGGACTTTCTGGCTACATCTTACAATGCTAGACTTCAGACTCCTCAAAGACAATCCACACCTTCTTTGTTGCCACTATCAGCTCAGCACTGGCACAATGCCTGATTAAGTAGTACTCAATCAATATTTGCTAAATGAATTTTAAATAGGAAAAAAGAAAAAAAAGAAACTTTCTGGGGCCAAGAGGCTATCAACTGAGTGAACTGGGTCAAAAGGCATTAGGTGACAGAACAATTTTTCCTGATAAAATTCTGATCAGCACAAAGAGGAAAAAAAAAATCCTAAATGGTCAGTGATTAAGCCCAATTAAATCTAGAAGACTTCAGTCTGGTCTTCCTCAATTACCCACCAAAGGGAATGCTCGACTCTTGCATCTATATTTCTAGCACCCACACCCCAGGTACACTTACTGTATTGGAATTTTCTTGCAATTCTGAATCTGTGGACAGAAGGCACAAGTCACTCAGGTAAAGTGAGTGATTTGTATCCTGTGAAAGAGAAAAAAAATTGAATTAAGTAACAAAAATCAGGATTTATACACCATATTACACAATAAAATACTTGATTATAAATTCCTTAAGGTTCTAAATGTCTGTGTGTTACCTGTATGAACCATCCAAAGAAAGACCTAAGTAGATTATTTCACTTTTTAAAATCTCCATATTCTTTTTTTTTTTTTTGGTAACGGGGATTAAACTCAGGGGCATTTGACCACTGAGCCACATCCCCACCCCTGTTTTGTATTTTATTTAGAGACAGGGTCTCGCTGAGTTGCTTAGCACTTAGCTGTTGCTGAAGCTGGCTTTGAACTCTCAATCCTCCTGTCTCAACCTCACAAGGTGCTGGGATAACAGTCGTAAGCCATTGTGCCCAGCTCCAATTCTTTTTTTTTTTTTTTTTTGGTACTGGGGATTGAAAGTAGGGGTGCTTACCCACTGAGCCACATCGCCAGCCCTGCCCTTTTAAATATTTTTTTAGTTGGAGACAGACACAATACCTTTATTTTATTTTTTATTTTTATGTGGCGCTAGATGTTAAGGATTGAACCCAATGTCTCACACATGCTAGGCAAATGCTCTACCAGCTGAGCTACAACCTCAGTCCCCCAGCCCTTTGTGCACTTTTTATTTTGAGTCAGGGCCTTGCTAAGTTGCTTAGGACCTTACCAAGTTGCCCAGGCTGGCCTCCAAATTGCAATCCTCCTGCCTCAGTCTCCTGGGCTGCTGGGATTACAGGCATGCACCACTACACCCAGCTAAATATCTCCATATTCCTAAGAGAAACTCTTATATTTTTAAAAGACGGTTAAAAAGAATTCTTAAATTATCTCACAACCCAGGTTGAGTAACAAAAACTATCAAATTCATAATATTTGTATAATTGGTTTCATCATTTCCAAAGTGATATCACAAGATTCATTTGCTATTCTTATAAACCCTGGAAGTATTATTGTCTACCTCATTTGAAATATGAGGAAATTAATGCTATGACAGTTGGAGTGATATGCCCCAAACACATAGCTAATTAGCATTAGATAAACCTAGGGCTTCTGACTGAAAAGTCAACACTCCTTCCATTATATCACGTGTCTCCAACATAGGTACCTGAGAGTTCCTTACTCAGAAAGTACTGAGGATTAACTATTCAAATTCTGCTGCTCGGGCTAACTCTGAGCTCTGGATTCTAGAATGTCAGTCTCAATTCATATGCTTTAGGTGGTGTGGTGACCCTGCTTACCTCAAGTGGATCAGATAGTCCCACTCAAGCATGCATGCATTCAACACATACAGTGGTCCCCCCTTATCTATAGTTCTACTTTTCATATTCAGTTACCCAGGGGCAACTGTGGTCCAAAAATGTTAAACTCCAGAAATAAATGACTCCTAAGTTTTAAATTGTACATCATTCTGAGTAGTGTGATGAAATCTTGTGGCATCCATTTCCACCCCCTTTATCCAGGCTGCACACTCTACCACCTACTAGTCACTCTGCAGACATCTAGATAATGGTACAGTGCTTGCAATCTAGTATCACTTATCTTACTTAATAATGGCAGTGAAGCTGGCAATCTAATTACAATATGTCATTACTGTTATAGTATTGTTGCCAATTTCTTACCGTGTCCAATTTATAAATTAAGCTTAAGCATAGATATGTAAGTACAGAAAAAAGTATTTATAAGGTTCAGTATTATCTGCAGTTTTAGGCATCCACTGGGAAGCTTAGAACATGTCCCCTGAAGGTAAAGGGGAACTACTGTATTCACTGAGCATCTAAGATGTATTAGGCACTCTTCCAGGCCTAGGAATATAATAGTGAAAAAAAAAAACTGAGTCTCTTCCCTCCCTATACAGCTTACATTCTAATAAGGACAAATAATAATAAGTATACAGTATACAAGATGATACAAGTGCTATGGAGAGTAGGAATGCTGGGGTAGTTGTTTTTATATTAGAAGTTAAATGCCCCTCAGATAAATGAAATCTGAACAGAGAAAAGAAAACATGGGCCACGCATGTATCTAGGAAAAGTGTTCAAGCAGAGGGTACAGTAAGAAAAACCTGGCGGTAAGAGTGGGCTTTCCTTGGTTCAAGGAACCACACAGAGGACAATACAGCTAAAGAAAGAGGAAGAAAAATAGATGAGATCAGAAAAGTGACAAGGCCAGAGAGCATAGGACCACTGTAAGATTTTGATTTTTACTCTAAATGATACAAGCTGCTTCTCTGGAGGGGTTACAAGCAGACAACAAGCAATATCTGTGTCACAGTCTAGAAAGACTGCTCTGGCTACATATAGAACAGTCTGCAGTAGACTGGGATGGGAAGTAGAAGAAGAGGAGAAAAGGCTTAGCAAATTATTCCATTAATCCAGGCAAGAAGCTAATGAGTGAAACAATCAGAAAAGTGATCAGATTCTAGATATATTTTCAAGGTGGAGCTGATAGTCTTTGCTGGTGGGCATGGGGTGTGAGGAGAAGAAAGGAGTCAGGAGGAATTTTGGCCTCTGCCACTAGAAATTAGTTGCCATTTACTAAGAAAAATTGCAGAAGGAACAGTTTTGGCCATGTTAAGTTTTAGAAGATGAGATATTATCTGGGTGGAGGCGTGGAGTAGATGGTTTAATATGCAAATGTGTGGAGTTCAGGGGGAGACCAGATGGGAGATATCAATGTAGGACTTGAAGGCAACATAGATGGCATGTGAGGCCTGAGTAGGAAACATCCCTCTACTGGAAAATGACCAAGGATTCAGAGAAGATGAGCTGTGAGGACTGGGCAGTGATACACTCCAGTGCTCAGAGGTTGTTGGCAGTTAAATTAGCCATGGAGAAAACTGAGAAATTGAGAATTAAGAAAACTGATTGTGACTAATGAAATGCAGCTTAGTACAGAAAGACTCCCATGTTTAAAATTTCTATTTGGCTTTTACAGATGAAAAAACTAAGGCACAAGAAGTCATCTGCCTAAGGTCATGTGATTAGTGACTGAACCTGGATTTGAATCCACATAGCTGTGCTCCACAGGCTACCTCCATAGCTAAGGCTATTCTGTCTCTCACAACACAAGGGTTAAGAACCAGGCTCTGGAATCACACTGCCTGCCTAAATTAGACTAATTATAAGTTCTGGATATTTAGGCAAGTTATTTAATTTCTCTTTGTCTCAGTTTCTTAATTAGTAACATGGGGATTATTAGTAACACCCTCATAGAGTTCTTGTAGATAATACATATAAAAGCACTTAGCAAGTTACCTGGCACATATTTAACATTCAGTAAGTGTTAGCTATTATTACTACTGAAACTCGGGACTGGAGAAGAATCCTTTTAAATGGATTCTTTATTGTTTAAAAATTGGAAACTCTAGAATTAGAATATTTTGTCTCTACCGAAATCAAAATCATGCTATACATATTAAGAATATTCCAAAGAAAGTCAGTGAATTTGCAAGTCTGAAGTTCAGAGACCAGGCTGGAGACTCAATGGCAATACAAGTGGCATGGGCTGAGATAGAGGAGATTCCCTTCTTCTGGAGAATGAACATGGATGCAGAGAAGATGGGAGGCAAATTGGTGGGGAGGTAGAAGGCAGGAGGAAAAGCTGCTAAAAAGCCCACTTAGCCCATTATTCCAATAATCCAGGCTGGGGTGGGGGGAAATGGATTGAACAAAAATGTAATCAGAATAAGTCATCAGATTCTAGATATATTCTCAAGGTACAACTGAAGACTTTGCTCTATCAGCTTCAGTTTATTTATCCATAAAACAATAAGAAAATAATAGCACTTTACTTTTCAGGCTTAATAGGTCAGTGCTTAAACCCTATTAAAAGTAATAACAGTAAATATTGATCCCAAGATCTTTCTGGAATGGGGTGGTAGCTTCAGGGGACCAGGAAAAATGGAGGGACTCAGTAAAGAAAATTAAACAAAACTTAAAACTCCTCAGAGGCTTATTCTGTGGCTCAGTGTCTTAAGCTAGTAACTCTTAAACCTTTTGGTTTACAAACACTTCAAACAGGCCAGGACAAGCGATTCTTCTCCAGCCTTTGCTTGGCTCTCCAATGACAGGCTGTGTGAAGAACATAAATTTATGTCCCAAACTCAAGTACATATTTGCCACTTTATAGGTATAAAGATGGAAGAGGATACTCTGTAGAGCATCTGGCTGACCCTTTGAAAGCCACTCTGAGACCTCCGGGTTCAAGGGCACCTTCTTCCACCATACCTGATGGAAATGAGGCAGAGCTGAAGAAGAGACTAAAGGACAGGATGTCTGGTGAGATTTCTGGCTTCCACCACCACTCCATTGCAAAGCCATAGATTTTGACCCTGATTTCTCCCCTCTCAATATCAAATATGTAAAGAAGACATTTCAACCTTTTTTGTGTGAGACACAAACAGTTGCTGTTTTGTGATGCTCAGATCAAAACAAGAGAGAAGAACACTGCACACCTCTGATCCGTTGTGTTGTGGAAGTGCATTGTATGAGTGTCCTTTGTTATCATGACCTTTCATGTGACTTTTGAGACTGTATTGAGTGCTGAATGTTTTCTCACAGCCATTACTGGGGCAGAAGAAGGGTCTTTCACCTGCAAGAATGACAAAGTAGTGTTAATTTCACCATAAACTCATTTAGCTGGTTTAAGAATCTACCTTTTCCTAATGGGGGGGAAGTAAAATTCTTATGAGGGTTTGGGTAATAGTTGTTAAAAGGTGAGTAAACTACATGCTAATTATCTCAGTTCTGAAACTTAATGCAGAGCAAAGCACAGGATATAGCTCACTCCTGGAAGTTTTTTATCTTTAATTTTTAAAAATATTTTTCTTGGGCTAGGGTGGTGGCTCAGTGGCAGAGCGCTTGCCTTGCATATGTGAGGCACTGGGTTCGATCCTCAACACCACATAAAAAAATAAAAATAAAACAAAATAAAGAAATTGTGTCCATGTATAGCTAAAAAAAATTTAAAAATATATATTTTTCTTTAGCTGTAGATGGACACAATGACTTTTATTTTATTTGTTTATGTTTATGTGGAGGATCGAACCCAGTGTCTCACACATACTGGGTGAGCACTCTACCACTGAGCCACAACCCCAGCCTACCCAGGAAGTTTAAAGGGAAGATTCACTTTCTTACAGTTTCTTTTTAAAAGAATACTTCTGTACTGGTTTCATTTCTTAAAGTTGGATTCCTGAGTTCAACCTTTAGATTCTTTCACCTCTGAAAGAAACTCAAACATTATTAGGTGAAGGCTAAGCTGATTAGGATCACTCCCCCCACCTAGTTTAACAGGTCTCAATGGAAACACACATACTTAGTTACAGGCTTGATGCAGGTTAAAATGAAAAATAGAAACTAGCCTCAACTCACCGGTATGTGTACGGACATGAGTTTTAAGGTGGTGGCTTGCTGCAAATGCTTTTCCACAGCCATCATGATCACATCTAAACAAGTTGTTAAAGCAAAGAGAAACAGAGTCATTAGCTAAGAGTCCTTAATCCTCAACATCTCTTGTAAATGCAAACTATACATTCAAAACACTAAGATTAGATCAATAAAACTGGTTTTAGAGATGGCAATGATGGGAGGCCCCTGAAAGATAAGGTGGCACATCTGGGATCAGAGGCAGCAGAGAGCTCAGGATAAGTTCTTCTAGTCTGGTAGGTAAGGCCCAGTTAAGAAGCTGATACAAAAGTCTTTAGTTAATTACTTAAGAGAACTCTACTGACAGAGCCCACATGGAAAATCTACAGTAAAATATTACAAATATCAAGAGTGGGTAAAGAGGCCATCATATATGCACAAGGTTGAAATACAACCTTAGGACATAATCCATTACAACAGTTTGGCTATCACCTGTAATCTTCAGTGTAGAGACTCACTTCTTTCTCTTTTACTTTCTTGATTTTTTTTCTTGGTGATATAGGGAGTTGAACCCAGAGACTTGTGCAATTATGGGCAAGTGCTTTACCACTGAGCTACATCATCAGCCCTCCCTTTTACTTTCTTGGTAATCAAAGCTAGAATTAACCTTTCCCTCCTTAGAATTACTAAGACAAGCATTTATCTACATGCTTCTTTTACAGCATCTCTCAATTCTAATCTTGTTTTATCTCTCTGTGTATACATTTATTATCTGTTCTCCTAGATAGTAAATTCTATAAGGGCAGGGTCCACGTAGCCCTTCATATTTGCTGTTGGTTTTGCACACATTTAATAATTATGTGAACATTTAATAATTATGTATATTAACAAATCCATTTTTTAATACAAAATATCTTATTTCTTTGAAGTAGAAAGCTTCTCTAAGGCATTTTTTAGGGAGGAGGGTACCAGGAATTGAACTCAGGGGCACTTGACCACTGAGCCACATCCCCAGCCCTATTTTGTATTTTGTTTAGAGACAGGGTCTCACTGAGTTGCTTAGTGCTCACTTTTGCTGAGGCTGGCTTTGAACTCGCAATCCTCTTGCTTCAGCCTCCCAAGCCCTGGAATTACAGGTGTGCACCACCATGCCTGGCTGGCACTTTCATTTTTTAAATTACATATAATCATTATCATTGTCTAAAATCCCATCTAATATTCATGAAAAAAAAAATAACAGTTTTAATCATCACAAAAATAAATGCATGTGCCTAGACAGAAATCATAATCCTCTCAGCAGCCTATGTGGTGGGGAGAAAAAACAACCTAAGCTTCACAGCAACTGCAGAATAACTAACTAGAATTTAACCACTCTTGTTCTTAAAGGGGCCATGACTCCAGAGTACATCTGTTATTTATTTATTTTATTTATATATTTTTTTATTTTTTATTTTTTTATTAGCTACACATGACAGTACATCTGTAATTTAAAAAGTTAGTTCCGTTTAATTGGTATCTAAAAGCTGACTGTATCTGAAGACTTTTAAATTGTTTCTAAGTATTCTGATGAGGAGATGAGTGATTTGAGAATGGACAGGTAGCATACTTAATGCCTTGAATATAATAGCAATATCTCCTGCCAAAATTAAAAAATACTGTTTATGGGAAATCTTTGGCAACACATTTATATTACACTAAGGGGGATTCTTACAAAACAATTATCTCATAGAAATGTCATATAATCATTTCATAGATGTTTCTGAGGGCCTACTGAATGACTGGAACCATGCAACATGTTATGAACAGGAAAGAAAGCAGATGAAACAAGTCCCTCCTTCAGGTTTATAAATTCGTTTCATGAATATATATGTGTATATATATACTAATATATATGTAAAATGGATGGTCCTGTGTGTGTATACACGTGTGAGATATTACAAAACAACAACTGAACAAATAACAAAATACAATACTTTACCACTAACTTAAGCATTCCTACCTTTCACTTTCCCTTGTGTCCCTCCTCCTTACCCCGCTTCAATTACTTTTTTTTTTGTACTGGGGACTGAACCCAGGGCTTTGCACACTGAATACTGAGCTACAGACTCAGCTCTTTTTATTTTATTTTTAGGGTCTCACACTAAGTTGTCAAGTCCAGCCTCAAACTTGCAATTCTTTTTTTTTTTTTTTTAATATTTATTTTTTAGGTATAGATGGACACAACACAACGCCTTTATTTTTATGTGGTGCTGAGGATTGAACCCGGGTCCCGCCTGTGCTCTACCGCTGAGCTACAATCCCAGCCCTCAAACTTGCAATTCTTCTGCCTCAGCCTCCCAAGTAGCTGGGACTACAGGTGCCCAACACCGTGCCCAGGTCTTATTTCAATTTTTAAGTAGGTATCTCTCTTTGGTCTTCAAGCCTTAGACAACGTCTACTAATTTGTGTTTCTTCTCCACCAGGCCAAGGCTGTTAAGGAGGGCCTGCTTCTTAGTATTTCTCTAGCACTAATAACAGTATGTATCACATACGTGAGTTCAAGTAATATTTCTTGAAAATAAAGGGGAAAAAATAAGGCAGAAAGACCATCATCCACAGAGCAGGGATGCTCCTGGAGTCCAACTGCACCCCTCTAATCCCTGGCAGTTGGTTACAGCTACCGTGGGGTGAGCCAACATGGCCAAAGAAAGAACTAGTAAAGGGAGTTTTCTTTCTACTTTGAAAAATTCCTAGAGTTTATCAAGATACCCAGCTGAAACCTGGTGAGTGACAAATAGGAAAACAGTAAGACTTACCGAAATGGCTTTTCTCCTGTATGGGTTCGAATGTGCTTCCTCAGATCACTGAGTGTGGTGAAGTATTTGCTGCAGCCTTCAGATTCACAGTTAAACGTTTTCCCTGTGTGAAGCCTCTGATGTGCTTTCAGCCTGAAAAATAGCCCAGAGAAATGCCCATTGACACAAGGTACTATACAACTTCCCCATGCCAGCTTAATATGCTTCAGGATCAAGTGCATAAGAAGTACACAACCATGAGAATTTAGCACTCATTTTAGTATGTCAAAATTTTCACCTGAAGAGAAATTCAGGAGTAAATAACATAATGGTATAAATGTTCCAGAGACAGTCATGCAACCTCTCTGTGCTTCCACTTATTTATCAGCTGTTGTGAAGGACTAATACTTAAAAGACCAGTGTGTGTTTCTTTTCTTGTTTTTTTTTTTTTGGTAATAAGAATTGAACTCAGGGGCACTTAACCACTGAGCCACATCCCCAGCCCTTTTTTATATTTTATTAGAGACAGGGTCTTGCTGAGTTGCTTAGGGCCTCGCTAAATTGCTGAGGCTGGCTTTGAACTTGTGATCCTCCTGCCTCATCCTCTTGACCGTTGGGATTACAGGCATGCACCACTGCACCTAGTACAGTGTGTTTTCTAAATGTTAGCTATTGCTTTCTAATACTTTATATTTAATATTAGGGACTAGTGTAAGTCTCTTGAAAAAAAACATGGAAAAGAGAAATAGCCATCAAGTGAGTGATTCCCCATCTCTCAGGGTAGGAAAAGAGTTACCTTCAAGGTGAGATAGGAAAGAAAATTACAGAAGCCTTAGTATGACGATCCTGCAGCAAGGGGAAATATTACTCTATGCAAACTACTAAAATTCTAAGGTCAGAATGTCACTTTATGAGATGCAAATCTAAATACAGATGTACTATCATTTCCGCCCAAACCAAGATATATTCATCTTTAGGTAACAAGTTTCACTAATGAATTTTAAATAGCTGGAGTAAGCTGTGCACTCTGAAGCTCTGAAAGTGAACATCTCTCCTGTACAAGGAGAAAGAGCTCTGCAGCCATAAGGTCAGAGTCAGGCTGGAGGTGCAGTGGAGGAGAGGCTGACCTGTACAGTGTGTTGAATGCCTTCTCACAGCCCTGCACATCACACTCAAATGGCTTCTCCTTCGTGTGCACTCGCACATGGATCCTGAGGCTGTAAGAGGTGAGGAAGGCCTTGCCACAGCCCTCCTGATTACAGACGAATGTATACTCTCCTCGATGAGTCTTCTGGTGGGTACGCAGGTTGCCTGCTGTGCTGTAGGTACGGGGACAGCCTTCAAAGGTGCACTGGTACCGCTTTACCTGGCAAACAGAGGACATCTCATCAATGGGACAAAAGGGCCACCCAGGGCTTAACTCCCCATGAGCTCAGTTACTAGGAGAAGCAAAAACACATTTTTTTCATCAACACAGAAACAACATCTACTGGCAAAGTGTGGAAATTCTTTTGTTGATCAAATTACATCTGGACAATGTCTAATGAATAACAGGGAAGAAATTGGCTTGTATATAAATGAATATTCTAAATGAATATAAGGGTGTTTTTAGACTCTACATCTATCCATCAAAGAGGAACATACACTATTATACTTACCTGTATTCATATAAAACTCTTCACTTTTTTTTTTTTTTTGGTACTGGGGAGTGAATCCAGGGGCGCTCAACCACTGAGCCACATCCCCAGCCTTTTTCTGTATTTAATTATTTAGAGACAGGGTCTCATTGAGTTATTTAGGGCCTCGATAAGTTGCTGAGGCTGGCTTTTAACTTGCGATCCTCCTGCTTCAGGTTCCCAAGCCTCTGGGATTACAGGCTAGTGGCACCATACCTGGCTCTTAACTTCACTTTAAAGCTTGATTTAAATACTTTACCACCTAGTGTTTTATCTCGATTACAACTAATGTTACACTGAGTTTAAAACATCTTGAAATTTATATGTTAACTATCAAACACTGTATCCCTAGGTAGTTTTTCCACTGCATATTTTGAAGTTTACAAGATGAAAAAAAAATGTATCTTGAATTTCTTGGAATATTTGTAGGTGTGATATTTCTTAAACTACCTTCAAAGAATTTATTTTTTTCCTTTTTGCAGTATTGAGGACCAAATCCAGGGCTTTGTGTGTGCTATGTAAGCACTTTACCACTGATCTATAGTCTCATCCTTTTTTAATTTTTTTTTTTTGTTTTTTAGTTGTTGATAAACCTTCATTTATTATTTATTTATTTATATGTGGTGCTGAGAATCAAACCCCATGCTTCACACATGCCAGGCAAGTATGCTACCACTGAGCCCCAGCCCCAGCCCCTAAATTTTATTTTTAAATAAGGTCTCGCTAAGTTAGGTGAGTTGCCTTGAACTTGAGATCCTCCTGCTTCAGCCTCCTGAGTCTTTGGGCTTATGGCATATACCACCATGCATGGAATAAGAATCATCCGTTCTTTTTAGCTTTTAACATTTTCATGTGCATAAATCTTTAATTCTGAACTTTCCAAAGCCTCAATCCACATTTCCAATTATAGTACACTACTGCTACTGTACATTAGCCATTCATTCAACAACTACTGAACTACAGTCTCAGGTAACATGCTCCATACCACAGATTAAAAACTGAGTAGGACAAAAATCTCTGCCTTGAAGGGAAGAGCCAGTGGTAAAGGAAGACATGTGTACAAACTATTTCACCCTGTGCTAAGCTTTCAAACAGATATGTACATAAGGTGCTTTGGGAACATAAAAAGGTAACTTCTAACACTTTTCACCTGTTAGCTTTTTTGGGGGGAGCTGAAAAGGCATTCCTCAGACAAAGCAGACAGAGAAGGGTATTCCAGAAAGATGGAACAGCATGGGAATTGCATGGTGATGAGTGTGATGACACAAGCCACAAACACTTGCAGTATGTGAGAGATTGTAAGGAGACGAGTAGGAAAAATGAGGTGAAGCATTCCTATGTAAGCCACAGAAGAGGCCGTCAATGGGAGCCACTGACAGGTTTTGCCAAGATAGCAATACAATCAGAATTAGAATTTAGGTGAAGTCATTCTGATAGCTTTGGAGAAGACAGACTGGAAGATAAGAGCAATTAAAAGAGATGAGAAGTTCAGGAAAGAGATGAGAAGAACATAAAATAGAGAAGTAACAGTGGACATTACAAGAGATGAATCAGAGAAATTAAAAGAGCTGGAATGATCAGTTGTAACAACAAATGGGTGCTGACGAGTGGGAGAGGTGGAGAGACAAAGCAAAGACCAATCCCAAGATTACAGCCTGGATAACTAGGTAAGTGGTCAGGTTACCAGAGTGGAGCTGGGTAGGCCAGAGATGATGAAGGGCCCAAGTAGAAACGTTGGGCATAAAGTACACAGTTGGACTTTTTTATAGACTGGAAGCTAAAGAAAGTCTATGGCAAGAACCTTTAGTCTAAGAGTTACAGCCAGCTACCTGTATACTACATACAGTAGGCTCAAGTTCAAGTTCCAGCTCTGCAATTTATTGTGTAATCTTAGGAACATTAATCTCACTATGCCTCCACTTTCTTATTTTGTCTTTTTAGGATTGCTAAAAGGATTAAAAATCATTTATGTAAAGCATTTTAACATAGTGACTGGCACATAATAAGATTTCATAACAGCACAAAGAACAGGCCCTGAAAAAAGCTACCACACTTAATGTACTAGTAAAAGATGAGAAGTCCTTGACAGATAAGAAGAAGAACGAGCTGGAGAGGTAGGCAAAGAAGCAAAGAAGAGTGTCATAGAAACCACAGAAAAAGGGTCTCAAGGAGAAGGGAATGATCAACATGTCAAATGTCAGAGAAAACAAGGAAGATAAGGACTGGGAAAACAACCGGATCAGCAGCCAGGAATTCACTAATGCCTCAGCAAGACTAGTCTGCGCGTTGCTGGAAACAGAAAACTGGATTAAGGTAAATAAATAAAAGGAGAAGTGAAGGGAGAGATTAGGGATCATGGTAGACACACAGGAGAACTTCTGAATTGATGGCTTTTTTTCTTCTTAGTAGGCTAGTTCTTGAGCAGATTTGGAAGGAGAAAAGTCCTGGAAGAAAGAAAAGTTGAGGATCCAGGAAGGGACACAAAGAAGATAAAGATACTATTTAAAAACCTGGTTGGGGGCTTTTACATAGTAACCCCAATAATTTCAGAGGCTGAGGCAGGAGGAACAAGTCCAGCTTCAGTTTTGGCAAAGTCGGTCTCAAAATAAAAAAATAAAAAAGAGCTGGGGATGTACCTCAGTGGTAAAATGCCCTGGGTTCAATCTCCAGTACCAAGAAAAAAGAAAAAAGAGACCAAGCCTGGGTGGGGCTGGGAGCTATAGCTCAGTGGTGGTCTAGTATGTACAAGCCCTAAATTTTATCCCAACTACAAAAAAAGAAAAAGAAAAGGAAAAAAGCCTGGGTAGAGAGGGCCATTCAGTTTCAGGAAAGAGAATTAAGAAAAGGATAGAGTGGAGTCAAGGGTAGATGGTTTTCTTTTTTTTTTTTAATATTTATTTTTTTAGTTGTAGTTGGACACAATATCTTTATTTTATTTATTTATTTTTATGTGGTGCTAAGGATTGAACCCAGGGCCTTGCACATGCTAGGCAAGCACTCTACCACTGAGCCACAACCCCAGCCCAAGGGTGGATGGTTTTCTATAAAAAGCCAAACAGTACAAATCTATGCTCTGTGGGCTTTATGGTTTCAGTCACTAGAATTCAAGTCTGCCATCACAGATTAAAGCAGCCACAGACATAAATAAATGAACCAAAGCTAGGTATACTAGTGCACACTTGTAATCCCAGAGGCTGAGACAGGAGGATCACTAGTTCAAAGCCAGCCTCAGCAACAGTGAGGCTCTAAGCAACTCAGTGAGACCGTGTCTTTAAATAAAATGCAAAATAAGGATGAGGATATGGCTCAGTGGCTGAGTGCCCCTGAATTCAATCTCTAGTACTCCCCCCCCCAAAAAAAATAAAAGTAAATGAACCAGCAAAGCTGTTCAAAAAACTATTAAGGACACTGAATTAATTCCATATAATTTTCATGTGTAATAAAATATTATTCTTTTGATTTAAAAAAATCATTAAAAAATACCTGCAGGGGTGGAGAAAGAGAGGGGCCCAGACTCCTCCAGATTCTCCTGTCCACTTCACATTTCTCTATCCAACTCCCAAGGTGACCTTGCACAAATCTTCAGCTTTCTTAGGCAAGTGCTCTCTAACCTAGTACCTTTTCTACTGCCACAAAGGAGATGCTCCAAGGAACTGAATTATTCAATCACTCAGTGCCTAGGGTTTTTGTTTGTGGGACATTCTATCACTGAGCTACACCCTTAGCCATTTTTTTTACTATTTGAGACACAGTCTTGCCAAATTGCCCAGGCTGGCCTTGAACTTGTGATCCTTCTGCTTCAGCCTCCTGAGCTGCAGGGATTACAGCCATGCACCGCCACACCCACCTTCCCCTAGTCAGTTCAAAAGAACCTAGTTTTGAGGTCAATGCCAGAATAATTCTAAAACAGTGTTCTACACATGCCATCTCTGTCCAAACGATAAAATCTCAGTTCCTTAGCCTGATACTCAAGGATATTCTCTGGGTCTCTTCCATGTTCTATCATATTACTCAGTAACCAGCCAAACACAAGGCTGTCTAAGCCGGCAGGCAACAGCACATTGGTTCCCCAAATGCAACTCAGAATACCCACCTCTTTGCCTTTACTCTTTCCCTGCTCTCTGCTGGAAATGCCCAGTTCCTTTCTTTGCTTTTTGGAGTCTCTCTATTCCTTTAATTCAAGCCTATCTCCAAGGTTCTCTATATAATCACTCCTTGTCTACAGGACAGGGCCTTTCTCTAAATGCCAATAATAAATTTAACTATACCACTCATTTGATACTTAGCCTATATTGTTAATTATCTACTCACACATATATTCTGATGTCTCATTAAGACTAAAAACCTCTTTGGTGCTGAAAGATTTCAAAATAATCACTGACCAGTAAAGAAAATTGGGACAGTGGATGTTGCAATAAAGGAGTCTGTATGTCTCAAACATAAAGCTTATAATAATCATGGTAGATAAGAGCAGAATTTCACTCTGAAGATGCTCCTACAGTGCTAACTCTTAACTACCCCTTTGTCTCTGCCCTGCTTCCATCTGAGTTTGTTTTTGGCCAATTCATGCTTCTACTGAGTGTTCCTTCCTTAGAGACCGTTTCCCTGATTGGACCTTATTATCACCTCAAACTAGAACAGGTATCCTTGTTATAGGTTCTCATAGCTTCCTGCAGCCAGTAATCTGCATCTATGGGTTCTTCATTCCTGAATTCAGCCAACCACAGATTGAAAATATTCTCAAAAAAAACCCCACCTATGTCTGCACTGACCATATACAGATTTTTTCTTCCTCATCAATCCCTAAATAATATAACAACTATTTATATAGTACTTATATTTGTTAATAGCTTTATTTATTTATTTAGTACCAGGGATTGAACTCAGAGGCCACTAAGCCACATCCCCAACCCTTTTTTGTATTTTATTTAGAGACAGGGTCTCATGGAGTTGCTTAGTGCCTCACCGTTGCTGAGACTGGCTTTAAACTCATGATCCTCCTCTCTCAGCTTCCTGAGCTGCTGGGATAACACTACACCCAGTTTATTTGTTTTTATGTGATGCTGAGGATCGAACCCAGAGCCTCACAAGTACTAGGCAAGAGCTCTACCATTGAGCTACAACCTTAGTCTAGCACTTACATTTTATTAGATATATAAGTCATCTAAAGGTGATTTAAACTATATGGAAGAATGTGCAAAGTTAGTACACTCTTTTATATAAGGAACTTGGGCATCCGTGGATGGGGAAAGGGGAAGTGTTTCTAGAACCAATCCCCAATGGATGATGAGTGATAATTCTATTTCTTTAAAGCACAAGATGAAGATGAAATAATTAAATAACTAAATCATTTACATCATTATCTTTAATTAGGAAAAACAGTATCTAGAAAACAGCAGGCATTAAGTAAATATTTATTGAATTAAATAAATGAATGGCTACTTCTCAAATGGGCTGAAAGTTCCATGAGGGCAGGGACCATGTTTAACTTGTTCACTAACTACAAAATCCCAGAGACTAACCTTGTGGAGAAGTGGCACTTCATTTGTTGTTGTTATTTTATTTTTTGCAGTACTGAGGACTGAACCCAGGGCTTTACACACGCTAGTCAAACATTCTATCACTGAGCTACATCTTCAGCCCATTTTTTATTTTTATTTTGAGATAGGTTCTCCTAAATTGCTAAGGCTGGCCTGGAATTAGAGACTTCCTGCCTCAGCTTCCAGAGTATAGCTATACACCACCATGCCTGGCTTCCATTTTTATTTTTCAAATAAACAAAAGAAAGTAGTGAAGGACTACATGAGTTTCAAGGAGGGTGGTTAATAAATCAAATGTGGCAGAGATAATTGGTAAAATATTTCTCAGTTTTAGCTGACTCAAAGTCATACCTACCCAGCACACTAGTTTCACTGGAGTGATAAGAGAAGAAGCCAAAATTAGGCAGTAAGTATAAACTCAACTTTCAAGAAAACATGGCTGAGAAGAGAGAGATTGAGAATAGAAATTTAGGGGAGAATACAGATTAGGGAAAATATTTTTTAAGGTGCAGTAGACAGCTCACTGTCAAAACTAATGCCTGCTCCCTGCTAATAACCTGAATAAATAATAACCTCCCAGTTCATCAGAAAGAGACAGTAAATTGAAGTCACTATTCTGTGTCTTTCAGAATTATTTTAAAATAGCACCAAATTTTACAAAAAAAGAAACTTAAGCCTCCTCAAACTGGGGAACAACAGGAAGTCACAAAAAACATAAATGCAAGTTTTCATGATTACATAGAAATATCTGGTACTTTCTACGGTTAAAGTTTAACATTCATGTATTTAAAAAATTATGCTCTGGGAATTATATCATGCTTGGTGCTAGGAATAAAACAAAATAGCTCTTGCACTCAAGGAGCTAAAAATGAAAAGGAAAATCAAACAGATAAACATAAGAACAATATGGTCTGAGAAGCTGAACTGATAATGATGTTCAGCACACTAGAGGAATATACAGAAGAAAAGTCACTTAGACTTGGGATAGCTAAGAAAGGCCTTTTGATGGAGTTGATACCCAAGCTGAATTTAAAGGCTTCAGAGAGGGGTGACACAAAAGTAGTTTACTTATCAAAATGAAAGATCATATGAACATAATGTCACTGAAGACACCACTGAATATAAAGAAAATTTGTTTCTTAAAGAGAGCTTAAGATTCTAAGCATAACTTTAATTTTCCCGTGTGGCCTCCAACAGTGGCCAATTACTATGCTAACAAGCTCAGCAGCCAGGGTAGTGTTGATAAGGATGGAGTCTAATGCTACTAATAAGCAGAAAGTGTGAGTGTTCAGAGATCTGATATTTGATTTACTAAGTGTTCTGAGCAGCTCTAATATCGAAAAATATTTAACAAAGATGACTGTCTTGTTAAGTCAACAGAATCAGAGATGGAAAAGTGAATGAAATAAATGAAAAAACACTGCAACTCCAGGAAATAAAAGCTTCAAAAAAAAAAAAAAGCAGGGTTTCTGCTAGAAGGAAGGAAAAAAGTGAGGCTGGAAGACAAGAAGCGAGACTGAGAACTATATTTTACATACATTTGCAGCCCCTACTCAATAAGGAAAGGGAGTCCCTGATTCTTAGCACTGAGCAGATGAATGTTCCAAGTAAATGACTGGTCTGTTATGGTGACAGGAACTGCTCTTTCCTCCCCATCACTAGTGACCTCCCTTCCTTTCCCTGACACCAAAACTGTTTCCCATGCTGGCACTGATCTCATTTCTTCTACTCCATAATGAACAACTAAAATGCTTGAATCAGGAACATGAGAGCTCTGAACTGACCCTGTTTCTTCAATAGTCTTCCCATCACCCACCATCACAGCTGAATTCATTCATTCACCATCCACCAGAGCTGTTCCAAATCTCACCCCTTACTCTTAACAGAACTAATGACATCCTGCTGCCCTTTCTTTTCTCAGCCCTGTTCACAGCCAACAGAACTCAATGGCTAATTCTCCTATCTTTGCAAAAAGTGGTGAGTTATGGTAGAAAGCATAGACGCTGGCATTGTGAAGGCCTCACCTGATAGTTGGGTGTTTCTAAGCCTCAATTTTTCATCTGTAAAATGGGAACTAAGAGTATCTATTTTATAAATATGATATGAAAGTAAAATACAAAACTATATGGAAACTCCTCAAGCACTGACTGGTATACAGCAGGTGCTCAATAGATTCTAGCTCTCTCAGCCTCTCCACTGCCAATACATCATTCTTCAGCTGTTAAGAGCCCCAATGTGAAGCCGGCACAGTGGCACACGCCTGCAATCCCAGTGGCTTGTGAGGTAGAGGCAGGAGGATCCCAAGTTCAAAGCCAGCCTCAACAACTTAGCAAGTCCCTAAGCAACTCAGTGAGACCCTGTCTCTAAATAAAATCTAAAAAATGGCTGGGGATATGGTTCAGTGGTTAAGCACTCCTGGTTCAATTCTCAACACCAAAAAAAAAAAAAAAAAAAAC
>NW_026000082.1:26150320-26178298 GCF_001458135.2 Marmota marmota marmota | reverse complement strand
AAAAAAAAAAAAAAAAAAAAAAGTGATGATAGTTAATTAGACTACTAAGACTACTACTACTTTTTGTTTTGTTTTGGGATTGAACCCAGGGGTACTCAACCACTGAGCCACATCCCTAGCCCTTTTTATTTTTTATTTTGAGATAGGGGTCTCACTAAGTTGCTGAGGCTGGCTTTGAACTTGTGATCCTCCTGCCTCAGCCTCCTGAGTCACTGAGATTACAGGTATGTGCCACCATGCCCGGCTGCCACCAAAACTTTTGGGGGCTATCCTGGAACCCAGTTAACATTTATAACCTTGTTTAAGGGAGAAAATGCCTCCCCATAGAGTACCTAACAAAGACTGTCTTAACATTTTTACCTCTTCTTAAATTGAGATTACCTCTATACCTCCTCTCAGAATCATAGGGGTCTGTGAGAAAGAAAAAGCAAATGAACATTCAATGAACAACCACAAAGCAGGAGGCATTATGTTCAATGTTTTATGCATATACTGTTGTATATTTTATAGGCATAAATCTCATTTAATCTTCACAGAATGCAAAGGGATATTTTTATTTCAATTTTACAAAAGAGGAAACAGAGCAGTTTGCCCAAAGCCACATGGCTAGTATATAGCAGAACAAAGATGGAATCCAGGTTCAAACTATACCATCACAGAAGAAACAATTTTAAAATAAGCTTGATTGAAATAAGGGATGAGTGGGGGGGGCTGGGGTTGTGGCTCAGCAGTATAGTGCTTGCCTAGCGTGCGAGGCACTGGATTCAATCCTCAGCACTACATAAAAATAAATAAATAAAAGAAAAAGATATTGCGTTCAACTACAACTAAACAAATTTTATTAAATCAATCAATCAATCAATCAATAAGGGATGGGTGGGTAAGCTAAAATTCAAGCACTTTCTCCAACACCAAAAATTTAGCAATACTTATGTAAAATGCAAATCTGAGACCTATAATTCCTACAGCACCAAGTTTGAAAACCAGTGTGTACATAATACCAATCTCATCCATTTCCCAGGCCAGTGGGTCTCAGTGAGGGAAATGCTGATTACAAAGGAGAGGTACATAATACACCAGCAGGCACTTAGGGGGCATATGGAAAAAGGGGTATTATAGGTAAACAGAAAACACATTCTTCTCTGGATTCACACATGTACAGCTTCCAAGCCTCTGAGGGTAAGGACTATTTCTTTGTGCTTCCTGATACTTGACAAAGGTAGATACGTTAATGTTTGCAGTGGGAAATGAATGGATCCTAAACACTAGACTTTCAAGGAGAGACAGTCTCTGTGCTAGTTCTGAATGACAATTCTGTGGGTGTTCAGAAGGGGACCCTTGAAGAAATGTAATTACAGTATGAGAAGAATGGAAGGTAGGTGGTTCCCCCTCCCAGAGAGTCTGGAACATGGTTTGTCTGAATACATCACTCCACAGCCTAAGGGATTTATATTGAGGGATAAGATTGGAATTAGGTCTCCCAACACAAAGGACATGTTGTGAAAAAAATGACACTGGAGCCAAATTTTCTTCCTTACTCTTATGACTAAAAAAATTTTCAGGCTTAAAAAAGAAATATGGGAAATAGTTGATGCACACCTGTAATCCTAGTGACTTGGGAGTCTGAGGCACAGGATGGCAAGTTCAAAGCAGCCTCAGCAACTTAGAGAGGCCCTAGGGTAACTCAGCAAGACCTTGTCTCAAAATAAAAAATAAAAAGGGCTGGGGATGTGGCTATGTGGTTAAGCACCCCAGGATTCCATCCCTAGTACCAAAAGAAAAAGAAAAAAAATCTGGGGAAACAGCTCAGTGGTAGAGTGCTTGTCCACCAAATGCAAAAAAAAAAACAACCCTGAAACCCTGGATTTGACTCCAGCCCCCCCCCCCACACACACACACACAAAGAGAAAAAAGGAAGAGGACAAAGAGATAGAGGAAGAAGAGAAATAAATCTTGTTTTGGAAAATCACTGACCACTTATTTTATTTCTTGTGAGTCTAGAAGCAATATAACATCACAGGCACCACTGTAACTGCTTTTTGGCAGAAAAGGATATTCTTTCCCAATCGATGCACTGCAATACTTTGATTCATTATGAAGAAAATATTTGGTATGTGATTCCTGGGTTTCTTTACATTTATTCACCAACTATTCAGCAGAAGAGCAGGAAGATCAGTTAGCCATAGATGACACATTATATTCACTAATGTGGTTTAGACAGAGATAAGTGAAAAGATACTCAGACAGTCCTGGCAAGGCACAAATAACAGAGTTTGGGAAAACATGGACTGCATAAAACAACTAAATGAACAGCTACTTAGAAATCGAAGTAGAGGGTCAGTGCAGTGGCATCTGCCTGTAATCCCAGCAACCCCAGAGGCTGAGGCAGGAAAATCACAAATTCAAGGCCACTCTGGGCAACTTAGAGGGAGCCTGTTTCAAAATAAAACATTAAAAAAGTGAGAGAGAGAGAGAGTACTACAAAAGAAACAAAATAAAGAAAACAACAATAACAAAAACCCTCTGAAGTAGAAAAGCCTTTAAGGAGAAAATCTTAAAAATATATCTGAGCAGAATGACAATATCTTTATTGAAATTTCTCAAAGCTACTAAATGAACAGGGACTCAGTAGTAAAACTGCAAGTATGGGAATCTGAAATGTGAAATCAAGAGTTAGAATGACCAAGGGTCCTGTGGTAGAAAAAGATGGTACCTGTGGCAAGGTTCTGGATGGCTTCATTTATTTATTTTTTGTACTGGGGATTGAAGACTGAAGTTCTTTACCACTGAGTTATATCCCCAGTCCTTTTTATTTTTTAGTTTGAGACAGGTCTCAATTTGTGATCCTCCTGCCTCAGCTTTCTGAGTCACTGGGATTATAGACATGTACCACCCAATATGGCTGTTTGTTTTATTTTTGAACAAAACAAGCATAAGGGGGAAAATAAATGAAGCAATAGGTAAGCCAACTATACCCTACAGGAAACAATGGAACAATCAAGGGTAAACAGGAAAATCAGGCTAAAATCTGACTAAGAAAATAAGCTGCTTAAGAAGCCAACCAGACTAACTAGTTATCAAATTATTATTATTTGCAGTATTGGAGATTGAACCCAGAGCACTTCACACTGACGTACATACACTTTATCACTGAGGTAAACCTCCAGCCCTTTTTATTTTGAGACAGGATCTCACTAAGTCGCCCAAACTGGCCTCAAACTTGCTATCCTCCTGCCTCAGCCTCTCGACTTGATAGGGTTATAGGCATGCACCACCACACCCAACTCAAATGATTTGTTTTCTCAAGAACAATACCTCGGGCTGGGGATGTGGCTCAAGCGGTAGCGCGCTCACCTGGCATGCGTGCGGCCCGGGTTCGATCCTCAGCACCACATACAAACAAAGATGTTGTGTCCGCCGAAAACTAAAAAATAAACACTAAAAATTTCTCTCTCTCTCTCTCTCACTCACTCTTTCTAAAAAAAAAAAAGAACAATACCTCTGTGGTGTGGACATGCAGGAAAAAAACAAGTTTAATAAAAAGGTGGGGAAGCAGGAGTGGCTAAGATATCATGACACTGTTACCAAATAAATCAGAAACAAGCCTGGCACAGTGTAATCCCAAGTGACTTGCAAGGCTAAGGTAGGAGGATCGAAAGTTTGAGGCTAGCCTAGACAAGTTAGAAAGACCCTGTCTCAAAAAATAAAAAGGACTAGGGATGTGGCTCAGTGATAAAGCTCTTTGGGTTCAATCCCTAGTACCACCAAAAAAAAAAAAAAAAAGTCATAAAACCAGGCCTCTTCAAGTCAATTAAATAGATTTTAATGTCAAAAATAAAATCACTGTCAAATCATAAGCTAAGGTAAGATGGCACTTCAAAAAGGCAAATGTTTTGAATGTCTGGTCATTAAGTAAGATTTTCCAAAACTAAAGCCATTGATGCTTCTTCCTCAATCCCCATCCAATCCCACACCTACCTATTTTTCCACACAGGTATCATTGATCGAACTGAATCCACAGTAAACTAAACAAAGTACTCATGATGATATCCTTGACCCTGTCCTGTTCAACATGATTATCAATGACCTGAAGACACAAATGACAAACCAGGTTTGCAAATGGAATAAACAAAATCTGCAAATAGTACAGAATGAGAAAATGATAGCTAACGATCACTGCTTTATCATTCCCTCCTATCATCTTCTCTTTTGCCTAGGTCAGCATTTCTCAAAATGTTCTCCGCTGAACCCTGAAAACAAGACCTGAAAAATGGCTTCACAAGTTTATAACAGTTGGAAAATTCTACATTTTCTTTCTTTAAAAGCACATCAAAGGTTCTGAAAAGTACTGTAATAGATTTCTGTCTTAGTTTAATTTAATGTTTCCCAAACATTTAATCATGAAATATTCTCATACAGTAATTATTAACTGAGGATGGCCAAAAGTTAAGTCCTAAATCATGCTCCAACTTACTATGGTTAAAACAAACAAACAAAAAGGCTCAGTTCCCCTGAGCTACTATTGCCTCACCATACTTCTGTCAACTATCAAACTTAAAAAAAAACAAAAAAAAAAAACTTGATACTTACTTCCTGCCTCCTGTTTCTTCATCACCCACTTACTTTCTTCATCACTCAAACTCTGGCTTCAGCTCAGTGCTCTACCGAAAACATCCTTATAACATGAATGACTAATACACAACTGGCAAAACAGGGCCTTGTTTCCTCAATCCCTCTGAGAAGGTCACATAGGAATACTCACCTTTCTTGACCCCTCTCTTCCCTCAACTTCCATACACTGCATTGCACTATCTCGGGCTACAGCAATGTTCTCTGGTTCCTCTTTCTCTTTCCAATCTTTAAATTCTCAGACCAACTCTTACTTCTCCCTTGAATAAACTGTCCACAGTTTGAAATAATTCCACACCAACTCCTTACTTTGAACCCACATTTTCAATGGGCTTTTAACTTACTCTTATTACTCATCTCCAAGGACTACATCACTCCAACTGAACTCATCAATTTCCCCACTAAACCTTTTCCTCTTCCTATCTTGATTCCCATTAATGGAATCACCATTTATAGGGGAGCGGGGTAGAGGGTGGAGAGCAGAGTCAGCCACTTTCTCTTCAGCAATCACACAATCTGAGTATGAATATGAATATACCTTGGTTAGAGTATCTACCACAGTGAACTTGACACCACTCTTCTCCAGATCCATCAATCAGCTCTACTAAGATACAGAGGAAATTCAACACACTTGAAAAAATGGCCGAATCTTTTTAATCAACATGATCAAAGCCTCTGAATCACACCCAATTCTCATGGCTCATTATTCAAACTCCAATACCATACCAAGTTCTCTCATCTCTCTTTAAAAATAACTATTAAATTTTTTTCCCTCATCAGAATTAAATGAAACCCCAAACCTATGCTACAAGCGTCTCCTAACTGGACACTAAGTATGCCTCAGAACACTCTTTCTAAAATGCTACTCTAACCACATCACTTCCTGGCTCACATACCTCCAATGGTTTTCCAATATTTTCAGAATATAGTACAAATCTTTGGCATGCTACCACTGCCTTCCAGATTTGGATTTTATCTTTCCATCCTTATCTTCTCTATTCCCTATCTTCCACAGCCAGTGTGCCAAATCCAGCCTATTTGCCTGTTTTTGTAAAGTTTTATCAGAACACAGTCAAGCTGGGTGCAGTGGTGCACACCTGTAATCCCAGCAACCTGGAAGGATGAGGCAGGAGGATCACAAGTTGGAGGCCACCCTCAGTGACTTGGCAAGACCCTGTCTCCAAATAAAAAATAAAAAGGGCTGGGGATGTAACTCAATGGTACAGCAACTCTGGGTTCAATCCCAAGTACCAAAACAAAAAACAAAAACAACAACAAAACACAGTCATGTTCATTCACTTATGTATTATCTAAGGGTCCTTTTGTGCTACAATGGAAGAGTTGAATAGTTACAGAGAGACAAAATAGCCTGCAAAGCCTGGAATATTTACTATTTAGCTTCTTACAAAAAAAGATATACTAACCTTTGTTCTCACAGATAACTGGTTATTCCCTGAAAATGGTCTGAATTTTCCACCTCCTTTTATTTGTTCATGCCATTCTCATCTCTTGAAAGGAATTTTCCTTGCATTCCCCATTAATTGTATACCTTGTTTAAGAAGAGCTTAAATGACACCTTTTTTTCTAGAAAACTTGCCTGATCCCAAAGGTGAACTTCTCTGTGCTCCCAATGCGATATCTGCACCTCTCCTTCACATTTACCACATTATACCTAATGTTGCAATGACTGTCATAAATATATTTCTACTTCTATATTGTAAATCATCACAATCATCTGCAACCCCACAGAGCATAACAGTACCTTGCTTTATAACTGTTTGCTGAATTGAAATAAACTCTTAAAAGTTCAATTACTGGGTTAAAACCAGTAAGAACAAACATAGCAGGGTGCTGTTCTTATAGCTGATATGGAGGCCTCCATATCTATCTGCACTCAAGAGAATGATACAGAGCAAAGGTTTCTCTATCTGAGCACTGTTAACATTTTGGGCCAGGAACTTCTTTATTGCATGGAACTGTTCTATGCACTGTAAAATGTTTAACAGCATCATTAGCCTCTATCCATTAGATTCCAGGGTACCTCCCCAGTGTGAATCAAAAATGTCTCCAGATATTACCAAATGTATCCCAGGTGGCAAAACTGCCCCAGTTGAGAACCACTATTCCACAGCTTTCCAAGTACAAGCTAACAGTTAAGATTTTGTTGCCAATAATATAGACTACATAGTAACCATAGTACAATGTCCAGATTAAGAGATAAGAGCCATAGAGGATTCAACGCTAGTTGACTCACACTCTGGATTTTAAAAGGACTTTGGAAAACTGGAGTTCATTCAATTAAAGGTGACAAGGCCAATGGCAAACTGGGGGAAAATGTTGCAAGAGGGATATATTTAACTAAATGGAAATGGTTGGCCTGAACAAGAGATGAAGAGAAACCCATGATCTTTACATGATCTAACTGGCTGTCCTGAGACAGGAAGATTATTCAGGAAGGCAGACCTAGAACTAGTCTGTAGCACCTGCAAGAAGGCAGATTTTAGTTCTATAGAAGCAAAAGCTTTCTAACAATCAAAGTGGCCAGCACATGTACTGGGCTGAGCTGTGAAAGACCACGCTTTTGTCATTCTGGAAGTGTGAAGCACAAACCAATGAACCGATATCAGAAATGTTATCGAGAGATTCCTGCATAGGGCAGGAGGTAGGACAAAATGGTCTCTCTAAGGTTCCTTCTAGCTCTGAGATCCTAAATCTAGACAAGGAAAAGCCAAATACTATGAATAAGCTATATGTATAAGCCACATGTAATTTCAAGAACTTAATTATGGCAAAAAAGAAAAAATGTTTTCTTAAATAATTTACTGTATTTCTTCATGGTAGCATCTTACATTTAGCACCCAGCACTGCAACTATCAGTGATCTATTTATTTTAATCAACCAATTAAATTAATAGTTTCTGGATAAAGTTTAGTTTTTTTAACCATACATACATATATATATATTATTATTATTATTATTTTAATGGCACTGAGACTTGAACCCATGGCACTTTACCTCTGAGCTACATCCCCATTTGTGTTTGAGGTAGGTTCTTGCTAAGTTGCAGAGGCTAGACTTGAACTTGCATTCCTCTTGCCTAAGCCTCCAGTGTTGCCAGAATTATAGACATGAGCCACTGAGACCAGCTTAGCACCTTTAAACCATATCTTTTATTCCACTTATCATCACCACTAGTACAAATTGTAAAAAAATGCTTTACAATTTTCAAAGCATCCTGACATTCATTACCTCACATTACCTAGGTATAAACATGACAACTTTGTTTAGGTAACCTACTCTCATTTGCTGTCTTGTCTGAATTTCTAATATAATTAAGCTAGCCTTTATTATTCATTAAACATTCTCTAAGTTAATAAAGCATATTCCAGTAGATACTCATCTCCAAAACATACCATTTATAAACAACCCAGAGATGAGCCAAATCTAGTTAACGCACTATCAGATATGCCAAATTTAGTTATTCTATCATGTGAAACATGGATTTACTTCAGTAAAATTTTTATTTTATTTATGATTTGGGAAAGAAAATTTGAAATATTATTATTTAGTATTCCTAAATTTCAATGTAGCTATACAATCCAAAAGTTCTAGGAAGAGAACAGAACAAACATGAGGCATACTGTTGAAAGGCAAAACCATTACAGGCTCTAAGCACAGGGTCTCCTTTACTCCCCTGTTAAAACCGCCAACAAGAGTTGTGTAAGGAGTTGCCCCAAAGCCAAAATGGGCCCTCACCCACTGCTTTACTTACTTCTTTACGTTTTGTTTCCGGACATTCCGACTGTAGAGTAAGGGTTGCACCTTCAATATTTCTTGGCATGGGTGTGGAACCAGGGTTTATAGTCAAATGAATTTGATCTGGTGAGATAATGTGTTGCACGTAACCCTGGGACATTGCTTCCTGATCTATTAGGTGGAAGCCCTCTTCACCCCCTACTAAAAAAGGCAAGTGTTCTCCACACTGTCCATCGTCATCTTCATCTTCCAAAGTGCCAGGGTCCTGCTCAATAAGAACAGTGGTCCTATCATAAACAGTTCCAGATGAGGAAGGCACCAGTCCGTTGGTATCCACAAACCTGAGCATCTTGTCATCGGGGGTCAGGTCATCTTCCTCTGCCTCAAAGAAGATGATGTTGTCGTCTGGACTGTGTTCCCCCATGGTTCAGTCGTACTCAGCCCAATTGTGAGAAATGGAAAGATAATGAGCTTTCTGCAACAGACAAAACCAGAGTTAGAGCCACACCACAAGACCCTCCTTCTACCATCCTCAGCAACCTTAGGACTCATTTTTCCTCTCATTTAAAGAGCAAATCAAAGCAAATGAAAAATCATCTTCCTTGGAAATAAGTTCTAAAATTTTAACTTAAGACAGCCAAGTCATTTTCTATGGAAAGCAACAGTTTTCCCCCCTCAGAATTGAAGGAACAGTAGCAGAGTTCATGCGACCTCCTAAGTGTGCTTTTTTGTCAATCAATTTGAAGACTGTTCAAAATACCTAAAGAAGCAAACAGAACAGTGGCTGCTTCAAGACTGTTGCTATAAATCTTAAAGTAAGGAATTCTCCACTCAATATCCCCCAAATCACACCTTGAGGCAGTTCAGGGCCTCATGTAGTCTATGATGGAAAGAGCAAGGCTTTGGACCTATTTATTCAGCAACAGATCCCAGCTTTGCCCTTACTACTTGCGTAATTTTTCAGTGCTCATTTTTCTTATATGTAAGATGGAACTAGTAATTTCTGTTCTCTCAAAGTTATTATGAGAAATAAAACAGATAATGTATGCAAAGCACAATACCTGACAAATAGTAGAGGAACAAGTGAGAATTCCTTCCCTCCTTCCTAGAACAAGTGTTTCAGCTTCTGGATGGAAGGGCTAAACCCCAAAAAGGCACATCTAATGAAGATCACTTTAATTATTTATCTCACAATACAATAAGGTGTGAACCAGAAGATATGCTTGTATAGTGGGCTCTCTGCTGGGAGGGAATGTACTTAGCATATTACATGACACTTCCTGGAGTTCAAGAAATGCCATTTAAATGAATGAAAGACATGTAGATATTCTCTCTTAAAAAGACAGTGTCTCCTGGGAAGACACGCTCTCTTGGTGAAAATATCAAATCTGAAGCTTTCATGGACTGGAATAGTGATTCTTCCTTCACTGGCAAACACACAGGTTCTATAAATGTGGGTTCCGCAGGCAGAACAGAGAATTTTAAAATAATCGGTACATCACTTAGTTTTCAGTCCGGCTTTGCACTATATCGTTCTCTTCTGCTGAGGGTTAGAAAGTGAGCCTTTACGTAGTGAGGCGACCGGAGAGGTAGTTACCAGAGACAGGTCAAGGGATCTAATCCGGGAGGAACCGGCCCGACCCCTTGCTCTAGCTTACGCAACCCCATAGATGCACGTTTCGCTTCATCTGAGAGAAGAGATGAGAGTTCCCAGGGACCCAGTGGACTGCCCAGCACCTCTGGCGGCAAAGCGGAAACCAACTGTCCGGGACAAACAAGACACACAGCTTCGAGGGTAGCCAAAGAGGAGTGCGAACGGAGCACCCTTGAGAGAAAGCTGAGAAAGGGAACCTGTCTGGGATAGCCCCCAGTCCAGGACTACACGGAAAAACCCCAAGACAAGCGGGGGGCTCCCAGCCGGACGAAGAGGGGCAGGGTCCGGGTCTCCATGGAAACAGGAAAGGGGGGCTGGATACCCATCCCCATGGAAACCGAGAAGGGGTGGGGTCCTTACGGCGAGCGGACGGGTCTCTACTGGGAACTGCTTCAGGAGGAAGCCTAGGTCCCTCGCCCCCCGAATAGTCCCAGCCATAGCCGAGTCCAGTTTCGCCTTTTACCTCCGTGGCTCCCGGCAACAGCAGCGGCAGCAGCTTCTCCCCTCCCCAGCGGCACCATGATTGCCCCCACCTTCCCCTAACGTCACTTCCGCTTCCGCTTTCCGGAGGAAGGAGGGGACAGCGGCTCCGCCCCTCTCTTTCGCTGCAGTTTGGCTTCAGCGGCCCGAGGGCCGAGCCTGAGCTTCCAATTGGCGGGTGGGGGGCGGGGCGGCGCGCAGCGGACGTCGCCCGGTCTTGGTGCGGGCGCCGGGAGGCGCTGGGGGCTTTAAGCCGGCTGTTCCCGGCGTAAGGGAAGGGGGCGATGCCAACCGCGAATCCCAAGTTTCCTCAGCTCAGCTCGCGACACTACTGCAGGAGCCCCAGTTTGCCGCCAGATTCCGGACTCGGGCCCTCAAGGGACGAGCCTGCAAGGCTGTGGTGTTCTTGGACTTCCTCTACGGCGCCAGCGTCCCCTAATCACCCAGCTTCGTTAACAGGGCCAGAGGGTCCCAGAGAGGAGGAGCAGATCCAAGGGACAGAGCTAGGAGTATTCCAGAAACAGCCAGAGGGAACGCTGCCCCTTCTTCCCTTCTCACAAGCTTTCACGAGACGCCCAGTTTCCTGCCTGCTCCCACTCCTGCCCAGGCTGGCAGTCCCAACTTTCCTCCTCAGGGGATTCTCGTGCCTGGACCAGTCAACGCCACCTACTGGCCACTCCTTTTCTTATTCATCTTACTGGCTTGTCTCTAATTCACAGAATTACCAAGAAGTTATAGCATTTCAGTGCCCAAGAAGCAATTTTGCAAGTGCTTCTGTGATGCGCCTGTCCTTTCTAAATGCCTGTAAGATCTGGATGTGAGATCTTCCCAGAAGTCACTGCCTGTTTTTCCCATGAGCTACTTCTCTAGGATATTCAGAGTGGGACAACTCCTAGACACTAGATCAGGGGCCAAGGAGTTCAGGCCATGGCTGTACTATCTTGCTTGAAAAATGTGCGCAGTGACTGTTATCCACCAGACTGCAAGACATGTCTTTAGCCCCTGATAAGCTGTTTCAATGCTTAAGCCATAAGGGTCCAGTCACCATCAAGACAGAAAAGCATAACACAACCACCACTGTTTAAAAATGTTTATCATTAAAATATATTACAAATATGAGAGGGATTATGCTCATATACAATTTGGAGGACTTGCTGGCCTAGAAAATTCCACCTGTTTCACCAAAAAACTCAGTTCTTCAGTGTTTGCACTTTTAAGCCACTGTATTGCCCTCAGAAGCTGAGTGGCCAGCCTCAGAATTATTGAACTATATCCGAGTAGGAAAGGGATAGAAGTTCCATATGTATTTTCACATGTCCTCAGACTGGGCAACCGAAGGATCTCAGGAGGCTAAAGCTTGTTTATCCAGGAGCATCCACCTACATTCTTAATGTCCATTTCATTGTCTTTTCAGGACTTCAAAAGTTTGTTCAAATATCTGATCTTGAGGAGCTCAGTCTAGGCTACAGGGAAGGAATTGACTGTGCCCTGGAGGCAGGCTGAATGAGCACAAGTATAAAATTTTTTTTAAATAAAAAAAAAAAATAGAGATCTATTTGTGTTAAATAACTTAAGTTGAACATCAAACGTCAGTTTTATTATTGTGGATTTCTCTCATGTCTTCACAGCTCTACACTGAGTGTGCTGATCAATGATGGCACAGGTTGGGGGAGGTCTAGGCTCAGGAGCTGCCATTCTTGCTTCCAGATGACCTCAAATGTTTTTAAGGGGTCTCTTGAGCTGCAACAGGTGGAGCTGGAAATTGGCTACCCTGGGTAAAACAAGGGATGGGACAGAAAGGCTCAGAGTGGGTTGCATAGGAACTGGTGAATAAACTCTTGAGCCTTCTTTTTCTCTGTTATTTCAGGCTTTTGGTGTTGAGCTGGGTTTCGAAGCAGTAAGCTGCCAAATACGCTAGCTGCATGAAAAAACACAGAAAATAAATGATTAGCAAAATAAGGACTACATATTCTTGTGTTGTTAGGAGTGGGGAGGGGTACCCAAAAGCAGTCTTTGCTTAAAAAAAAATTATTTCAATATAAACTTTGGCCAAAACTTGAAATTTTAATTCTACTGTAATGTACTTTGGAACTTTCTCAATCTCTTCTTCACAGTGAATCCTCAGTTTAACAGAGATGCCACAGACATTTGGTCACTTACCTAGAATATTCTCATCCAAATGATTTTTTGCTGAATTTTTCAGCAATTCTTGCAAAAACGCCATCAAGTAGTTGAAGACATTTTTGTGGAATGTGGGAAGAGTAGAAATAACCTGAAAGAGGAAGAGTTGAAATTTGTCATTTTGTTCATTCAATTATTTGTCAAGTTGGTGACTGTACTCCAAGAACTGAGTATGTGATCCATGAATGTGCATAAGACTATGCACAGAAAAATAATCCCTTACCACTTGGCATAAGTACCAAAAAAGAGCACAAGTCAAACTCTACATGAATTTAGAGGTCAGATTTCTAACTTCATGCTCTCAGGGAGAATAAAAAGGAATAAAAGATATTTTGTTGGGTCCTGAATATAAGACAAAATTGGATTTGTAGAGGTAAGGACTAGGGAATGTGGGATAGAAAAAATGTAAAGAAAAAAAAAAGGAAAACAGAAGGTAAGCTGAGAGAACACTTGATATGTCAATCTTGGAAGGAGCATAACCATTTTAATAGGAGCAGTTGTTCAGGCTAGAATTCAATGAAAAGCTATCTATACATCAGACTCAGCTGGGGAGTTTGTATAAAATAGATATCAAAAGTCACTTTGATTCAGTGGATGTGGGGTCATGCTCTGGAACTTATGTTACTGGCCAGTTTTCTAGATTATTCTGTCAATACCTGTTGTACACTGAACCATTTAGCTAAATCAGAAAGT
Organism: Marmota marmota marmota; assembly: GCF_001458135.2. Classification (NCBI taxonomy): domain Eukaryota; kingdom Metazoa; phylum Chordata; class Mammalia; order Rodentia; family Sciuridae; genus Marmota; species Marmota marmota. The sequence goes on along the minus strand of NW_026000082.1, from coordinate 26,164,905 downwards.
CTTGAATATTTAAGAAAATAATTGACAGTGGAGAACCAAGTATGACTTTTTTTTTTTTTAGCTTACAAATAATAGGACTTTATTCCCTAGAGTTCTAGAGACTGAGAACTCCAAAATCAAGATACTGGCAGATTCAGTGTTGAGTGAGGGCCTGTTTCCTGACTCGTAGATGGTGCTTTCTCACTGTGTTCTCACATTTTGGGATGGACTAGCTAGCTCTCAGTACTCTTCTTTTGTCAGGACACCAATTCCAATCATATTGCTGCCCATGTGATTTAATCATTTCCCCAAAGCCCAGTTTTCTAATACCATCATCTCCATGGTTAGGATTTCGACATAAGAATTGGATGGGGACACAAATATTCACATCATGACACTTTTCTACTGATTTTATTATTTCTTTTTTTTAATACTTATTTTTTAGTTGTAGTTGGACACAATACCTTTATTTATTATTTTTATGGTGCTGAGGATTGAACCCTGGGCCCTGCATGTGCTAGGCAAGCACTCTACCACTGAGCCACAACCCCAGCCCTGATTTTGTTATTTCAATGTTATAGTATTTAGTATATAAAGGTTTGAATTGTTAAATATTCATTACAGAATATTATTTTTAAAACTATAAAATTAATCAGTATGTGGCATTTAATGATTTTTGCCTTAATTCTATTTTGTATACTGCTATTTTTTTTAATTTATATATGACAGCAGAATGCATTACAATTCTTATTACACATATAGAGCACAATTTTTCATATCCTTGTTTGTATACAAAGTATATTCACACCGATTTGTGTCTTTTTACATGTACTTTGGATAATAATGATCATCATATTACACATCATTTCTAACCCCATACCCCCTCCCTTCCCTTCCAACCCATCTGCCCTATCTAAAATTCATCTATTCCCCGCATGTTCCCTCTCCCTAACCCACTATGAATCAGCCTCCTTATATCAAAGAAAACATTCGGCATTTGGTTTTTTGAGACTGGCTAACTTAACTTAGCATTATCTTCTCTAACTCCTCCATTTACCTGCAAATGCCATGATTTTATTCTCTTTTATTGCTGAGTAATATTTCATTGTATATACATGCCACATTCCAAGTGTGATTTTTTAATGTATATTTTTAGTTGTAGATGGACAGAATACCTTTATTTTATTTATTTATTTTTATGTGGTGCTGAGGAGCAAACCTTTATTTTATTTATTTATTTTTATGTGGTGCTGAGGAGCAAACCCAGTGGCTCACATGTGAATTACAACCCCACCCCCGCTAACTGTGGTTTTTTTTTTTTTTTACCAACATAAGGAGAACTTTAGAATACTGTATGCTTTGGATGACAGTATGCAAAACAAGTCAGCAGAAGGAGAGCCTGAATGAGGGAACTGAACCCAGGTAGGCAGAATGAGAACGGAAGATAGAGGATGAGTGATAGATCAATGGATCCAGGCATGTGGGAGGTGAGGAGGAGGAGGAGTCAGAAATGACTTAGGTTTCGGGACTGAGTCACTGAAATTAAGGGTGATGCTATTAAAAGAAAAAAGGACTCAAGAGGAAGAACAGGTTTGAGAAGGAAAGACATGGTACTGAGTTTCTAAGACTTCAGCGACTATGCCCACTTTGTTCATCAGGCCTCATTGCCTAGGGCTAGCAACATGTGTATGCTGGTGCTCAGTGCTTCCCCTTACCTGTTTGCTTGCTGTGTAATTGCCAGAACACTCCAAGCAGTTATGGTAGGCACTGTAACAGATGACAGGCTCTGGCAGGCTCTCCAGGAAAAGCAGCAAGGCTTCAGCTACAGAATGATTGCTAGCAGCTTTTGGCCCATCGTTAAGGAACAGGAAGTGATGTTGCCCATGGTTAGGAGAAGGCCCAGGGCCAGCACATGCTAGAAGTACATGCTAGCACTGCTTCATCAGGCTTTCTGTTCAGAGCTAGGATGTCAGCCTGACATCTGGAAGGGGCCACACTGTCAAGTGAGCCAGGCCTTCCTAATTTCCTGCTATATTGGTTGCTTAAGGTTGTAAAATTTTTCTAGGCAAACTTTAAGAAAGAAAAATATGATGATTGAGGACCCAGATTCAGACTACAAACCTTAAAAAAATATCCTTACCCTTTTCTCACCGCTCTCACTCATTTTCACACATACACACATATGCACAGATCTGAACATCTGAAGGATACAGAGATTATCAATCATTCCAGTATCCAGACAGTCCCTGATATGTTCAAATTCTGATCTCAGGCCTGGCTGCTGAAATAGATCTTCCTGCAAGAAGGAAGAAAGTCACAGGACAATTACTTTCTCAGAAAATCAAAGTACAAAAGGAGCAGTGTCAAGAGATCTCTGAATCATCCTGGTTGACAATATGATTTAGGTTGATGTGGCTAATTCATCTTCTCAGACATGGTTGTGCAATAGGTCTTTAGGCATCTATTATAAAACTATGGGTAGGGCACACTATCCAAGACAAGATCCAACATAAGAGAAAACTTAAAAGTAGCTGTTTCCTGCCTTGTTATGAAGGGGTTAAGGGGGAAGTTGGGACACACTGAAAAAAATATATCATCTGTAAGATGGATAAAGCTAAAAAGTTACCTCAGAACACTGAACCAACAAGATTATGGCAATAAAGGTTATTTCCAATAGTCTCGGGATACTTTACATTCATGTTTTATAAACTGATTTAACATTATATAACTGTGTTAAAAGTAACAGTATTAAATGTATTGCTCAAAAGTTACATTTAAAAGTTCTCCCGAGAAGGTAGACTAGCAAAGTACTCAAAAATGTAACTTCTACAGCCATATTCCTAACCCTGCCTATTAATCAGCCTGAGGACCTTAACTAATTTATTCACTTTCTGGGCATCTGTCTCCTCATCTGAGAACTATTACAAGAATTCAATGAGGCAATGAAGCGAAACACTGAGAACAGTGTTTGGTATATTGCAACACTCAAATGTGAAGTGAAAACAGAACATCATAAGAATGTATGTTGCTGGACTAGGGATGTAGCTTAGTGGTAAAATTCTGGCTTAATATGTATGAGGCCCTGGCTTTGGTCTCCAGAACTGCCAAAAAAAAAAAAAAAAAGTATGCTGTGGGATTACAACTTGTGTAGGTTTCTGTGGAACCTATATAGACAGGTCAGTCAAACTGACCAATTGACCCCATGAAGCTTGCCCAAGTTCGTCTAGAAATCAGGCCTCCAGATTCATGGGGGTTCCATTTGGTCCTCTGTCTCTGCCTGGACTTTCAACAATTTAGCGCCTCCCATTCCAAGAAGTTGGTGAAATTTCCCACAAATGAGACATCCCAGAAGGCCTTCATATGGCTTTGTTGCTGGAGGACCCTAGAGACCTAGGAAAGGAACATGCTGTGCTGGAGATTGTTCAGTGCAAGGCTGCTTCCACTGGGGTAATCAAGTACTATGTGTAATCACGTACTGCACCAGGATGCGAAACAAGGCACAAAACCTCTCACTCATTCCCTGGGGGAAGAACAGCTCTTCACAAGTTTCTTGCATTTCCACGCAAGAAGTTCTTGGATCTAATGGTCTTCCTCAAGGCAGTCTGACTTCAAATCAGGTCTGACTGCTTAGCCACACCCTACCTGCTGGATAGCATTTCGGTATAGGTAATCCACCATCATCCAGAGCTCTTTGGGGATTTCCATGGGTTTCTCTAACCGGCTCCCATCATCTTCAGTCTGCACTGGCATCAGAGTCTGAAATTAAAGAAAAATCATGACAAGGTAGGTGACCTACAATGGAACTCTGCCAGGCTGGCTTTGTAGAATGCACAATATGGGGACAGCAAACCCATGGAAGAGGGAAGCATTTCAATGCCTTTAACCAAACACTGCACAGGCAAAAATGAAATCAGGTGGGACAAAAGGTGGCTTCTGAAAATTGGGAGAGGATTATGGCAAGCAGTTTCAATGAATCAGGTGAAAATATGCACCATTTTCTTAGATAAAAATCATGCCTGTAGTATTTCACTGTTAGAACCAGAAAGACAGTGTGGTCTGGTAAGGAAAGAGCACACACTTGGGAGTCCAAAAATCTGAGTCCAAGGTCCAGGTCCACTGTTGACTCACCATATGACCTGTGACAAATCACTCTCTTTGATTGGATCTCTGTTTTCATCTATATAATGGAGAGGATAATTCAAGAGTCCCTAAATAAAAAAAATGCATTGGGAAAAGAAAGCATACATATTACCATAAATCTGCCCCAAACTAATTCACTTGTATTAGAATTCTCTCCATAAGAGCCTTTTAGATCTCAGCAAATTTAGTTTAAGATGCTAATCTACCAGGTAATGATTTTTTTAAAAATGAATAAGATCATGGGTCAGGGAACTTCCATTATCTTAGGATTTATTTCTCTAATATACTGTTAAATACTGAATGTTTAACCCCTACCCCCAATTCATATGTTGAATCCTAATCACCAATGTGATCATAATTGGAGGTAGGATTTGGGAATGTGGTTAAGTATTTGGGACTGTGTGGCTATGAAGGGGATTAGTGTCCTACAGGAGATCCGAGAAATCTCCCTCACATCCTGTGCCATGTGAGGACTCCATGAGAAGATGGCTCTCTATGAATCAGGAAGTGGCCTTCACCAGACACAAAATCTGTCGGTGTCTTTATTTTGGACCTCTCAGCTTCCAGAATGTAAGATGTAAATTTCTGTGGTTGATAGGCCACCCATTCTAGGGTGTTCTGTTAGAGCAGCCTGAATAGACTGAGATATCTCCTAGATGTAAAAAACCAAAAACACAGCCACATTTTGCTGCTTTTCCCATCAAGAGATTGAGTCTTTCTCTGCCCCTAGAATCTGGGCTGGCTTCACATCTTGCTCTGGCCCATAAAATATGGCAGAATTGGTACTATGTGAGTTTGGAGCTAATACCACCAAACCCCTTATACCATCTGCTCTCGTGCTTTGGTCACCATGTGTAGAAGCCTGAGTTAGCCCACTGAATGATGAGAGGCCATGTGGAGAGAGGGGCCCAGACAGCAGCCAACACCAAGACCGGGAGGGAGGCCACATTAGCAGCCAACCCTCTGACCATCACAGGTGCCTCCTGATTACGATGGCCAAGCGAGTCTAGGCAAGACCAGGAGAAAAACCAATGACTCACTGTTGTTTTAATTTGGGGGTGGCTTGATGCACAAAAATACGTAACTGACACACTAAGCAAGCTCTAGAAGGCTGAAGAAGTCTTAATTCCCTAGGCAAGTGGGCATTGGAACACCCTGTTTGGCTTGGCTGCACCACACAGTTCTAGATGTTTCCTTGTAGCATGTTACTCACCAGCTCACTAACAGTTTCCAATGGCAGGTCCAAGATTGGCTCCCTCATGTAGCACAGTGTATGAATGGGGGACCCGAAACAGCTGGGCAGGTAGTTCCCAGACACAGACAAAAAGTAATCTTTTCCCCCTTCCAAGTGCAAAACCAGAATGTCCTCAATTTTGTCTTCACCTGAGTTGAGTTTTGTAGCTGTGGTCTTATTTACAAAGAGCTCCAACTCAATCTCAATGTCAGAATCTGCAGAAATATTGAAAAAGAATAATGTTGGCTAGGGAAAGGCCAAGAGGAAAGGGTGGGGACAGATAGGGAGAAAAGAGTAAGGCATAAAGAATTAGGAAAAGGAAATAAAAGATATCAACCAACAACCAGTATCTATGTGCTCAGAACTCAGGAGACACTAGAATAGAAGTTCATAGAACAACTGGAAATATGAAAACAACAAACAAAAGCATTTGAATAGACAAATGCTAAAAAACTCAAGTACTGAATAACACCTATAAATCATCAAGAAGGCATGAATAAAAGAACCTTCCCTGAGTCAGCTAAGATGAAGACACCTGATCCAGTAGAAATGTGATGCAGTTATCAGCCTATGAATTGTCCACAAAGCACCCTTAATCTTTCTTAAAATCACAGCCACTTGCAGGGTGCAAAGGAGAAGTCATTTGAGAACCAGAATAAATTTCTGGATTACTACCCCATTATCTTTCTCCTTGAGAGCAGATCATTGGGAGTTAATGACACCAAGACAGACAGGGGAAACGGCTCCTTGGCAGCAGCACCTTCTTTACAGTAATCCAATGTCTACTCTGAGAAATTATGAAACATGTGCCTGGCTGAAAATATTTTTAAAACTGAATCCATGCTCCTTGTCATTTTATACTTTATTTATAGATGAGTTCAAGTATTGGGTTTAAAATAAAATTTTCACTCAGAAGCAAAAAGCTTACTTTAGGAAAATGATCAAAAATAGGGTAGGGCATTCCCCAAACCAAAAACCAGGAACCAAGAAGAGAAACTTTACCTGGCAGGAGGAATCCTTTGCTGGGGTTGGCACTCAGCCACTGCTTACAGAAAGAGTTTTCCCCAGGCTTGTTGATGAATTCAAACTGACAGGGTACTTGTCCATTATGAATTGTAAAGGACTCTACTTGCAATTGCATGTATTTCACATTCTGAAAACAGAACTGAGAACAAGCACCCAACAAGTCAGAACCAGTACCCTCTCCCTGGCCACCTGCCTGGCCAACCCAACTACACAATCTTTACCCTGGGAAGAAAATAAAGGACCATCTCTTTTCAATGTCTCTGCATTAGATATTTACCTCAGAAGACACAGCTACCACTAAAGATCAGTTATTTGTGTTTAACCCAAAACGCTAAAATCTCAAGGTTGTACATATAAATTTACATGTAAATTTCCCAAAGGAATCAAAGTTTATATCTTCTATATCCATAACCATTTCCAAAATATGCTTCAAAAATTCACCCTTCTAAGTAGGTGGACATCTATAGCATTAAACGTACCTTTACCATAGCCTCCATTTGATTGACTGTGTGGTTTGGTCAACTTTGAAAGACCTATGCTGCAATCTTTTCATGAAAAACCTTTAGATCTAATTGGACTTCCCTACTGCCCATCACTTTTCTATGCATCACTTTTCTATGTAAAAACAAAAAAATTCAGAATTGATTTAATCTTAAAGCATCAGTAGAAAGACAATTCCATTGCAAGAACACACATGAGTTATTCTAAAATCAAACAATGCACGTTTGGGATCATCTTCTGCTTTAGAAGATGAGGACATGAATATAACCTAAGCCAACACCTCTCTCTTCTCAGCTAGCATCATCGGCCTTTCTTTATCTAGAAACAGCCTCTCCAGGAAGTCTAGAGTCTAACAGCCTCCAGAAATTCTAAGCTTTAGTAGAAAAGGGAGATTCAAGTACTAGCAATAGAAGAGCCCATTACTAATATTCTTAACATGTCTTTCCTACCTCTCGCTTAGAGAGAGACACAGACGGAATGTTGGCATTTTCCATCTTATCCAGGGAGCGAACAATTTCCTCCAGAGTCTTCCGGTACAGTTCTTCATTTATGACCCTCACCTGGAAGGGAAACATCAGAAACTAAGTACCAAGGCTTCTACCCACTTCCTCTTTTTTGGATAGAGGGCATTCACAGCATTGAGAAACAGCAGTAGATAACTAAATAAATTTAGTTTATTAACAAAGAACCTAATTAGCAATAGTCTTAGAAGGATCCTTAAGCTGTGGTAAAAAGTCACCTGCTTCCTGAATAGCAGAAAGAAAACACAGGAGTAAAAGCTAATTAATTGGCAGCTAATTCTGTCACATCTGGCCCCTGGCGGAAAGAGGTTCAGTGCCCAGGTCTGTGTTGCTTGCTGCCACCCTCAGGCTAGCAGTGGGAAACTTTTCTAGAGCTCTGATTTAAAGCAGTGTTTCTCAGGCTTTTTTTTTTTTTTTTTTTAAATATTTATTTATTTTTTAGGTGTAGATGGACACAACACAATGCCCTTATTTTTATGCGGTGTTGAGGATCGAACCTGGGTCCCACCTGTGCGAGGTGAGCGCTCTACCGTTGAGCCACAATCCCAGCCCTCTCAGGCTTTTTTTAACGCATGCTCTATCAGCCAGGAAGATTTTTGTCAGGCTCTTTCTTCTGCATTTTGAATTATAATTTTTTTTTCATTTTCCAGTAACAATTAATTATAATATTGACTTTTCTCAAACTATACACATCCTCATAGATTTTGATATGCTTCTGTCCATACCTTGAAAATTGGTACTAAAAGCATCTCAGAAGTCACTGATGGAGAAATATCAATAGATAATGAATGAAAACTGTTTGAGCTGGGCATGGTGCTACATACCTGCAATCCCAGCAACTTGGAAGGCTGAGGAAGGAGGATCACAAGTTTGAAACCAGCCATAGCAACTTAGTGAGACTCTCAGCAACTTACAGAGAGAGACTCTCTCAAAAAATAAAAAGGGATGGGGATGTAGCTCAGTGGTAAAGTGCCCCTAGGTTCAATCCCTAGTATGTATAAATAAATAAAATAAAATTTAAAAAACACAAATTTTTTTCTCTTTCGAGATGGGGGTCTTATTATGTTGCCCATGCTGGCCTTGAACCCCTGGGCTCAAGCAATCCTCCTGCCTTAGCCTCCCAAGTAGCTGTGACTATAGGCACATTCCACTGTGTCCAGCTAAAATACAATTTTCTAATGTCATTTCATTCTATAGAAATACTCACACATATACAAAAATATATGTGAAGGATGTTCACTATAGCACTGCATATAATAGCAAAGTTTTGGCAACAACTTAAATGATCATGGATGCATTATGGTTCACCTACACTATGGAATAGTTTTCAACCTTTAAAATGATGAGGTAGCTCTGCTTGTACCGATATGGAAAGACTGTCTAAGATACATGTACATATTCTCAGAACAATATGTACAATGTGAACTCTTTTCTAAAAAAAAGAGAAAAATAAAAATATCCTGTTTGTTGTATAAGAATACTGATAGACTCATTTGTAAATGAATAAAGAAAGGTCTGGAACAATACAGTCTAAAAAGCAAATCTTCCATGTATGTGGAAATACACAGAATGATACCAAAACGATTATTAAACTAAGACAAATTTTAAAAGGTACCTCCTCATATTAAGGGTGGTGGTAGAGACCAAAAAGACAAAACATAATCCTGATGTGAAAACAAATTCACTACAGAAAGATTATAACAGGCATCAATGCCCACCTACCCCAATGTCAAATACAGAGCTGACAGGCTTGTGGTCACTGGTTTTCAGGGCCATGTGGCTCTGGTAACTCAGCTGATTGATGTTCTTCCCTTTCCAGAGGACCCGGTCACACCAGGCAGGAGCACGACACTTCTCACTGAAATGCAAAGTCCATGCTGGGGAAACTCACAGCAACTACAGCAGGGTCCACTGCCTGGCTAGTGCTCTGGCTCAGGCAGGAAACAATGAGGCAAAGACATAGTATCCATGTGGCCTAGTGATCTAAGACAGCAGAACAAGTTGGGCCCACCAAGAAATAACATGCATCCAAATAACAGGGTTATTATCCAAAGCAATTATGAAAGCTCAAAGTCCAACACAGTTCAGACTGGTTAGAGAATCAGAGGCTCTTCATCCTCCTGTGGGGATTAGGAGAGTGTAAAAAGATGATATGAGAGTAGGCCTGGCCTTCAAGGACGGTGGTTAAGGGGACAGGCTGAACTCCTACTGCCTGGGTTCAAGTCCTGCCTCCACCACTTGCCTGTTTGGTAGGCTTTTTGATTTCTCTATGCCTCAACCCCAATCTCATACAATGATGATAATAAATAATACCTACCTCAGCAGGTTGTTGAGATGATTAAATGAGATAATAACGTGTCTCAAATAGTGTGTGGCACACAGTAAGCACTAATAAAAAGATTCTAAGTACTGTGTAATGACCAAGAACAAGCTTAATTGGAGTTATCTCATCACCCTAAGCTCAGCTGAAAAGTAAATCAGTATCAAGACATTATGGGGCTGGGGTTGTGGCTCAGAGGTAGAGCACTTGCCTAGCATGTGTGTGGCACTGGGTTTGATCCTCAACACCAGACAAAAATATTAAAAAAAAAAAAAAAGACTTATTATGGAGCAAAGCTTATGACAGTTAAAAGAAAATATTTGGGAAGGCTGGCTGCTTCATCAACAGATACTGACAGAAAATGTTTGACCAGAGTGGAAAACATGGGGAAAGAGAGGAAATTTATGTCCTTCTTAAGTCCATGAGGGCATGTGCTTCCCAGAATTCCCAGGTTTCCATTTGTTAAATCCACTGAATTTACCCCTGACCTACCTGGTGTCCCAGTCATCGGAACCGGTGTCATACTTATAGGTAGGTTGGAACGTGAGCTCACCCTCTGTGAAGCCTTCGAAGACAGTCTTTGCAGCAACTTGAATTTTCAGCTACATAAAAGGATGGGAGAAAAAATAACCTCAGAATAAAGAGTCAAACCTTGAACCAGTAAAGAGGAAATCAATTTGGAGTCTAAGCCGTACCTCAAAGGAAAAGGCCCTATAAGATAACTATATTTTGTAAGATTTTTGAATAGAAGCAAGCTGACCATGCATCTCATATACGGTTTTTAAGGATCTTTTATAAGAGCAAACCTGCATCCAAGGGGCATGAGTACCACCTTCCCAAGATGTCCTTAAGAAGACAAGGGACCACTTAGCATAGTTTTTCTCTCCCAAGTATCAAACACTTATCTGTGCAGTACAGTGGCTCCAATTATACAGAGATAAAACTGTGGTATGTAAAGTGGGAGAAGCTCTGTGCCTTGGTTTCCCCATCTGTAAATTTTGGGTTTGTAATAGACCCTACTTTATAGGGTCATTAGAAAGATCAACTGTCAACCTAAAACAGTGCCTAACACATTTTGAAAATAGCATCCTTCCTGTTGTATTAATTCTAGGACCTCTTTTGGATCACACTCAGAAGATATAAAAATTACATGTGTTCCTGCCTCTTCCTGGAACAATAAGCTTGGCACTGCATGGACTGGTGGGGGGAACTGTCGGCTCTAACATGAGGGTCAGGGTCGACCACCACTTACCCTCTTCCTGACAGTATTATTCTTTCAAAACACTATTAGGGCTGGGGTTGTAGCTCAGTGGTAGAGTGCTTGCCTGGCATGTGAGAGGCACTGGGTTCAATTCTCAGCACCACATATAAATAAATAAAATCAAGGTCCATCAACAACAACAAAAAACATTATTAAAGAAAAAGCAATAGGAAATAAGAAAACTCTAGGTGTAAAGGCAAGCTCATGGTTCTTGAACAGTACAGATATACTGTAAAGCATCTGCAGGCAGATAACACACAAAATGGGTGGTACTACTTCAGGAAAGAAGTAATAGAAGTCGAGTGGAAATGGGTATCAAATTATAAGGAAAACTGGAATGTCTCAGTCCAGAACACAGAGAGAAATAAACAGACAGATAGGGAACAAATTGGGTGAATGCTGACATGGAGATTAAGTAGAATAAAAGTAATTTACCCAGGAAAAGAGCTGGAGAGGGGAAAAAAAATGAGTCAATAAACAAAAGGAAAGACATTTCAGAGTTGGTTCTTTTCCTTTGATAAATCTGTACTGCAGAAGAAAGAGATAATAGAAAGATTTAGATTAATGACAATAACCTTAGTGATTATTAAAAGATGGGGACTCAGGAGACGAAAAAAGAAAAAGAACTTTGAACTCTGACCAATAAGCAGGAGTAGCCAGAAGAAAGCGAGAGAGAAACAGACTTCTCTTGACCTGAGAAATGACTGATGCTCTGAGAAAGAAATGCTAAGTCAAATGATGTCGGAGAATAGGTTACAGAACTGGCTCCTGGAGAAGGTGCAGGAAGGCCCTTAGAGCTGTCATTCACACTGGAGAAGTCTGGTAAGGAGAAGGATATAGGGAGCAGGAGGCTCCTTCTAAAAAAATTACTGAATCATCTTAAAGATACAAAATACTTTCTTTACAGAAGTTGGACCCTTCCGTGTCAACTTCAGACCTCTTGAATGAATGGAAGAGAACATGCTTTTGTTCCCAAAGGAGACAAGGTGCCTAGAGGAAAACATTTCTGAAGAGAGAAGCGCAGATGAAACAAAGAAATGGCTGGACAACATCAGGTCCTCAGGATCGCCTTCCAAACTAGAAGGAAAAAGCCAAGGGTTGGGAAGCTGAGCTTTCCTGTGCCCTTACAGTGGGGAGCAGATGCCTGAAGAGGACATAGGTGGCCATCTGTACCTGATCATATGCATACAGAGTTTGAAAGGCCTTCTCTTCGATGAGTTTTTTCACTTGTTCCACATCCAGTTCTTCTATTCTGTAGTTGAGATCCCCCAGCCACAAGATCACACTGTGAGGACAGAGCACAAAGGTAACAGAGTTTAGGAGGGTCTTTAATCTATCCTCTCCAGGGTGCTTCTGACATAAGGCCCCTGAAGCCCAGCCTCTTGGGAGCTGGGTGGGGAAGCGACTTAGCTGTTCCAAAAATTTTTCTCTCTTGCCCTCACATCCAATACCATGTCTAACATGCTGCCTACTCAATTATCTTGATCCAAGTTCATTTTAAACAGCCTTGAGTTCTCCTTGACTATTTTATTCTTAGATAATTAGAAAGACAGTCTAATGAGATCTAAAAGCAAGGTAAAAATTCACTCCTTTGCTGAGAAGTGGGAAAAAAAAGATAAAAAATTGAGAGTCATGCCAATCACCTAGAGACCTCCAAACCAGACTATGCCTTCATGCCACCTCTGCCTCTACGTTGCATCCCAGTCCACAAAACATACTCTCGGCCTTTGCTTCTAGATTGAACTCCTCTGAAACAAAACTCAATCTTTAGACAGGAGCTTGGATCTTAGCACCACATTACTGATTGGCTCATTCTGTACTCCTGGGCACAAGGTGACAGGTGGTTTATTGTATCTGCTGCTTTGGAAAAAAGCAAACCGAAGGATCCCTGATGATATCACACATCTCATGAAATCCAATACTATTTTATCTGAAGCCAACAAGCATGTCATAGAGAATCTGCACAGCTGTGTACACACATCCAAATAAATGCATCCACATGCTAAGAGCAGACCACAGACACTCGAGCTGCATTCTCACAAACTAGGATCCTGTGGTTCAAGAATGTGAGGAGCTCAGCTGTAAGACATACTCCCTGCTGGGGGTCTCAGGAGAGGCCCTGGAGGAGAAAAGCCATCCTGTTAGTATCTAGAACACCCACAAGCGAGGGACAGCTCCACTGCCACAGGCAAGGTGAGAGGTGTGACTTTGTTTATTCTATGGCAGGCACCGAGGCGAGGCGAGGCCCCAGCAGCTTCTTTGTCTTTGTCAAAGAAGTGGCAGAGGCTTCCACTATTACCATAAAGTCTGAAATTCTAAGGTTTTGAATTCAGACAAACAGCAAGTTGTAGATATAAACACAATAAGGATAATGAGCAAAAACTAATACAAGAAGCTCAAAGCAGCTGCAACTACAGCTTTGTAAAGCTGAACCAAGAGGAAAAAGTTGTGGGAGGCAAACAAGCGTGGTCCAACTCTCGTTTACCGCGATCTGGAAACAACAGACAGCAAATCCTAAAACACACTTGTAAACACTGTTTGAGATGCTTGCTCTTTGGTTGCTCTCTTCACAGTGTCAGGTCAAGGAAGATCCACACTGACTAAATATTATACTTGTCCTTGGACAAATGACGCTTGAGCATAATTCTAGGGGTCTGTCAGATGGTAATCAGGAAACTAAAAACTTCCAAGAGATATAATCCACAAGTAGCCAAGAGCTGGCAGACAGATACCCCCACTCCAGCAGTCATCTCCCCAGTAAGACACAGCCCACAACTCTGCACATCACACATGACAACTATTTGGAGAAGCCCAGACTCACTCATGCTTGTTGATGGTGAGAGGGGGGAGGCTTGGGTCCACCTGACAAAACTGCATTCGAGAACAAATGTCTTTATAGTCTTGGTTCCTCCTTTCATACTCTTCTGTGTGGGCTGCCAAGTGAGAATTCACGACGCAGATGCTGGTATTGTGCAGCTGGAACCTGATCGCCACGCCTCCTTTGTTACCCTATTAAAAGGATGCCCCCAAATCCAATTCACAACTTAATTGTGTTAGTCTTTTCAAGCCACAAACTTTCAAAATGTTTTTTTCTTAAATCATTTTCATAATAACCCTGTGAGGTTATTCTATTGAAAACAATTCCATGAAGGCAAAATAACTAGCCAGTCAGTGGGAGCAGAGCTCAGAGCCCGGCTCTCTCAACTGAGTGTTCTATTCTCTTATCATAGGTGAGCCACAGGCTCTCCCTTCATCACATGGGGTTCAGCTCTGCAGGAGAACCTAAGAACAGGACTCTAGTACCCTCAAGAAGAGAAGGAAACTGCAAACCTAATATCTTAGTCTTCCTTGGTAACCCAATGTAATTTCTGTACCATACTTCATGGGTTAAATGGCAGGATCAACCAGAAGCTCTAGCATTGAGTAAATACAGATGAGTGCTATTCAGGAAAATCAGCCAACAATTTACTACTATATGATTTCTACTATATGATTCCTTCCTTCCTTCCTTAAAATCAGCCAACAATTTACTACTATATGATTTCTACTATATGATTTCTACTATATGATTCCCTCCCTCCCTTTTCTTCTTTTTTTCTCTCT
>NW_026000082.1:26103591-26150167 GCF_001458135.2 Marmota marmota marmota | reverse complement strand
TCCTTCCTTCCTTCTTCCCTTCCTTCCTTCCTTCCTTCCTGGTTGTGGATGGACCTTTAATTTATTTATTTATATGTGGTGCTGAGAACTGAACCCAGGGTCTCACACATGCTAAGGCAAATACTCTTCCACTGAACTACAACTCCAGGCCCCTTTAAAAAATATATATATATATTTTAGTTGTAGATGGACAATTCAATACCTTTATTTTATTTATCTATTTTTATGTGGTGCTAAGGATCAAACAGTGCCTCACACATGCGAGGCAAGTGCTCTACCACTGAGCTACACCTCTAGCCCCCTACCACATGATTTCTAAAGTCTGCTCAATCCAGCCTTGCTTGAGGGTAAACTCAGCTTGTAACACTGACACTCTCAAACTAGGACACATGTGGTCGCTGCATCTCGAGATGCTGAGTTAAAACTTTAGGGGCCAAGGCCCTTATATGTCAGACACAACAACCCCAAACTTACCATCCTTCCCATGATTCCCGTCCCAACAGTCTCAGCTTCCACTTCTGAGATATACGCTGCATGTTCTTGTTTGACATACAACAGCAGCATAATCCCAACCAGTCGGATAAGCTTCACCTGAAGAACATCCCAGTCATGACATAAGATAGAAGGTGCAAACAGGTATAAATATCCCAAAGGAAAAGGGGTCTCAAAGATGGCTGAGAATATATCTCCTTCTTCATGTCAGAACACAAGGCATGCTACATGATAACAGAAGAGCTTACAAGCACCAAAGCCCTGTGTCTTTCCCACCCAGAGATACCCCTTTGGAGGCCCTGGAACTGAAAACAGCAGCATAATTATGACTGGCTTACAATAAAGATGATGAAAAGGGTGAAAAATTATCTTAGACTTTCCCTATGCGCAGTAACATAAAAGTAAAAGGTCCCTGACTCCTTTCTTACCTTTGCATATTTGGCGTCTGGATGAAGACCCTCTGACACAGCTTTAAACCATTCTTCTTCCTTTGGGGTATCATGAAAGAAAAAGGCTTCCTTACTCAAGTCGAGTTCCTGGAATCTATTGGAGAAGCAACAAGTTAATAGAGAAATGCAATATGCAAATAATACATTCTTGAATTGATTTACGTGCATAAGTACTAGCTGTCTAAGCTGAACTGCAGGACCTTCAGGAGGGAAGAAAGATAAACACTTGGAGCCAAAGAACTAAACACCATGGAATTTACCAGGTACTTTTGCAAACATCAGCCCATTTCCTCTTCATGACCCAGACTACGAAGTAGTTTAGCAGCATGCCCATTTTATATCTGCAATCACTAGTTCACATAAGCCCAAGTGGCAAACTGGGATTCAAATCTAGGTCTATGTGAACTCCAAATTCTACTTTTTTCCAATATACAAAACAGCTTCCTTTGCTGCCACTCCCCACTAACAGTACCCAGTACAATGATGAGAGAAGAGAAAGGGGAAAAAAAAATAAATGACTATTTGAGTGCATAAGTGCAAACCTGTAATCCCAAATACATAGGAGGCTGAGGCAGGAGAATCTCAAGGGCAAGGCCAGTCTGGGTAACTAAGTGAGACTCTGTCTCAAAAAAGAAAAAGAAAGGGCCAAGAATGTAGCTCAGTGGTGGAGGACTCCTGGATTTAATCCCCAGTACTTAAAAAAGAAAAAAAAAGCAGCACACAGTGGCGCACACCTGTCATCCCAGCAGCTTGGGAGGCTAAGACAGGAGAATTGCAAGTTCCTCAACAACTGCAATGCACTAAGCAACTCAGTGAGACCCTGTCTCTAAGTAAATACAAAATAGGGCTGGGGATGTGGCTCAGTGGTCCAGTACCCCTGAGTTCAATCCCCAATATCCAAAAAAAAAAAAAAATACTAATCTATGGGACTTAGTTTCCTTCCCTGGCAAAAGGTATTTTTGTTTTGTGACCAAAAGGGTGTTGAATGCCTAAGTAATGAAATTCAGTTCAGGACGCACTGATTTTAACAGAAATCTACACTAAAAATCAAATATGAGCATTTCAATGCCATGCACAGCACTTTGCTGGACCTTTGTGTACCAGGAGAAGAACATCAAGCAGAGAAGCAGCGATTAAACGTGCACTCAGTTTTCAATTCCTTCACTGTCCTGAAAACTCAGCTACATGTCCAAGTCCCCATGACCACAGCTGTACATACATTCTGAGGAAAGAAGAGACTTCTAGGAGAGAAGCACTCACCCTACACAGTACACATCTGGGGCCTGGATACCATGGCTCAGCCAAGGGCGGAGGCATTCTTTAGGGGACTGTCCATTCACATTGTAAGTTCCCACAAAAAACCTGTCATCAAAGAGAATTGATCAGTGACCTGGAAGCACTGAGGAGAGACTGGGGAAAGCATTTATGCTGATTTTACCTAGTTTCGGTCTCTACACAGTGGCATTTTAAGACATAGAAATGTCATATTTAACCAGGACCAGTGACTATGGCATCAAGGGTGACTAGCAGACTCCATGATGTCTGTTGCTTTTGTGATAAAGAATTCACACAACACAGACGCACCCTGAACATTCTTATTTCCCTTCAACAGCCACTACGGAGCCATCATCCACAAAACGATTGCTTACCCTGTGTATGCTACTCAAGTGAGAAATGCCTTGGAAGTTACTTTTGGCAAGGAAACAACACCAGTGCTCAGAAGGTTATTACTTTACCATAACTAACTATTTATATCTCTAGAAAAAATGTTATTTTGACTTGTAATCCCATTAAAGATCCAGCAGAATCCTGCAACCTTTATTCATTTAACTTTTTAAAAAATAATTTCTTATTTTTATTTTTTAAATTTATTTTTATCAGGTATACGTGACAGCAGAATGTATTTTGATTCATTGTCCCCAACTGCAGCACAACTTTATGTTTCTATGGTTGTACACGATGTAGCACATCACACCATATGTACAGTCACACTTTTACATTTTTTTAGTTGTAGGGGCTGGGGTTGTGGCTCAGTGGCAGAGTGCTTGCTAGCCTGTGTGAGACACTGGGTTCAATTCTCAGCATCACATATAAACAAATAAATAAATAAAGGCCCATCAATAACTAATAAAATTTTTTAAATACATATTTTTTTAGTTGTAGATGAACACACAGTAACTTTATTTCTATGTGGTGCTGAGGATGGAACCCAGTACCTCACATATGTGATGCAAGCGTTTTACCATGGAGCCACAGTCCCAGCGCTTTTATTCATTTAACTTTTGGTAATCCTATAAAAAAAGATTACCAAACACTAACTGACTATATTTTAAATGATTTCTTCAGAGGCTCAGAATGACTAAAGGAATAGAAGACCTGAGACTGATACACAAACTCAGGATATATCTCTTTCTTCTGTATCTATTTCTGCAAGTATTTTGGTAGCTATCTGCCAGCTGTGCCACTCCCACAGTGCCTGCCTGGAAGAGATACAGGAAAAATGCCTGTAATGAAGAGTGAATGCAGTTACTCATATTGAAAAGGAAAGGAGAAATTCTACAGAATTATTTGCTTCAAAATCCAGGATATGGTGGAAAGTGCTTAAATTCCAGAGAACTGAATGATCATTTTGCTTTGAAAACTATTTATGACCCTATTAGTTACCTGAAGTTTTGGACATAGGTATAATCCTCTTCTTTCTGTATCAGATGTGATTTCACAATTGTATCTCGCAGTCCAAACTTCTGCATGGATAACATATGAGCCTTGTTTGATACTGTGATATTGGAGGAGCGAACCATGTCCGTGATCTCAGACTTGGATTTATTCTGTCTGGAAAAAAATAAAAACTTTTTTTCATATTTTTTTTAAAAGAGAGAGTGAGAGAGGGAGAGAATTTTAATATTTATTTTTTAGTTATTGGCGGACACAACATATCTTTGTTTTGTATGTGGTGCTGAGGATCGAACCCGGGCCACACGCATGCCAGGCGAGCGCGCTACCGCTTGAGCCACATCCCCAGCGCCTTTTTTTTTTTTTTTTCCATATTTTGATGAGTTCTCCATGGCAAAATAAATGAGTATGAAGCTAGAAATCCCCACACATTAGCATCCGAATCACAGAAGACTAAAGAAGCCAAATTTGCCAAAGAAACACTACTTCTATGGGGAATTAAGTGAACTTATGTGTTGTTGATTGCATAGTGGACTGGTCTAGAGTCTCTTCTGATAATACAGTCATAGAATCTTAGGCTAGAAGGTGATCTTAAAGATATATCTAATAATTCATTCATTCATTTTCTTTTTTTTTTCTTTCTTCTTTTTTTCCCCTCCCTTTTTGGTACTGAAGATTTAATTCAGGGGTACTTTAACACTGAGCTACACCCCAGTCCTTTTTATTTTGAGACAGGTTCTTGCTAAATTGCTGAGGCTGGCCTCAAACTTGCAATCCTCCTGCCTCAGCCTCCTAAGTGGCTGGGATTACAGGAGTACCTGGCTTCATTCACTTTCTCTTCCTTTCTTTCTTTTTTATTTTTGCATGTGGTACTGGGAATTGAACCCAGTGACACGCCACTACTTAGCTATATCCCCAGCCCTTTCAATTAGTATTTTTTAAAAATTTGGTACCAGGGATTAGACCCAGAGGCACTTTACCTCTAAACCACATCCCCAGCCAGCCCTTTATTCTATTTTATTTAGATACAGAGTCTCACCAAGTTGCTTAGGGCCTCACTAAGTTTCTGAGGCTGGCTTTGAACTCACAAACTTCCTATCTCAGCCCCCTGAGCGGCTGGGATTACAGGTGTGCATCACCACACACAGCTATGTATTTTTTTAAACTTTGAAACAGAGTCTTACTAAATTGCTGAGACTACTTGTACTTGAGAACCTCTTACCTCAACCTGCCAGGGCACTGGAGTTACAGATGTGCACTACCAGGTCTGACAATTCATTCATTTTCAAGTGAGAAAAAAAAAACAAAAAACCAGCATCACCCATGATTTGGCCCATTGGATGGTGGCAGAGTGCTTAGATTCAGATCTGATGTGTCACAAGATGATAAAACCCTTGATTTGATAATTTTACTCTGCATCTCTAGTCCACAGGAATAATCCAAAATAAAAAGACAATTAAAATATATTTCATTATTATTTATGTAGTACTTATACTACAAATTATGTGCAACGTAAGCAAAATTTGACATATCGACCTCACAGAACCCTATATAACAGCTCAAGAAATTTTTGTTGAAGGTTACTTGGTGAACTAAGATATGTAAGACACTTAAAACAATCTTGAGGGGTGGGGGTACTGAGAATTGAATCCAAGGGCACTTTATCACTAAGCTACATCCCCAGCCCTTTTTTAAAATTTTTTTTCAGTTATAGATGAACACAATACCTTTATTTTATTTGTTTTTATTTTTATGTGGTGCCAGGGACCAAACCCAGTGCCTCACACATGCTAGACAAGTGCTCTACCACTAGCCACAACCCTGGCCCCCACAGCCCTTTTAGAGACAGGGGCCTCAAACTTAGGATCCTCCTGCCTCAGCCTCTCAAAATTGCTGGGATTACAAGTATGCTCCACCACACCTGGCTACACAACCCTGGCCCCCACAGCCCTTTTAGAGACAGGATTTCACTAAATTGCCGAAGCTGGCCTCAAACTTAGGATCCTCCTGCCTCAGCCTCTCAAAATTGCTGGGATTATAAGTATGCCCCACCACAGCTGGCTACAACAATTTTGCATGTATACTATTACTATCATTATAGACTAACTAAGACTATGTAAATGTACCTGTGTACACCAAGATGACTTGAATGAGGTGAGAATGATAGCTCTAGCTACAATTAAATTTGCAAGATTGCTCATTGTTTTTTTTTTTTTTTGGTGGTGCTAGGGATTGAATCCAGAGCCTTGTGCATGCGAGACAAGCACTCTACTAACTGAGCTATCTCCCCAGCCCCTGCTCACTGCTTCTTAAATGCTTAATTAAAATACTGACATAAGTAAGAAAGGCCAGTTTAATCTTGACCAGATGATTCTGGCTATGATCAATAGCGGGCACTGGAGTATAGACTAATGCACAAGGGGCAGGGGGATTAAAAAAGGAAAAAAGAAAGAAGTATCTTCAGCATCAGGAAACTCCTAAAAGAATGAGAGGGAAAAGATCAAATATTTCTAATTTTCTACATTCCCAATCGAGGGTTAGAATGCCACGTTTCAAATCCTAGATCAGCCACTTGCTAGTTCTGGGACCTTGGGTGACTCATGTAAATTCTTTATTACCTGAGTTGCCTTAGCTGCCAAACAGAGAAAAGTAGTTAGCCTTTAGGTCAAAGACAGTCCATGTAAGAGGATGATGCTGGCGTACATAGTAAGGGCTCCATGGATATCAGTATTAAGGACATGTCTTACGCCAGCTGCCTGGGCCAATTTACATCACATGCAGTAGTGGTCTTGGTTCTCTACTGAGGGGAACCTCAGTCCTAAGAGATACAAATAAAGGAAGAGCTTCATTACCTCGGGAGCAAGCTTTCTGGTTTATCCTGACCCCCGGAGCTTTGGTCCACAAGTAGACCTTTCTCATTCAGCCTTGAATTGTTGAAGTTTGAACCACCTAAAGAGAAGGAGAAGGAATTAAAACCCACTAAACATATACTTTAACATACCAGACCACAATTTTCCCAAATGTCAGCCTAAGAATCACAGGTAGTCTGCGGAGAGCTCGGAAGCACGGGAAAGGCCCATGCCAGTGTCTGGGTGAAGTCCCACTGGGCGGATAGAGAAAAAGGACTTCACCTGGAAGTCTTTACTGCTGACTAACCATGCTAGCTACTCTTCACTCCCATTTCTTGGGGACAGGGTGTATTATACTAAGAATAAAACTCTAAAATCTGAAAACCCAAGTTGTATCTTATGCTTTATTATTTATTGATCTTTTGACTTTGAATAAGCCACCCTCTCTTTTTTATTTATTGGGGGAAAGGTACTGGGGATTGAACTCAGTGGCACTTTACCAACGAAATTCATCCCCAGACCTTTTTATTTTTGACTTTGAGACAGGTCTTCCTAAATTGCTGAGGGTCTCGCTAAATTGTTGCATCTGGCCTGAACTTTGCGTTCCTCCTGCCTCAGCCTCCTCATTTGCTGGAAGTACAGGCATGTGCCAGCACACCCAGCCCCACCCTCTTAATCTCAGTAATTTGACTTGTCCTGCCTTTGTTCCGGGTTTAGCAATCAAATGAGCTGACATGTAAGGGTAAGCACTTTAATAGCCACCGACATATCATAAAATAGAAGATAGTGATCTTATTACCATCTTCTGCAAGTGAGATTGTGGCTCCAAGGAAGAGAAAGGCAAAGGTCAAGAGATCTAAAATTGGAAAGGGTTTAAGTGCTATGGGAATGAGAAGTGCCTTAAAAACCAAAGAGCCCAAGGACTCTCAACAAAGAAATATTTGGAGAGATTTGTAAAACCAAGATAAACCTAAAAAGGAAATTAATCTGCCAAGAACTTTTCCTCCTTAGAAGCCAAAATTCTAGTCAACAGGGAACAAGACAAAGCCACAGAGAGGCAACATCAATTCACAAATTATGGGAGGGAAGACGCGTGAAACACTGCAGAAGAATTCTGCTCTGGGGGGCTGGGGATGTGGCTCAAGCGGTAGCGTGCTCGCCTGGCATGCGTGCGGCCCAGGTTCGATCCTCAGCACCACATACAAACAAAGATGTTGTGTCCGCCGAAAACTAAAATAAATAAATAAATATTAAAAAAAAAAAGAATTCTGCTCTGAAGACTGTTACTAAACATGGATTTCTCACTGACTTTATCATTGTTTATAATAGTGTATGCTTATGTGTACATCTGTATATCTTGCTATATTTTAGTAATGAATTGGGAAAGTCAAACTTTCATCTGCTTTATTAATAAAAGCACAAAAGACCTGAAAAAAAAAAAAACCAACAAAGTTTTCAAAAGTAAAAATAAAAATAGTTTTTATTTTATTAACATGAAAATAGTTACATTTCAGCACCTCCAATCAATCCCAAACGCTGTGAATGTTTATGCCCCTCCCTTCCATATATGGAAATCATAAGCCCCAAAATGATGGTATTAGGAGGTGAAACCTGCAGGAGGTGTTTAGGTCATGAGGTGAGCCCTCTGAAATGGGATTAGTGCCCACATGTAGGGATGAGGAAACAAGAGTTCCTACTCTTGCCACATGAGGACACAGAGGAGGCAGTCACAGGTAAATCAGGAAGTGGGCCCTAGCCAGACACTGAATTCTACTGGAGCCTTGATCCTGTACTTCCCTATCTCCAGAACTGTGGGAAACAATCTGTCATTATTTTTTTTCTGGCAGAGGGCGGGGACCAGAGATTGAACTCAGGGGCATTGGGCCACTGAGCCACATCCCCAGCCTTATTTTGTATTTTATTTAGAGACAGGGTCTCACTGAGTTGCTTAGCACCTCACTTTTGCTGAGGCTGGCTTTGAACTTGCGATCCTCCTACCTCAGCCTCCTGAACTGCTGGGGTTACTGGTATGTGCCACTGTGCCTGGTGGCAAACAAATCTGTCATTAACAGCCATCCATATTATGTATTTTATTATGAAAAACAGTGGTCTGAAAGGACTAGGACATAAAGGCCTTTCAATTTGGCTTTGGAAATGCCCCTCGAATCCTTATAGCCTATCCCCAATGTCACTGCAGCAATCGGTTACCAGTATTTCAACTGAATGACTACAAGAGCTTCAACTAGCCTCCCTGCCTCTTTTCTTTTTTGCGGGGATACCAGGGATTGAACTCAGGGGCACTCAGATACTGAGCCAAATCCCAGCCCTCTTTTGTATTTTATTTAAAGACAGGGTCTCACTGAGTTGCTATGCCTCACTTTTGCTGAGACTGGCTTTGAACTCGTGATCCTCCTGTCTCAGCCTCCTGAGCTGCTGGGATTACAGGTGTGTGCCACTGAGCCCAGCAGATTTTTTTTTCTTCTTTAAGTAAATCTGCTCACCTCAGATTTCCACTGAATAATCCCAATCCCTTCATATGGTGGCCAAGGTTCTTTCTCGTTTGGATGCTGCCACCTCTCATCAGTCCTCTGGCCACTACCTGCTTGATACCAGGCTGTAAGCACATCAAAGTCACTGCAGCTATGCAAAGATCCCATCAGAAACCACTTTCCTGCCAGGCATGGTGGTGCATGCCTGCAATCCGAGCAGCTCAGGAGGCTGAGGCAGGAGGATCAGTAGTTCAAAGCCAGCTTTAGCAACTACAAAGCATTAAGCAACTCAGTGAGACCCTGTCTNGCAACAGAAAACACTAGGTGTGAATCCCTTAGGTGCCATACAAATACATATTATCCCAGCT
The DNA here is from genome assembly GCF_001458135.2 of Marmota marmota marmota. Lineage (NCBI taxonomy): Eukaryota > Metazoa > Chordata > Mammalia > Rodentia > Sciuridae > Marmota > Marmota marmota. Next base: position 26,140,847 of record NW_026000082.1, on the reverse strand, counting down.
TAAACTTGTGGTATTCTTTTGGGATATTCAAAGTGATCTTCCCATTACCTTCAGTGCACAATGAAAACAAGAAACGGAGAATTAGAACAGGTTGTTTTAAGTCCTGTTGTCCCCAGGGTTACTTAAAAATTACTTCTGGAAACCAAATGCCCAGCTGGATTCTACTCTTGCTTTTTCAGTAAGCTATGCAGCTTAAAGAACTAAGTTTTTAAAAAATATATATAATATATATATATTTTTTAGTTGTTGACTTTTATTTTATTTATTTATATATGGTGCTGAGAATCAAACCCAGGGCCTAAAACATGCTAGGGAAATGCTCTACCACTGAGCCATAACCGCAGCCCAAGAACTGAGCTTTCAAGTTAGTGAACAGCATGCCAGGTTAAGAATGTCTGAAATTTTAAAAAAATTACAATGCCAGTTGCTGTCAAGGATAGAGGCCAATACTCATTTCACTGAATATAAACATAGAAAATGGTACAGCTACTCTGGAAGACAATTTGTCACTTTCCTCCAAAGCTAAATAGTATTACCATTTGACCAAACAATCACACTCACAGGTACCTATTAATTTGTAAATTTATGCCTACATAAAGAACTGCACCCAAATGTTTATAGCTTTACTTACAATTGCCCAAACTAAAAGCAACCAAGATATCTTTCAATGAGTGAACTGATAAACGGGAATACATTCATATAAATATTTTCAGAAATAAAAAAGAATGTGTTATCAAACCTCAAAAGACAATAATGGGGCTGTGGATATAGCCCAGTTGGTAGAGTGCTTGCCTCACATGCACAAGGCCCTGGGGTCAATCCCCAGAACCACAAAATAAAAAATAAAAACCCATAGGACATTATAGCACAAAGAATGAACCTTAATATATGCAATTTTTTTCAAGAGACAGGGTCTCTCTCTGTTGTACAGACTGGCCCTGAACTCTTAGGCTCAAGGGATCCTCCTGCCTCAGCCTCCCAAGCAAGTGGGACCAAGCAGTTTCCATGGCACCAGGCTCTAATGAATACAAATTTCAAAAAATCATTTAGGACTTAGCATGTGCAAAGCCCTGAGTTTGATCCCCAGCACTGCAAAAACCAAACAATACAAAAAATCATTTAGGAAATCAGGGTATCCTGGAGTGAATATAGAAAATGACAAAAAAGGGCTGGGGATGTGGCTCAAGCGGTAGGGCGCTCGCCTGGCAAGCATGCGGCCCGGGTTCGATCCTCAGCACCACATACAAACAAAGATGTTGTGTCCGCCGAAAACTAAAAAATAAATATTAAAAATTCTCTCTCTCTCTCTCTCTCTCCCTCCCTCCCTCTCTCACTCTATCTTTAAAGAAAAAAAAAGTGTTTAAAAAAAAGAAAATGACAAAAAAAAAAAAAAAAATCAAACTCTATCCCAAATGTATGAAACAAACACACTGAGAGGGGTAGGGGAAATTTCTAAGTAATTTCAGCAATGAGTGGAGTCTATCAGACTAACAGCAAATGGAACTGTATGTAAGCACTGTGCTCTCGTTGACAGCACTGTCCCATGAGGGTATGGATTAACAATTCTGAACCCACTACACATGTACACTGGTTTAAACAATAGCATGAATTGATGGTGAGTGGTGGGAGACAGGTTTCCCACTGTTGGAGTGGGAGGTTGCAGATAAAGCAAAGGGAAGAAGCTAGAATAATCCATGTAGCAAGGAATTAAAGTTGAAGACATCTTATGCATTCATATTCAGCCTAATATAGAGTTACATGTAGAAATATTTATGGATGTATATATATATACATAATAAGAATATATACACATATTTCCTTGCTCTGTCAGTTGAGAGGACCTAGAACCAAGAACACAGCAACGAGCACACTCTAATGCTCAGATCTTGGTTTCTTTCTTTGTTGGGTTTTTGCTTTTGTACTGAGGATTGAACCTAGGGACACCTAATCACTAAGCCACAACCCCAACCCTCTTTAAGATAGGATCTTGCTAAATTGCTGAGGTTGGCCTCAAACTTAACAATCCTCCTGCCTAAGCCTCCTGAGTCACTGGGATTACAGGCGGGTGCCCTGTGCCTGACTTCAGACCTTGATTTCTCATATTGTTCTCCAATAAAAGGAACCAGAGCTCCTGGGAAGGATGACTATTTTAGGACTGGAACAGAAAATGTACAAAATGAGCCCTAAACATCTTGTAGTGCCAGAAATCAAGAAAGTGCTGGGGGTTAAAATAAAAATAAAAACCAACCCAGCCACAATAATGAGGATAGTTAAAGGGACACAGCAGCCAACTGAGAGAGTGAAAGAACTCCCAACGGCCAAAGTGGGAACAACTGAGCAATAAAATAAAGTAGCGCTGGATTATAACTCAATGTATAAAATAAGTGTCCATTGGTCCATGTTGATACAAAACTGAATAAAAAAATACATGGGAGAGAAGAGACAAATCTTCCATGAAGAATTCCAAATAACTTATAGAGACAGCTCCATCTCCAAGGAGGCAGAGCATGACTTCCCACTCTTCAAGCACGGGCTGCATACAGTGACTTCCTTCCAAAGAGTACAGTATGGACATGGGAAAAATGAAAGCTTTATGGTGGAGAAACCTAACAAAAACTTCCTGGGCCACGTGGCCAAGTTTCATATCAAACAGCATAGGTCATGTTAGTGTGCACCTTTGATGTAGCACGATAAGAACGAAACCTCACCTCTGAGGTGCTCCCATAGTCTAATGAGAAAAACATCAGATGAATCCAAATGGGGGGTCTTGACCAGTACCCTCAGAACTGTCAAGGTTGTGAAAAACAAGGGACATCTCAGCCAAGAGCCCAAGGAGACAGGACAACTAAATCTAATGTGGTGACCTAGATGGGACCCTGGAGCGGAAAAGTACATTAGGTAAAATCCAAGGGAATGGGAACAGATTCTGGATTTCACATCCCAGCCTCTTCTCAACCCCTGCGATTGGCCCTGTCTCCACTGCAACTGCTTGTGTCAAGATGCCCATAACCTTCATGTTGCCAAATCCCAATGTCAGTTCTCAGTCTTCAGCCCAGTCTACTTCCACCTCTTTGCAGTACTTGATGGATGATCACTTCCTCCTTCCATGAACACTTTCTTTAGTCCAGGAAGGCTCATTTCTTTCTCCACACCCTGCCCCCATGCCCCCAGGGAGACCCCAGGCAAGGCTTCAGACTCAGACTTCCTCTCTAACTTTTCCTCATCTAAAGATCTCACAGCCTCAAGGTTTTAAAAACCACCAATATGCCAATCACTCCATCACAGACCTTCCAGGTTCTTATGCCCCACCTCCCTGCTCTGCTTTCTTCACCTCAGTTAAATGTCAAGTCATTCAACAGACTAAAAATCCAGGATCCACCCATGACTTTTTCCTTCTCACATCTACAACTAATTCATTAGCAACTCTGGCAAGTTCTACTTTTAAAAATATACCCAGAAGTTGCCAGGCGCGGTGATGCACACCTGTAATCCCAGCGGCTCTGGAGCTGAGACAGGAGGATTGTGAGTTCAAACCCAGACTCAGCAACTACAAGGCACTAAGCAACTCAGTGAGACCCTGACTCTAAATAAAATACAAAATATTTTAGGGAATGTGACTCAGTGGTCGAGTGCCTTGAGTTCAATCCCCAGTACTCGCTTCAAAAAAAAAAAAAAATACACACACACACACAAAATTCTCACTGAGACTACAACAGCAGCTTCCTAACTGTCTTGTGTGCTACTATGTACACCCCAAGAGTCAGTTTCCCAAACAGCAGATGGAATAAACTTTGAAAAAAAAATCACATCACTATATCAGAAGGAACTTCAAGTAGCTTCCCATCACCTTGAGAATAAAATCCAACCCCCTCATCAGAGTTTTATAAGACTAGGCCTCTAATGCCTCTCCAACCTCACTCACTGAGACCCTGCCACACTTCATTTTTGGCTGTTCCTGGGGCACACCAAGCTCATTACCGACTCAGGACCTTTGCTATTACTGGTCCCTCTGTCTGAAATGTGCTTCCTCTGGACCCCATCCATCACTCCCTTTCATTACAAAGGTCTAACACTTACTCTGACACTACCTGAGTCCCTGCCACCTCACACCACTCCTTGCCCTTAATTCAGAGGCTCCTAAATTTTCTCAGTCCACAGCACCCTCCTTCTCAATCATTTTTTCAAGACACCTTGAAGCCACTAGAAATATCTAACAGTTTTAAGTAGTTAGTGCCAAATAAATTAATATGTATGTAAGTCCTCACAACTTAGTAGCAGTTTTGTTTTTTGTTTGTTGGTTGGTACTGAGGACTGAATCTGGGGTGTTTTATCCTTGAGCTACATCTCATTCCTTTTTATTTTTGAGACAGAGCCTTCCTAAATTGCTGAGGGTCTCACTAAATTGTTGAAGTTGACCTTGAACTTTTGATTCTCCTGCCTCAACCTCCTCAGTTGCTGGTGGGATTACAGGTGTGCACCACCACACCCAGCTTCCATTCCATCTTAAGCAAAATTACTGGGCTGGGAATACAGCTCAGAGCACTTGTCCAGAATCTCTGAGGTCCTGGGTTCCATCCCTAGCACCACCAAAACAAAACACTAACAAAAATTAATCACAATTACTCACCAATGTATGCCTGTTATACTACACAACTTCTCAAACCTTGGAATCAGGTGGACATCACATATAAAATATTTCACATGGTTTAAGCACAGTATAGCACAGTATAGCACAGTATTAGATATTGAACATATCTAATCCAAAATGTCCAAAATCCAAAACTTTTTGAGTACCACCATGATGCCACAGTGGAAAATTCTACACCACCAAACTTAGTTTCATGCAACTCAGTGAGACCCTGTCTCTAAATAAAATACAAAATATTTTAGGGAATGTGACTCAGTGGTCACATTATTAAGGATATTGCACAAAATTACCTCCTGGCTATGTGTATGATATATATGAAACACAGTGAATTTCATGTTTTATCCTTGAGCTATATCTCCACAATCTGGAAAACAAATCCATTAACTGAAACATTTTCAGTCTCAAGCATTTTGGACAGGGATGTGCATTAAATCACAGCAGCCACCAAAACCCAAGTTTCTAAAAATATGATCTCAAAAAGGAATACAGCACTCTCCACTGATGAAACTGTGAGCCAGTGGTTCCTGTTTACCCTGAAAAGTTTTAAATCTCCCACAATGTCCCTGTGAGTGTCACTGCAGAGCCTCAGCTCTGTGTGCTTTAACGCACAGTTTGGGAATGACAGCCCAGCTTTTAAAATGTTTTTCCTCTTAGAATTAGTACCATTTGAAGGGCTGGGGGTGGAGCTCAGTGGTAGAGCACTGCCTAGCATGAGGCCCTGGGTTCAATCCCCAGCACTACAAAAATAAAATAACCACTACCCTTTGATATTACATCACATTTATAATAAAATTTTATTTATTTATTATTGGATGCCATCCTCACTAAAAGTTACACCCTATGAGGCAAGACTGCCTTCATGCTATTTCCCCGAGATGCATCCAGGGACTGGGGCGCAACAGACATTCAATGTATTACAGACATGAAAGAATCAATTACAGTCAAAGTCCCACTTGACCATTACCTTCCTGTGTGACTTGAGAAGTCACTTTCTCTCTTTGGGTCTTAGTTTCTTCATCTATAAAACAGGGACTTCAACATTAACAGTTCCTGGGGCTTTATAACATGCAAAGGCACCTGCACTTTTCACAGGAATGTCAGTGCTTTCTAATTACATCCTCAGGATTTTCTTTCTTTGGATACTTCCTAACTGCCAGGCTGAAATGACATCTCCTGGGGACAAATGGTCTGCCCCTGTGGATTCGGCTTATGTCCATGGGTAGGAAGCACGCTGGTGGGGAAACCGCCCTGCAGACCTACATCTTGCCAATGCTCTCACATGGGATCTCTCCCTGGACTCAGTCCAGCAAGGCTGGACATCTTCATTCATGACTCCACAGATGGAAACTTTAAGGCAGGATTTGGGGAATTTCCAGCCACAGGACAGTCTTCTCAGAACTTCTTTTCCCCAGAATATGGCACAGAAGCTGATTGTCAGCAGCTCCTTAGCAAATTTACCATTAGAAAATACCATGATTCCCTCTCTGGCCACAACTTCCTGTCCTGTCTCCTCTCTTGCTCCCCGACTCCCACTCTGCCCTTTTTTCCCACCTCAGACCCCCAATCCATTGTCAGCCAATTTAATAGGTCACTTCTGGGATCTTTTCTTTCTTTTCACACTCAGTTATCAAGTCTATGAATTTCCTCTGATAAACACCTTTAAACCTGACACTTGTCCCTGTCCCCACCGACATGCCTTAGTTCAGGCCTTCAATATTTCTGCAAAGCCCAAAATGATTTCTTTACCTCCATCTTCACCTCTCCAAATCAGCCTGCCACCACGTGGAAAACACAATCTCAGCAGCTCATTATTGTGTGTAAAATCCCTCAACAATAATAAGACTTTTGGATTAAAATTAATCTCTGAGTTACACACAAGGTCCTTTATAATCAGCTGCAGAGTACCTCTTAGCCCATCCCACCCCCTCTCCAGCCTGTCCTCCCCACTCCTCAATCCAGTCACACCAATTTACCTTTCCAGATGATGCCTCCTCATACTATCCCTGATCCTGGGTATATTTTTTTCCTACTATTATCAAGTATTTATTTTACACTTTGCAAAGTTGATCCTGAGTGTATCCTAACCTCCATCACATGGTGGACTACAAACTCATTCTTCAACTTCAAGACTCAGCTCAGGAGCCATCTTCAGAAAGCTGTCTCTAGCCCTCTTCTCACATCCTCACAAAGTGTCCAGGCATTCTTCATAATGGAATCATAACTGGGCTTATCTGGTTTTGTCTTACCTCTCAGTGGCTTCTGCCTTGCCATAATACAGGGCCCCTACTAGGCAGTCAGGAAATGCATACTTAACAAATGGACTCAATTCTTCTTATGTTCAGGTCATTTCTCAGTGGTGATTTCTGGGTGCCTCCCCCATGACCACCTTTCATGCCTACAACTAATGGCATTTCCCAGTAGGAAACTACCTAGTAAGTCAACCGTAGTAACAACTCCAGCTTGAAAGAACACAGTAAAAGAAAGGTGGGAGCATCTCATGAAGATGGAAGGGAGATCAGCAGAGTAGAGGAAAGGGACAAGCGGGGGGAACTAAGGAAGGAAGGGGATTTACTGGGGATCAGTTTGACCAAAATAGACTGCTATGTTGTGTGCATATACAAACGGGTAACAATAAATCCCACCATTGTGTACAACTATAATGCACTGATTAAAAAATATGGGGGGGGAACCCTCCAGCTTCATCTCAATGTGAAAAAAGTACAGAATGTTGGAATTGTCTTGCAACTTCTGCACTTTGCACCACACATCTTAGGGACTCAAAACTCCTCTTGCATGCCTTCCTAAATAGACAGTGTTGGCTCCTGAGGCTTCCTCCTCAGCCTGAGCAGCAGTGTATCCTGAGAGAGCCCTACAATCCCTTATCTGAAACCCTCTGAGCCAAATGCATTTTGAAATGAATTTGGGGGTTTTAGAAAGATAATACACTACCTGTACCATATACTACAATAACCCCAGCAGAGTATGTGGCATAGTATAACTCATGAATAATGACACTTAGTGGGATAAATAAAGCCTATAAATAGTCTCATATCAGTAAAAGCAATTCTTACTGCCAAACTGAGCCCAAATTAAGCTTGGTCCAAACTTACCAGAAAATTATTTTCAGCCTTCAGAGCTTTCAGGATCTCAGAACTGCCAATAAGGCACTGAGGGTGGCAGCTGTGAGTATGCCCTGATGTATCCAAATCCATCAGAAAGGGGTGTTGCATAAGTCAATGTACATACATATCATATTTATAACCACACATATGTGTTATAGAGACACATATTGCTACAGCTGGGATGTGGCTTGCCCCCAAAGGTTCACTAGAAGCTTAATCCTCAGTGTGGCAATGTTGAATGGTGGTGGATCCTTTCAGAGGTGGGGTCTATGGGAAGGTAATTTGGTAAATGGGAGTGGTATTTTGAACTATTAGGGGTTCTTCAAAAGTGAATTGTTATAATTCAAGCACAGTGAGTGGTGCATACCTATAAACCCAACAACTCAGGAGGCTGAAGCAGGAGGTCAGCCTCAGCAACTCGGCAAGACCCTGTCTCAAAAATAAAAAGGGCTGGGGATGTAGCTCAGTGGTAAAGTACCCCTGGGTTCAATCCCCATTCCAAAAAAAAAAAAAAATCAGGGCGGGGAGGCTTTTAGAAAGAACAAGCCTGGCTCAAATCCTTTGGCTTCCTGTTTCATGGTGTGCTCTCTCTCAGGCACTGCCACCACTGTGATGCCATTCACCACAAGGCACTCACCAGAGGCCGAACAGATGGGGCAGCTTGTTCTTGGGCTTTTACTCTCTAAAACTGGGAGCTAAGTAAACCTTTCTTGACTCCATGCAGCATCAGATACTTTGTTACAGTAAAAGAAGATATGAGACATAAACACTACAAAGTCTGGATGGGTATCCACCAAAGCCTTAATGGTGGTCATTTCTCAGTGCTAGGATTTGGAATCAGACTTAGGTTCTATTTTGGTCCTGACTTTTACTAGCTGTGGGACTTGGGGCAAATTGTCTAACTTCTCCAAGTCTCTGTTTCCTTGTCAGAACAAAGATGTCTCCTATAGTTGCTGTCTTCTTTTCCCAGGGTTAGCTTTAACTTGAGGCTATCCCTCACTCCATGGCAAAAGGAGCTCTAGAAGCCGAATCAGACCTGTGCAAGTTCCAGACCCACAAAAAAAAAAAGGCAAGACCTCAAATTCAATGTCTTAAGGCCAGCCCTATCAGTGATGTGGGACTCTATGATTTTTTTTTTTTTTTTTTTTGTACTGGGGATAGAACTCAGGCACTCAACCACTGAGCCACGTTCCCAGCCCTATTTTGTATTTTATTTAGAGAAAGGATCTCACTGAGTTGCTAAGCACCATGCCATTGCTGAGGCTTTGAACTCACTATCCTCCTGTCTCAACCTCCTGAACCACTGGGATTACAGGCATGGCCACCATACCCGGCCTTGACTCTAGGCTTTTTGATGCAAAGAAATAAACCAAACTCGGGGCTGGGGATGTGGCTCAAGCGATAGCGTGCTCGCCTGGCATGCATGCGGCCCAGGTTCGATCCCCAGCACCACATACAAACAAAGATGTTGTGTCCGCCGAAAACTAAAAAATAAATATTAAAATTTTAAAAATAAATAAATAAACCAAACTCAAACAAATATTAAAATATCCCACTTCTTTTTCTTTTTTGAGGTACTGGGGATTGAATCTCTACCACTAAGTCATGACTCCAGTCTTTTTTATTTTTTATTTTAAGATAGGGTTTTGTAGCCAGGCATGGCACATGCCTGTAATCCCAGTGGCTTAGGAGGCTGAGGCAGGAGGATTGCAAGTTCAAAGTCAGCCTCAGCAAAAGCAAGGAGCTAAGCAACTCAGGGAGACCCTGGCTCTAAATAAAAATCAAAAAAGAGGGATAGGGATGTGGCTCAGTGGTCCAGTGCTCCTGGTACTCCCTCCAAAAGAGAGGGTCTTGCTAAATTGTCAAGTTTTACAGTTCCCAAGAGCACATCCCCAAGGACCTACTTCCCCACTAGGTTCCACCTCCTGCAGTTTCTGTCACCTCCCACTAGTCCACTCGAATCATGACTCTCTCAGTGGATTAACCCACTGGTAAGTTCAGAGCCCTCATGATTCAATCACCTCCCCAAAGCCCACCTCTGAACATTGCCACACCAGGGACCAAGCCCTCAACACAGGAGCCATTGGGGGCGTTTCATGCCAGACCATAACAACTGTTACTGGGCTTTTCTACAAGGTCTTCTGCACACGGGTGGATCCTGGGTAAAAATGTAGTCAGATGTCTAGGCCTGTTCTGGGAGCCCTCCCTTCTGTCATCAGGACTGTCCTTCTCCTGTGGTAGGCTTGTAATCCTGCCATCCACTCACCCCTCTTCTTTTTTTTTTTTAACAAGAACTTTATTTATTTTTTTTTTTTTAATGTTTATTTTTTAGTTTTCGGCGGACACAACATCTTTGTTTGTACGTGGTGCTGAGGATCGAACCCGGGCCGCACGCATGACAGGCGAGCGCGCTACCGCTTGAGCCACATCCCCAGCCCTCACCCCTCTACTTAGGCAGCCAGAAAGAGTCAGCCAAGGGTCTCTTCTTTCTCACAGCTGTTGTCCTCCAGGCCAACACCTCCTTGTTTGTTGCCTCAAGAGCCTCCTGAGTAGGAGAGATCCTCCCACTCCTTACACAATGCCTCTCTGGACTCGGCCACATCTACTCTGATTTAATCTCTCTCTGCTCTAAAATGTCCCAGGTTACATCACTGCTTAGAGGTTAAGGTCCAAACTGGTTCAACTAGCATATGAGGCAAAGAGCCTCATATTGGCTTGACTCCACCACCCAGACAGCCCGATCTAAAAAGACAGGTTCCCCACGCACACACAACCTCTCTCGCCTCCCTAGGTACGCCTTCTTTCTGGCCAACTCCCCTTTAAAGCACGGCCTCAGTTCCTTCATGAAGCCCCACTAACCTGCACCTGTCCTCTGGAGGCCTTGCTTTATTCTGAGGGCTTTCTTGTCCGTGTATCTTGTTCAACATTTTAAGAGGCATTAGAGTGTTCTAGAAAAGCCTTAGGCTTTGGAATAAAACACAGCAGGCTATCTTAATGGTACCATTCATTACCTTATGTGAAACCTCAAGCAAATGACTTGTTTCCTCTTTTATAAAATGGAGAGGACACTGCCACACTTCAGACAAGCCGAAAGTATAAAATACAATCTCTATGGGTCAGGAGCCTAGCACCATGCCTGGTAACAGCAGATAATCAGGAACTATTTGTTCTTTTCTTTCTTCATCACTCCTAATCCTCTGCTGCTTTAATAACTGACATTTATCAAGCACCTTTCAGAGCTAGGTTCTATGCCTCATGCTCCATGCACTGTTCATGATTATTGTTCTCATTTTACAAATAAGGGTACTGAGGCCTACAGCAGACATGCCCAAGGACACAAAATCAGTAAATAGCACAGCTGACATTAAAACTCAGATCTGTTTTGATTCCAAGGCCCTACAACCTCCTCTTTTACAACTATGAGCACAAACATCATCAATAAAATTGAAAACTCTGAGGGATAAGTACTAAGCTAGAAAGAAAACAAAGCAGAAGCTCCACAGTGGTCTCTGCAGGATGTGTGGATGTGCGGGTATCAATGCAGGGTGGAGATCATATTCTGCCCTTCCTAAGCATCTACTGGTCAGGTCCAGGAGGAGGTGCCCCTCCTATCCTCTCAGGCACCAGCCTTTGCATTCCATTTCCAGCAACTAGAAGAACCTGCAAAACCATATGAGCAAAACACCACAAATGATGTGTTCTAAAATACCAGCAAGGTTAAGTGGGTTAATCCAGTGCTTGCCAGTGACACTACGCCATCTCCAAGCCACAGCGGGGCATCCCATGGATTCTTTCAATTTAAGAGGGCAACACACATCAGCAAGAGATCCACTCAATCCACAGGGAGGTAACAGATACATATCCAACTACTCGGAATCTAAGTTGGGCTGTGTTGATGACAAGAAAAAATACTTATCATGAACAATATTAATGGCAAACACTTAAGTCTCACTATATATAGAACACTGCTTTCATCACTGTGGTGTCTTTTCTCTTCACAATTACTCTATGAGGTAGGTGCCACATTTCAGACCAAGAAAAAAACACAGAGAGGTTAAACTACTTGCCCAAATACACAGAGTAAATAGGGAAAGGCACAGCCAGCATTCAAACCCAGGGCATCAGAGAGGAGAGTCTGTGCTCTCAAATAAAAAACTTACGACTCCTCAGAGAATACAAGGGCTCAGAAAGCAGAGGAAATAACTTCAGCAAAAGCATCAAGCAAAATGTTCATACAGAAGTAACAACAAGTAAGATAAATAAGAGTGAAAAGTTATGCTGAGAGGCACTTGGAGTCATCTAGGGGTTACAGGGGTTAGGACTCGAGTATTACATTCAAACAAATGACCTGAGTTCTGTTTTCAGCTCTGTCACCAACCAGGTTGAATGATCACTGGCATGTTACCTACCCTCTCAGAGCCTCAATCTCCCCAAATGAAAAACGAAGATTCTCTTGTGGAACTTTATGGCACACTATAAGGCCAACACATAGTAAGTACTTAACAAACTGCAACTGCTAATGAAACTACTAGTGATAATAACAATAAATTCAGGGACAAACTGCAAGACTGAATGCTATGTGGAGTTTGAATTTTACTCATATAGCAAAGGGAAGCTAAGTGTTTACATAGTACTTAGTACACAAGGCAGGGAGCTCTTGAGTGCAGTTCATAACACAGGGCACCTGGCCTTAAAAAGAATGGAAAGAATCCATTTTTGTCACTTCAGTCTAGCCACTAATCTAAATAGTTCTGTCATCCTTTTTTCTTTTTTTTTTTTTTTGGTACTGGATTTGAACTCATTTGATTACTGAGCCACATCCCCAGCCCTATTTTGTATTTTATTTAGAAACAGGGTCTCACTGAGTTGCTCAGCGTCTCTCTTTTGCTGAGGCTGGCTTTGAACTCTTTTTTTTTTTTTTTAATATTTATTTTTTTAGTTTTAGGTGGATACAATATCTTTATTTTACACTTATGTGGTGCTGAGGATCGAACCCAGTGCCTCGTGCATGCTAGGAAAACACTCTACCACTGAGCCACAACTCCAGCCCTGACTTTGAACTCTTGATCCTCCTGCCTCAGCCTCCTGAGCTACTGGGATTACAGGAGAGTGCCATTGCACCAGCTGTGTCATTCTTTTTTGTTTGTTTGATTCTGGTCCTGGGAACAAAACCCAGGGCCTTATGGATATTCTGTAATTTTCTTAAAAATCAAATAACTATGCTGAGTTTTCTTTTTACATTTCCCAGTATCTTCATGGCAAAAAACAAAGTACCACAGATTTTAGCATTTGTAATGGGCACAGACATCTCTTAAAAACCCATCTTGTGGGGCTAGGACTCAGTGGCAGAGCGTTTGCATATCACATGTGAGGCACTGGGTTCAATTCTTAACACCACATAAAAATAAACAAATAAAACAAAGGCATTCTGTTCATCTACAACTACCAAAAAAAAAAAAAACCCACATCTTGTACCCTATACTCAAGATAAACCCTGGACTCAAGATCCAATCTACAAATATGACCAGTTTAGCTTTCAAGGAGGAAGATTACAGAGTAAATACTTTTTTTTTTTTTTGGTGGTGTTGGGGATTGAACCCAGGGCCTTATGCATGCAAGGCAAGCACTATACTAACTGAGATATATCCCCAGCCCCAGAGTAATTACTTTGCAGTACAAGTCAGAGGCGAGAGGATATTGGAGAAATGACTTGACTCTTTCCTCCAGGTTCTCCCTTCAATGGGCCTTCTGTGAACTGCCTGTGGTCTGGTGATAAAGCTGAAAGAGAAGTGGGCAAGAGCAAACCAAGACGGGAGGGGGAGGGAGTGCAGAGCATTCTCAAAGAGGAAAGGGGCAAGAGTTGTTCAGGAAACAAACTGTTTTGGTCTCTTCAGTTCAACTAAAGACAGACATTCCTCCCCCAACACCGCCCCCCTGTGTTGGGGGCTCAAATCTGGGGCTTTGCATATGCTAGGAAAGTGCTTCACTACTGAGCTATAGCCATAGGCCAAGACACACATTTTTGCAGCACCTACTTATATATAAGACATTGAGCTGGCTTTGCTTTTGTTTTTGCAGGATTGAGCCCAGAGGTGCTCTACCATTGAGCTACATCTCCAGACCTTTTTATTTTAGGAGACTGGGTCTTGCTAAGTTGCCTAAACTGGCCTCAAACTTGTAATCCTCCTCTCAGAGACTCCTGAATAGAAGGCTGGCATTTGGGAAAGAGGGGATACAAAATGCTAAGAGCAGCAAAATTCAAGCTTTTAAAAACAGCTGAATGAGAAGTTAACGAAGACATGAAAAAGTACAGGGCTCCATCCAGAAATAATAAGCAGTCAAGTTTGAAGTAAGAGGAAATGCACTTGAGTTGTGGCAGACAAGACTAGAGAGGTGGGCTGAGGCCAGGCTGTGCAGGACTTGAACGTCACACCAAGGAATCTGAACTTTATTCTGTAGGCAACAGGGAGTGGTAGAACATGTAAACTCACATCACATAGTGAGATGTGATAAAAAGCATGTTCTAAGGAGATAAGAGAGAAACTTAAGGTCGGGAAGACTTGTAAGAGAGCCAATGCAATTGTTCAGGTAAATTGTTCAGGTAATTCAATTGTTGATTTCATTCAGCCAATGCAATTGTTCATGTTAGTATGAACTAACATGAACTAGGGGGATTTTGAAATGTGGGCAGATAGGAGCAGTATTGAAGAAAAAGAATGGACAAATTTTGCTTATTAGACATAAGAGGATAGAGAAAAGTAAGAATAACTGAGGTTTTTAGTGACTGCATTAAGAGAAAAGAAACTGGAGTGAGGGAAGGAGTAAAAAAGATAACAAATACAATTCTTCTGGAAAGAAACCACCAAGGGATAGACCCAGAAGAGGGCAGCCAGGTTCTAAACTCTTGGGACTGGGCATTTGCAATGTCTAAGTGTGTTGCTCACATAAAAGCACCCTTAAGTTATCTAGCTTTGCTACAAGTATTGTGTGACCTTCCAGAAGGCAAACTTTTACTCCAATTTTATAGATGTTAAGAGAGGACAATCAAGGGCTGGGGTTGTGGCTCAGCGGTAGAGGGCTTGCCTAGCATGTGCGAGGCCCTGGGTTTGATCCTCAGCACCACATAAAAAAATAAAAATAAACAAAATAAAGATATCGTGTCCATGTATAACTAAAAAACAAAACTTAAAAAATATTTTTAAAAAATAAAGATATAAAAAGAGAGAGAGAGAGAGAAAGAGAGAGAGAAATCAAAACATATCTAATATTGTACCCAGGAGCAACAGTGAAAAGACAAAAATAGCCAGGTTACTTAGACATACACTTTGTTTAAATCCTTATCATCACTATTTCAAGAATGAAAGTCTCTTCTGATTCATATTTGCTAGCTTCAGCTCATATATGGATCATCAGTAAATACTACAAATTTGCTACAGTTATATTTTTTACATTGACTTTTTTTTTCCTTTTGGCTGTTGTTACAGTATATTTTAAGAAAAAAACAAAAAACAATCAAACCACCAACCAAAACAAACAAACTAAAATGTAGGTCAGCCAGCATCTATGCCCAACACTGCCTTTCCTGTAATAGATATTGACACCTCCTCTTCCTAAACTACCCATCCCTAAGGATTCTTCCATTAAAAGCTCTGCTCCTAAATAAATATTTGTGGGTCACCTCTCTTGTTATAAAAAACCACTGTAGAATTCCAAATCAAACTGTTTTCACAAGGGAAAAAAGTCTTTAGGGGATTCTCTTGTACTAGAAATAAGCATATGTTTATATGGGACAAAGAAGGAAAACAGAGAATAAAAGGAGGAAGAAAAATTGGTACAGTTCTGTTTTATTTCATTTATTTATTTATTTATTGGTACCAGAGATTGAATCCAAGGGCACCTAAACACTGTGCCACATCCCCAGCCTTTTTTTTTTTTTTTTTTTTTTGCGGGGTGGGGGTAACTGGGGATTGAACTCAGGGGCACTCGACCACTGAGTCACATCCCTAGTCCTATTTTGTATTTTATTTAGAGACAGGGTCTCTCTGAGTTGCAGAGCTGCCTTTGAACTCCCAATCCTCCTGCCTCCACCTCCCAAGCCACTGGGATTACAGGCATGCGCCACCGTGCCCTTTGTGAGCCCTTTGTGAGACAGGAACTCACTAGTTGCTTAAGGCCTTGCTAAATTGCCCAGGCTGACTTTGAACTTGTGATCCTCCTGCCTCAGGCTCCTGGGATTACAGGTGTGTGCCACTACCCTCCCACTTCTGTTTAGTTTAAAGAAACATGTGACTCAAATTAATTTGCTTAGAAAGTCTGCAGAGCTTACTACAAAAGTGGAAATGATATGTATGTAATATTCCTACCTCTAAGAGAAACAAAAGCAAATTCACTTTCTTCATGCTAAAAGGATCTGTTGGTCACACAGGTTTTACTTATTAATACAGACAGAGCAAGACGAAAGAAAATCAACCCACAGGCTATTTTTCTAACATTCTCTCTGGCTCCTGCTCTAGTAATCTAGGTTACCCTTTATGTTACCCCAAGATATAAATAGCATTCATTTCCTTTCACAGGCCAGACTTTAAAGCTTTGTTTCCTGGGTCCGGGGGAAAAAACACTTATAACACATTTCATTCTAAATTTGAATTACTATAAAGCTAGCTCACTTTGAATCAACTATGGAAAAAAATCCAAAATACCAACATTTGTTTGCTCCTACCACTTTGATAAATTAGCCCTGAACAGCCCCCACGGGACTTCCAAGTAGCTGTTTCCTTTCCAGTGTAGAGCTCAGAATTCTCCAGAACACAACTGCAGGTCTTCGCATGGACCCACGATGAAATGCAGGTGAGCTTTTTACACAACTTGATAAGTACTGAGCCCTATAAAGGATGTCCCATTGGGTTTTCAACCAGATAAATGGATTTTCAGTTGTTAGATAACAATAATGAGGGGCTGGGGTTGTGGCTCAGTGGTGGAACGCTTGCCTAGCACATGCAAGGCCCTGGGTTCGATCCTCAGCACCACGTTAAAAAAAAAAAAAAATAGATAAAAGAAGATATTGTGTCCAACTAAAAAATAAATATTAAAAAAATGAGACATTTTCCCCAAGTCAGACCCCATTCTGTTTAAAGAAAGAAAAGGCTATAAAAGTTAAGAGCAATAAAATAAACCAAGAAGCAGAAAAGCTCCTGCCTAAAACAGATACCAGTGTAAAGCCAGTGAAAGGTCTTAGCAGTTGAAGAGACCACAGAGAATCAAGTGAACAGGTTCCCACTCAACAAGAAGCACTGTGTCTCATTTCAACATCACAACTTGGCTCCTAGATACCCATCCCAACCTAAGACATGGATTCCAGGTGGAAACTAGCTTCACTTTATTTTTCTACTACAATTTCTACCCCTAATATTCCTGAATTCAACAGAGACAGACCCAAGAAAGGAATGAACATTTTTGAGACAATCACTAAAGTGAGAATTTTTCCTTTCTCTATCAAGGCAAAGGTGAGGAATGAAGACCAGATTCACCTTAGCCCCAAAACATTTAGGCCTTCCAGGGGCTCTTGCCCTTGGCTCACCCTACAAGGATCACTGTCCCACAAGGCTGGCCCTATGCTTTCTTATCTCCATAGACTATCAGACCCCCTCTCTGCCAGACTGCCAGCTCCTGGGAGGTGCCTTGTACTGCTGCTGTGTGCCACAAACAGCATTGCAAAAAAACTTTTCTCTGGGGTTGGCTACTGGGAGTGGGAATTTTAATCATATGCACATAGAAGAACCAAATCCACTACCTTGGGGCCTGGATCTACTAATCGTCCAGAGTTGGCCCAAAGGGTTTCTCTTATCTGTTGTAGAAGCAGCAACTCTCGGCTGAGGCCAGAGCAACTCTGGGAAATAGAAATGACCCGAACAGAAAGGGGAGTTTGGTACCACTTGGACCAATTTTAATAGGAGCAAATCAGCAATTACTAGTGGAATCTCACTTACTGTGTTGTTTTGATGGGGACAAATTCTTTTAAACTAAAAGTAAAAACAAAACCTTGATAATAATTCCTCTCCAGCATGTGGCTAGTTTCCCTTTTGTGAAAGGAAATGAAAGATTCTGCCGTCCTTGCACATTTCTCTCTCAGGGGCAGATAACAGGCTTGGGTGCTAGCTGATCTGTCTCACCAAAGATATTCCTCTGCTGAAAGAACGAAGCACTACAACAGCCTGGCTCTGGCATGCGGGCTGAAAAGACAAATCTCACCTCTTTGTCCTGCCATTGGGCTTGTTGTCTACCGATTATCTGGATTCTGGCAGCCTCTTATGAAGGGCAAGGAGAGGATGTGCTCTTAATCTTACACTCTCACCTGTCCCAGTACCACAACCCAGAATGTCATGGAAACTGAAGCAATAGCTGTCTCAAGACCGGCTCTTCAAGTGAACTCTAAGATAAGCCCAAGAAAGTGCAAACTATCAGCACCATCAGGTGCTTCAATCGCATCTTGTGGTGGCTGCAATGAAGGAAAAGCATAAGCATTGAGGAAGTCCTCTGCTTGCCTAGTTTCCTCTCATTTTACAAACTCTTGTGCAACATGTCACTCTCCTCCCCTCATAGTTTCCAAGCCTTGTAAGAGCAAATGGAGTGCTGGCCCACACTTAACACTGCTACTTGACAGCCTCTTCATCCCTAGCAAATGACTGAAAAAACTGGTACAAATGGGTACTAGTGGCTATGCCAAAGCTCACNTCCCTCAATTCTTCCCCAGTTTCATCCCCAGGACCCTGGTCCAAGCCTTATTTTTATGCCTGAACCACTGTGATACATTCCTATTGATTTCCCTGCTCCAGGCTCCCCCCACCCCACCCCTTCCAAACCCGTTCGCAGAGGAATTTTCTTTCTGTCTTCTTTTTAGCAGAGGAATTTTCTAACTTGCAAATCTTGCCTTATTGCTCCCCAGCTTAAAACTCTTTACTAGCTCTACACAAGCTGTAGGGCAGAGTCCAGGTTTTTGTTACTTATTTAAATCTCTTCATGAGCTGCCCTCTGTTAGTCTCTTCTGCTCAGTTCTCTCCATACCCTTCCAAGCTCAGTACCTCTGAACCACCTGCTTCCCCTCTCAAAATCATGCCTTTTCCCCTCCTTGTATGCTTAACTGGGAAAAAGAATCTTGTTCTCTCTTCTAGTGTCAGCTTTTATACCATTTCCTACACAGAACCTTCCCTGAGCCATTTATAGGAAGAGGGAATCACAACCCAGGGAAGCAAGACAGCAAGATGCTCAAGGGCTCCAGCTCAGGCTCTGGAGTACAGCTAGGTAATACTGCCTAATCCTGGCTGACAGTTTCCTAGCTGTGTACTCAGATAAGCACTTATCCTCTCTGAGACTCAGTTTCCTCATCTGTAAAGTGGAGACATTGATAATACCTACCTTACAAAGTCATGGTGAGGGTTAAATAAGATGTTGTGTGAAAAGGTCTTAGAATAGTGTTTCACACATGACAAGTCCACAGTGAATGTTAGATATGATCTATGCACCGAGGAATAAACACTTGCTGAGCTCCTTCTATATGGTGGGCAATTTTGAGACAGCTAAGTTAACCCTCAATCTTGTGAAGTTAAAAATACCAGAGAACTGGGACTTTAAGAGTAGATCAGATTTCAAGGCTATGAAATTAAGGTAGCACACTAGGAAATGGGAGGTTGGAAAGTCAGTCCATAGTAGGAAGCCAGGACCAAGGAAAACAAAACAATTAATTGAGTTATCGATCAGCTCCACTAAGACAGAACAATAGGTTGCCCTGTTCTGAAATAGTGTCAGGTTTTTTTCCCCCAATGGTAAGGGTCAAACACATGTGTAGAATAGTCACTAACTAACCTGCAATTACCTTTTCTAATTACTATGCTAATGAGCATAGAAATGATTACACCTGGAGGCAGAGACCCAAGATGATAATGAGACATGGGACACAGAAGAGGGAGGAATGATGAGAGAATGATGAGAGCTGGAACTCCACATCTACCATAAAGTGACATCAAGAGATCTCGTCCCTGACTGCCATAGGAGCACTATAAAGCTACACATTTCTGTCCTTTTGTTTGTTTGTTTGAGTCAGCCTGGGATTTACGTCCCCATATGCTGCCTCCCTTGTGCTCAAGCATAAGAATAAAAAGTCTTTCCTCTGCCAATGTGCCTTTATCTGGTTCTTCTGATGGAGAGCACGAAAACCCTCTACAGTTTCAAAAACATTTGCATACACGTTACTTTTAATTCCTACCACCCCATGAGAAAGATATTCATTACATATACAAGATACCAAAAACTAAGGTTCAGAGAGATGACATGACTTACCCAAAGTCACACAGATGGATTCTTTCTTCTCTCTCTCTCTCTCTCTCTCTCTCTCTCTCGTACTGGGGAGTACAAAATCCCAGGAGCATTGTACCACTGGGCTACATTCCCAGTTTCCCACCTTTCTTTTCTTTTGTTTTTATCGGACTCACTAAATTGCCCAGGCTGGCCCCTCAAACTTGTGATCTTCCTGCCTCTGCCTCCTGAGTTGCTGGGATTACAGGTGTGCACCACTTCACCTGGTACAGATGTATTTCAAACTCAAGAGGCTGTGTAGATTCAAAGCCTGTGCACTTTGTTGTGCAAGTTGAGTACCTCTGATCTGAAATGCTTGGGACCTTATACACCTTATACATATAACCTAAAGGTAATTTTATACAACATTTTTAATCATTGTGGGCATAAAACAAAGTTTCGTGGTCTGGGATTTTTCTACTTGCAGCATCACATTGGTACTCAGAAAGTTCTGGAGTTTGGAACCATTTAGATTTTTGATTTTCACATTAGGGATGCTCAACCTGCATAACTACTATTATCTTTTCTATAATCACCACTGATAATCATAAAGTAGATGATCTTTATTGTTTTTAAGATTTAGAGATAAATTTTTCCCCTGCTTATAGAATAAATTTTAAATTCCTTAAGCAGGCCTTCAAGGCTACATAATGTTGTTTCTATTTTCTTCCCCCCAGAAGCCAGTTTGCATCCAAAGCCAGTCCCTTTCCTAGAACACCTAAGAGTTGGAATCCCTGAGCTTCACCCTCCACAATGGAACCACCATAGAAGGCACACCCTCCCATATTCCCAAAGAGACAAAATGTTAGCTTGACAGGAATCATGCCCAAACCCCAGCACCTGGTGGCTTGAATTTGCATGTTCTATAGTTAGTCCTCTGCTCTGTACACAAATTCTCCTTTACCTGCCTGGCTGATCTCACATCTAAACAAATTTTGTCCTCTCACTGCTAGGTCAAAGCTAGACCATTTTCTCAGCTGCAGGGGAGAACACGACCAGGTTCAAGGGGGGCATGAGAGCCCATACAACTGACTTCCTTTGGTTCTAGCTGGGTGATGGAGAGAGGGAAATGGATGCGCCTCTAGAAGTTGCTGGCCCTGCCACCTTGTAAGAGGTTCATTATCAGAGTTACAAACTACCCTGTGGAGCCCTGTGCAGAGAGACCCTGCTACAGCTAATACTGAGGGCCAGAAATCCTAAATAGAAAATCAAACTATAGTTGGCTGGTGGCCTAGGGGCACTGCAGCTCCATGCCAGCAGCTTTTAGAGGGCACAGAAGTTGTTGAATGTGAGTCCAAAGGGTGAAAAGTCAACTGGAGTGGGTAGGTCAGTACCCCCAGTCGACACCTCTCTGGGAGCCTGGGGTCTTACCTACCTACACAGGCCTTGGTGACTTCCTGGAGGAACATCCTGGTGTGTGAGCCAAAGGGTAGTCGGAATAGAAGGCTGAACTCTGCTGTGTCCAGCTGAACGGTCACATCTGAGCCTGCACAAAGGAGGCAGAAAATGAGCCCTCAGCTGCCAGCAACTAAATATTTGGATTGATCTTAAGGGTAGCATTCCTCGGACGGAGAATCATCATTCCAGGCTCCCCCGAAGCCTCTGGGGCCTTAAGCAACTCACTCAGGGTTGCTGCTGGCAAGTAAAAGAGCCATTTGTATCCTCAGTTCCAAATTCACATCCTCTGCACTTTATTGGTAGGTAGGCTCTGAGAAGTTAGTAAGGCTCACCAGTGCAGTACTGGATGGAGCTGGCAAAAACAGATTCTCTGAGCTAGTAGTGTCTACCCCTCCCAGTGCAATGAAGAGCACGTACAGGTAGATCCTCTGGTGGTACTGACCATCAGTTGATCCTCCTGATAATGCCAGGCACAGCGCTAGCACTGGGAATACCATGGTGAGGAACATAGATGCGGGCCCTTCTTCAGGGGGCAAGTCTGGAAGTCACCTTGTTTGTGGTATATGGCCAATACCCAGTGGCACATGGTGAGCATTCAAAAACGTGCTGAACTAATGAAGGAACCAAAGCAACTAGCAGAGCAATTACAAGTGTGGACCCCAGGGTCTGAATTCTAAGTTTGAATCCAGATTCCATCCCCTACTAAATTATTTAATTTTTCTGGGCCTCAGTTACCTTGCCCACAAAATGGGGATAAAAACAGTGATAATCTCATGGAGTGGTTGTGAAGAAAGCACAATGTGATGTATGTAAAGCTTTCAGCTTGTTATCTGACACAAGGTAATCCTTGGTTATATATTGGCCTCTATTACTATCATCATCATCATCATCATCATCATCATCATCTAACAAAGAAGTCAATCATTAAGTAAGTCAGTACAAATCATCAAATCACTATGTGTGACAGGGGCCTGGCAAGGGCAAGAAAAAGAAAAAGTTTGCAGGAAATTTAAGTGTTTATCAAAGGCTTCCTTGGAAAAGAAATGTGTGACCTGACCCCTGAAAGATGACTAGGAAGTGTAAAGAGGTGTGGGGCTTTCAGGAAGAGGGAACTCCACTGTGAGAACATGGGGTGTTCAAGGTGATGAGAGAGACCCAGAGGAGTCTAGGGCAGCAAGCAAGGGAGTGAGGATGGAAATGAGCCCATGGAAATTTACTTACAGTAAGAGAACCCTCTGTATTCTCACTTCCAAAATAACCCATTATGTCCTATAAAGAATTGAAAGCTTGGGACTCAATTGGTTAACACCCTCCCCACTTTATAGAAGGGGAAGACTCAGTCTCTGAAAAGTCCCTGCAGGGTCTTATTTGCCACAGTTAAGGACATCAGGGGTATTCTTACTTCACACATTCCTCTCTCTCTCTCTCTCTGCAGATCCTGTACCCTCTTCCCCAACTGGGACCTAGAGTGAGAGGACCACTCACCAAGGATGTAGAGTTCACCATCTGGGGACACTGTGCAGGAAGGAAACGAGAATGTCTTTAGCAACTGAGCACCCTTGCCCCAATGTCATCCTTATTCCCACCACCCATCCCCAATGTGGGCAGAGATGACTCAGGGGACACCTAGAGGAGAGGGATTCATACCACCCAGCCCTCTGTGGCACCTTCTTCCAGCGTAAAATCTCGTGAGACTGGCACTATCTGGTCCAAGGAGACATCATCCCCGGTAATGGCCATCCTCCGGTGCGTATACAGGAAGAGACTGAGGGCAGGAAGCGGAAGTGAGGACAGGGCCCACTGGCCATGCCTCAGGCTCCTCTTCGAAGCCTAGGTGCTGATGCTGTCTGTGGGTCCCTAGGGCAATTCTGGTGGTGCCCAGGCTCACTACTCAGGCCAGCTCTGTTCAGGGTGCCTGTGGAAACTGCAGTTTATGGATGAGGTCATCAAAGTGGAACTTTTCTCACTTTGGGGAGCCCATGCTGTTAGTAAAATGTACCTTCTAGCGCTGCATGTGACAGCCACAGTCCAACCTCAGCCACCCCCTCTCCCTTCCCCAACCTCAGTTTCCTATCTCTAAAACTAGGATGGAGGATAAGAAAATCCACCTCTGGCCCCTTCCACCCAGTTCTGAGGCCCTGAGGTCCACTTACTAGCTATGAGGTCTTTGAGAGTGTCATTTACCCTCTGCTCCAGTGTAACTGAGCGGATGTGACCGGGGAATGCTTCCAGAGAACCTCCAAGTGCCTCAGTGTTTCAGACCTTTGAAGTACAGACTCATCTACAGCCATACCACCCTGAACGCGCCCAACCTTGTCTAAAGGGCGCTGATGCGTGAGGAAAATTTTAAGTTCCCTTGTGTTCTAAGGCAAAGATAAGTGTTGAAAGGCCTTTTCAGTTGCAAAATTTGATTTTTCCCTCCCTAATACATCTTCCTCGGGTTCTTAAATCCTCCTCCATCTAAAGAGTCTCATTTCCCATGATGCTGCCCTTTGGCACATCTGCCTCCTGTGACCACTCCCATTTTTTTTTTTTTTTAATTAATGGCAAATGAACGTTGGGGCTCCCTACCACTGAGTTACATCCCAGACCTTCTTATTTTTTATTTTGAGACAGGGTCTCACTAAATTGCCCAGGCTGGCCTTGAATTTGCCAATATTCCTGCCTCAGCCTCCCAAGTAGCTGGGATTACAGGTATGTGCCATAATCTTTTCTTTTCTTTTTCTTTTTTTTTTTCTCAGTTTTTTAAAAAAATTTTTAGTTGTAGATGGACACAATATCTTTATTTTATTTATTTTTATTTGGTGCTAAGGATTGAATCCAGTGCCTCACGCATGCAAGGCAAGCGCTCTACTACTGAGCTACAGCCCCAGCCCGACACAATCTTTTTATTTATTTATTTTTTTCGAGGTGCTGGGGATCACCCATGGTGGGCAAGCACTCTACCATTGAACTCTATCTTCAACCCTACTTTAATCTCTTTTTTTTGGCGCGGGGGGGGGTACTAGGGATTGGATTGAAGCAAGAGGTGCTTAGCCACTGAACCACACCCCCAATGGAGACTAACCCCAAGTCCTAGACAGGCAGAGACCAAGCCCCTCACTCACGCGTGTTCCTGGCCACCATGCTCCAGGCGGTAGCGAACAAGCCCCAGTAGGCGGCTCTGCCGGCTGTCCCCTTCACACAACACACCTTGTACCGCCTGCTGCTCAGAGTCAAGGAAAAATGAAACCCGAAGCCAGGCCTCTCCTCATCCAGACCACCCCATCTTCCCTGCCCTTCTCCTGCCTCCCAGACTCCCTGTGTGACCTTGGTCAAGTCACTTCTCCTCTGAGCCTTCTTCATCTGCAAAATGGGGATAATAACCCCCAACTTCATAGGGGTTTGGGAGGCTAGTTGCATACTTAAGGCACTTGACAAGGAGTCCCAGAACCAAGTGAGTACTTAGTAAATATTGGCTTCCTTCTCCCCTGACAGCTCAAAGAAAAAGGGAAGAGAGTGGACAGACACCTTGACACCCTTGTTTGACCTCCCACGGGGCCAGAGATAGGAGCTCAGAGCCAGGAAGGATATGATGATGCAATATTCCCCCTCAGCCAGAGTCTCCTGGATAGCCACCGACTGGTCCATGCTGGCCCCCGCTGAGACTCTCCCTGGGCAGGACAGATAGGATCCCCCTTTGGTCTACAAGTGAGGGATGAAGTGACAGCTGCTTCAGAGGGCTGCGGGGCAGGAAGGAGGGCTTTTGTGCAGGGAGAAGGGAAGGGGAGGCCTGGTCCTCCTCCTCTTCCCACTCTCTAGAATGGGCTTTTAAAGCTTTTCAAGAGAGGAGCCCCATCCCTTTGCCCCTGGCCAGGTCTGCAATTCGTTGTCGTGCCTGTTATCTGGAAGGGCATCCACCGTCCCTAGTGGGGGCCAGTCTACTCCTTGAAAGTGGGATGCCGGGTCACGTTGCGCAGACAGGACTTTGTTCCGTTGCTCCTGGGGCAGACTCTGCCTCCCTTCTCGGGGGAGCAGTATTGATCCTCTGGGAGGTGTTAATGGTGTATCCGAATAAGCTGGGGGGACATCTCCTTACTCTCAGGTAGGGAGGGTCCTATCCTGGAGAAGGAACCCAGTTTTGCTCCTCTATCCTGGGAGAGGGAAAAGTGCCCCGTTGCTTCTTGCCCTTCTTCCTGCCCAGCAGGCCCCGTTGCATCAGCCACAGGCAGGGGGTGGGGGAAATGTCCAATCTCATGGCTACAGTGCAGGGGTCCCAGCTGTCAGCTTGCCCTCTCCCTCCCACCCAACACCTGCTCCTAGAACCCTGCCATCGCCGCCTACCTCCTGAGCTGTCACCGCTGGGAGCGCGGGACTCTGCGGCCGGCAAGGTCAGTGACTACATTTCCCAGCGGCCCCTGCGCCATAGGATGGTCAGCCAGTCTGCAAGTCCCAGCATGCCCGAGTAAATCCTGGGGTGGGGGGGATCTCCCCCGCTCCCGTTAACCCTGTAGGTCCTGAGATAGGCTGGGGTCCGTATTCCGGAAAGGCTTTCTAGTGAATGCCTAACCCTCACCCTCAGACCTCTGAGACAGGGGGCCAGGGCCCGGAAGGAACATGGTCACGTTTAACCTTAAGGGAAAGAAAAATAAATTTTAATTTCCTCCTTAATTCTACCCTCAACTCTTCTCACTCCAAGAGAGCGAGCTCTGACCTCTACTGAAACTCTTCATCCCCAAATAACTACCTTGTCTTAGCTTAATGGAGGGAGAACAAGATTATGAACAGCCAGTATCTCCATTTTTCCAGGCAAAGAAACTGAGGTTCAGCCAGGTTAAGCAATCTAAGGCCTGCAGCCTGGCAGTTGGTGACACTGGGACAGAGCTGAAGGCCTCACTCCTGCTCCTGTGCCATTGAACTGTCACTCAGGGCCATGTGTTCTCTCTCAGTCCCTCCTGGCCCTTCTTGCCCACAGGAGACTGTTTGAGGATAAGGATGTAAACATTAAGTGTGTGACACTGTTTACTCGTGCTACTGGTGTGACTGTCAACAGGCTGTGTCAAAGGCCTCTGTTCCTCAGCTCTCAGGCAGCCCTAGGCTGGACTTCATTGTTCTCAAGCCCCTTCCCCTGATTTCCCTGGTCATGGGCCCTTGGTAGAGACATTTCTCCTTTTCAGACTGGAGTTTTGAGATGAAACTACATTCTCTGCTTATCCAATTTCTTTCTTGGTTCTTGACTCATAAATTTGAAAACTAAAATCCACAGACAATCAGAAAGGGAAAAGTGAACAGAGTAGGATTTATTTAAATGAGAAGAAAGAGAATTCCTGTGACGTAGGAGGGCAACTGACAGTGTTATGGTGCTGGCGCCTTCTGGGAAACCGAGGCAGTGTGAAGAACGCCCCCCCCACACACACACACACACTTTCAAACCCCAGTTCTTGCGATCAGGTCAGAAAGATTTCAGATATGTTGCTCAGAGTAATAGGATGAGTTTTTTGAAGGCATAGGAAAGGGGAAAGGGACACTCTCAAGAGAGAATGGGTCCTCTCAGAGAGGAAAGGGACAGCATGTTTCTCTTGCACTCCAGTTTTATTGGGGATCCCAGAAAAGTTTCCAGAGAGTCCCTCCCAGGTCTACCTCTTGATTTTTTTTTTTTTTTTTTTTGCTACCAGGGATTGAACTTAGGGGCACTCAACCACTGAGCCACTTCCCCAGGCCTATTTTGAATTTTATTTAGAGACAGGGTCTCACTGAATTGCTTAGCTCCTCGATTTTGCTGGGGCTGGCTTTGAACTTGTGATCCTCCAGCCTCAGCCTCCCAAGCTGCTGGGATTATAGGTGTGCACCACCATGCCTCGACCACCTCTTAACTTTTGACTGAAAGTAACATGACATCAGTCTTTCAAGTCACCCCTGTCATGACAATTCTAGGTCACTTTGGCCCATGTTGACTGGTTCTAATTAGATTCTTAATCATACATTCTTAAAGAGTTTATGGTTAGGAGGAATTTATCTTTATCTCCCTGAGTTCCAGGATTTGGTCTGTGAAAAGGGTCACAAAGCCCTCCCCCTTCAGGGTTCCTCTTATCAACATTATTTTGGGCCTGCATTTTTCTTGCAAGTAATGGGTAGTTCGCCTAGGAATGTGTCCTATCCTGTCCACTTAAACCAGGCAGAGATGCAGGACAAGAAAGAATGTGGTGGTCAGCATGGTGGGCACATTTTATAGAATTATTCTCTTAACCTTGTGTTCTGTTCCCATCACTCACATCTGTCTTTCCCTTATCACTTTGGGGCTTTATTGACCCCATCTAAGATAATATGGTTGCTCCCCTAGACAAAATGGACAGTAAGCTTTTCTAGGGTGGTTCTCTGCAGAGTTTCTTGCATGCAGTACCCTTCTTCTTCTTCTTCTCCTTCTCTTCCTCCTCCTCCTCCTTCTCCTCCTCCTCCTCCTTCTTCTCCTCCTCCTTCTCCTTCTCCCCCTCCTCCTCCTCCTTCTTCCTCCTCCTCCTCCTCCTTTTCCCTCCTCCTTCCTCCTCCTCCTCCTCCTCCTTCTTCCTCCTCCTCCTCCTTCCTTCTACTTTCTTCCTTCTTCTTTCTTCTTCTTCTTTCTTCCTCTTCTTTTTTTGTACTGGAATTTAATCTGAGGTTTTCTACCACTGAGCAACATCCTCAGGCCTTTTTTAAAAATTATTTTTAATTTTGAGACAGGGTCTCACAAAGTTGCCCAGACTGGCCTCCAACTTGTGATCCTCCTACCTTAGCCTCTGGAGTAGCTGTGACAACAGGTGTGAGTCAACACTCCTGGCCCTCAGAACACACTTATTGAATTAGTGGATCATTCAGTGAATGATTTCAATGAATACACCTTCTCTCAAGCTTTGGCCCAAACTGAAGGAGCAGCAGATGGGCCAGTGCTGAGGAAGGGGTGATCATCATGACTTCTGACCAGTCCCTTCCTCTTTCCCTAAATTGTGCTTTAATGACCAGTCCAACTTGCTTATGGAGACTCATTCCAGAAGCAGATATACCTCCCAGTCATCTCCTCTTGATGCATCCACATCACAAATGGATCTCAAGTTTACTGGAATCCATTTTCAAAGTGATGTAAGGGGTGAAGGGAAAGGGGATTGTTTCTACCTTGAGAGAGCAAACAGGAAGGGATCGTTGCAGGGACTCCAATTCCACCTCCATCTTTATGTTAAAGGCTGGGGAGGAGGGTCTGGAACAGATACCTGTTCCCTATCCCTGCAGGATCTTGGGGCCTTTTCATTAGATGGGGATCAGGCAAGAGTTTTTTTTTTTGTTGTTGTTGTTGTTGTTTGTTTGTTTTTAAGACAACTCTAGCCTCTTTCCTGGGATTGGGGTTAATGCCCTGATCCCTTGGAGGGTCCCATGTCATAGGCCCTGGGAGGGAGGGGGGAGGCATCTCTATCCCAGAGATGTGGACTTGACCAATCACTTGTAAGAAAGACACAGCTGTAGGATTGGAGTAGGTGGGCCTGGGGGCCTGCAGGGCCTACAGGGTCTCCCTGAGTGCTGTTCTTTTTTCTGCTAAGGGAACTGGGACAGGAGCAGGAGTGGAGGAGCAGCAGAGTGTCCATAGCCAGAGTGCAGGAGAGTGGGCTATTGGTAGCCCCTGAAGCTGCCCAGCTAAAGTGGAGGTTCCCACCCATCTGGAAGCAGCTGCTGAAGGCCAAGACTGGACAGCGTTACTGATAGCAGGGCTAGTGTCAGCCTTGCAACACCTGGGGTTCCTGCCATATAGTTCTGGCTGCAGCCAGTACAGCTTAAGCAGGATTGGTTCAGCCGCAAGAAGAGATGGACCCTTCTTCCTTCTCTTACCCCTCTTCCACTCTTGGAGGCCGAAAGCAAAACATGGGCTGAGCTAAATATGGACTGACCTAAACCTCCTTGGTCCCTAGCTCCAGCCCCTTGAGGTCAGCCAGGCAGTCCCAAGAGAATGTGCAGGTCAGGAACAAGGGGGCATGTATGTCATGGAGATGTGGAAAATTCCAGCTGCTGCCCTGGGTTTTGGCATCATGTGGTGTGAAAGGATGGAGCTTGCTAGACCCGAGGCAGGCTGGTTCCTTGAAGGTCCAGCTCTGGTGAGATTCGGGTACCTGATTATCTGCTCCAGGCTGTGGCTCCACTCCCTTTCCTCTCATGATAGCATCAGGCTGGGGCCCCATCGTGCCCGGGCCCTGCACCTGCAGTGGTGCTCCCCATGCCCACACTCTGCTGTGTGGTTGGAGAGCTGTGCCTCCTGGTAATATGTGTCTTTCAAACAGCAGAATCTGTGCATGTCTGGCCAGCTTTGAGCACTGTGATCCCACCCCATGCGCTGAAGGGCATCCATCAATTAGGAAAGCTCTCCTATCCTTCACATGCTGCTTACCTGGACAGGAGCAAGGTTCAGCTACCAGGAAGACCAGCAGGAGGGCTGGTAGGCGGAAAAGGAGAGGACAGTACTCCATTTGTGTACAATGTGTCAAACTGCAATCTACTGTCATGTATAACTAATTAGAACAAATTAAAAAAAGAAAAGAGAGGAGGAGCCACTGCAGGGAAGGACAAGTTCAAAGGTCACAGGTCAATGAAAGGGCACGCAGTGCTCAAATGGAAGTTAGGAAAAAGTACAAGCAGTCCCAGGGTCCAGCATTTGGCCTAGCTTAGAGTTGGTCACAGGGTCCTTGGGCTGAGGACAGCTACCTTTGAGCAAGGCAGCCTATGGCTACCATTGGCTACAGACATCTGATGAGGTGCTGCAGGAGCCAGAGTGAAGGGCCAGCTCTGTCTGGGTAGCCAGAGGAGGGCTGCAAACAGAGATTGCCATTATAGCACTATGCAAATAAGCAAGCAGGCTGGGGAGCAAGGGAGGTCAACCTCTAGGGAACAAGGGATTCCAGGGGTTTGGCTTTTGCTTCCTGAAGGTGGTACTGTCCAAGGGACAGCATAAGGGAGGCACAAAGAGGCCTGCAACCTAGTAACTGCCCCTCTGAGACTTGTTGGCATGGCCACAGCAGCATCCCAGGCCCCAGGGGAAGCAGAACGAGAGCAGGTGCAGGGACAGGAAATAGATATCCGTTGCCTCTGATCTGACCTCATTTGCCTCCAACATCAGAAGGTGCCTGAGGTTATGGGTTTCCTCAGAGCTCACACCAAGGAAACCCTGAGTCACAGAGGGTTAGAAAGCATGGTTTACCTTGTCTCAGGGTTCTTCAGGCTCAGACCCCACACCGTCCCTAAGTTGGATCTGAGCCAAGGGCAGGAAGCAGCTCTCAGACTGGATTCCTGAATTCCAGGCTCTGCCTCCCCCAGCTCTGAGGGGTCAGACCTGGAAGTGTCTGCTTAAGCACCTTTTACGTTTTCCTGTGCAAGGTAAATAACTGCTGGAGGTGAGAGTGGGAAATTATTCTAATCTTTCCACCCAGCTCTGGGAGGCTGAGCACAACCAGCCCCCTTCGTTCTCAGGGCTAAAGAGGCATCTAATCTTGGCTATAGTCCTCCACCAGTCTCTCAGTGACAGGTGCCAAGGTGATATGATACAATGGAGAGCCTGTAGCGAGGACCTACTCTGGGATGGGACCTTTCAGTTTTTTGGTACTGGGGATTGAAGTCAGGGGTGCTTTACCACTGAGCCACATCCCCAGCCCTTTTTTTATATTTTATTTAGAGACAGGGTCTTGCTAAGTTGCTGAGGCTGGCTTTGACTTGCGATCCTCCTTCCTCAGCCTCGCAAACTGCTGGGATTATAGGAGTGCACCACCACACCTAGATTCTCCTCCTCCCCCCTTTCTTTTCCGTTTTTTCTCTTTAGTTTCCACATGAGAGAGAACATACAACCCTCTACTTTTTGAGTTATTTTGCTTAACACAATGTTCACAAGTTCCATCCACTTTCCTGCAAAGGACATTTCATTGTTCTTCATGGCTGCATAAAACTAGTTGTGTATATATACCACATTTTCTTTATCCATTTTTCCATTGATGGACACCTAAACTGATTCCGTAGTTTGGCTATTGTGAACTGTGCTGCTGTACACATGGGTATGCGTGTATCACTACAGTATGATGACTTTAATTCTTGAGGATAAATACCAGGCAGTGATATAGCTGGGTCATATTGCATTTCCATTTCGAGTCTTTTGAAGAACCTTCATATGATTGGAAAGGTGACTTATTTGACTCGATCAAAAACTTGGCAGGTGGAGGGACTCTTAGAAGAGATGGGAGAGAAGGGAGACCAGGCTCCTCCCAGAACTCATATGGAATGGCAAAAGATGATGGCAGGACTTGAAGCATAAATGGAGAGGGACCTGTCATCCCAAGGATTAAAAAAAAAAAAAAAAAAATGCAGAGAGGAAAAGTCTCAAAGTTTGTTTGTCTCTCAGTTCCCCAACACATTGGTTACATTTAGAGTACTCCCTCTCAGCATCTTCCAGAACCAGCTGACCTCAGGGAAGGGACCAGAAGGCAAGAGGACAGGGATAACTGGTTGAGGCTTGACATATCTATTCCCTTCCTCTCAGAGCTGGAGAGCATGGAGACTCCTGCTCTTGGGAGGCTCATCCCAGGATCAGCAACTGGGTTCAGCAGAGGTGGTGAATCCTAGCAATAATTCCCAAACAGTCCCTCCTCAGCCTAGCAGCCAACCTTCTTGAAAAGCTGGCTGAATGGGCTTTTCTCAGCAGTAGGCATCTGGGCAGAGATTCATACTCCACATCCAAAGGCAAGATTCTTTTTGTGTTGCTGGGGATTGGACCTGGGCATTGTACAAGCTAGGCAAGTGCTGTCACTGAGCTACACCCCCAGTTTGGTAAAGGCGAGATGCTTTAGACTTAGGAAGCAAAGACGGGCATTTGGGAATTCCTAAGTGCATGGAACTACACAAACATGTGCATGCATTTTCTAGTAAAAAAGTTCTGTTATCCTTGTATCTCCAAAGGAATCCATAATTCTAAAAATATTAAGAACTACTGATTCAAACCAAGGAAAGCAACCTCTCTTCCTTCCACAGCCTGATCAGGGCATTCAGCAGAAATACTGTTCTCCCCACAGCAGATGCCCTGAGGTGGACTTCCAGGAGGTCCCTCTGAGAGGGCCTGATGTTCTTGTCCGCACCTCAGCCAACAGCTGTGTACCTCTTCAGTACCTGATGGTGCTGGCCACATGGCTCTTCATTGCAACTGAGCATCCTTACTCTGGCTTCTGCTCCCACCATCTTATTTCCACCTAATTTTCAAAATTTGCAAACCTAATTGTGCTTGGCACATACAAGGCACCAAAAAATCTGAATGAATGAATGTAACCAAAGAACAGGAGAAGCCTTTGTGGCAGCAGGTAAGCCCAGATTCCCTACAGGGCTATTCTGGCACACAGTGCACAGGACGACTGCAGTCACCTAGACAGGGCAATGGCAGGACCCCTCAGACCTCATCCTACCTCCCCTCCACACCGTAAAGGGGCATCCCAGGTACCCACTCCTAACGAGGGGGCTCTGGGGAATGTGACAACTAAAAAGCAGTAGGTACACTCCTGGGAACCCTCAATGCAGCTACTGTTCCAACAGGAAGGCTGGAGCCATGTCTTCTCACTGCACCTCCATTTCCAAGGCTTTAACTCCCTTCCCCATTGGCAATGTCTCCTTGCATCCTGGGCTGGTTTTCAGAATCAGTTTGTAGTCAGCTCAATTAGGTATGATTATTCACTCACTCTTCTTCAGAAGTTCAGGCTCTAGAGAGGTTGTCCACTGGGGTTTTAAGCAACTGGAGGAGCCAAAGCACAAACCAACGTGAGGGGTTGCCCAAGAGACACGTTGAACCAGGAAGGAAAATACCAATCCAGAGTGAAGTGCTGCAGGGGTGGGGATGGTGACTAGAGCAATAGATAGGTGGAAGAAAGATGGCCATTCATGAAGTTAGGATTTCTAAAAGAAGACATGTGAAAAACAGAAAATCCAAATGCTGAGGGCAAAGGGGCTGCTGGGAATACTGTTCTGCCTTTGGAGAATTGTGCTTATGGGTAAACCAGTGCTTCCTGGCTCCTCTAGCTCTTTCTTTTTTTTTAAAGAAGTCATTTTTCTTAAATATTTATTTTTTAGTTTTAGGTGGACACGATATCTTTATTTTCTTTTATGTGGTGCTGAGAATCGAACCCAGTGCCTCACTTATGCCAGGCAAGCGGGCTACCACTTGAGCCACATCTGGAGCCCCATTCCATAGCTCTTTCTATTGGATACCAGATTCAGACCCTGGGACAGTTGCTCAACTCCACCCAAGATCTTAAAGGTTGGGGTTGGAGAACACAAGAATATTAGCTGCTTCTTGCAGTCAAACAGGGATCTTGTAGAAGAAATAGGCAGACAGGATCACCAAAGACTCTCATTTTGAACCTGATCTAAATAAAAAAGGCAAACATTGGGGCCACACAGCGGTGGGGATGGAACCCAGGGCCTTTCACACAAAAGGCAAGTGCTCTGCCACTGAGTTAAATTCCAAGCCCCAAAATTAGTCCTTAAGAGGATCCCTTCCCACCCTCTCCATTTTTTCCTGAGTATGAGCACTGATGACTGATTTCAACAAAGGGCAGGGATCACCCTTGAGTGATGCTCCTTTGGGGAAGTGACAGCAAAGGGGTGGGATGAGGAAAGAGGTTAGGTCGGAATTACCTAAGATAATATATTTGGCATTAACAAGTGCTCATTAAATCTCGGCTACTACTAAAGTTGGTGAAAAGACGTAGAAAAGCATTAATAACTAAAGTATTACATTAGTCCCAAATCTTGGGTTTCAGGAAAAAACACATTTAGAACAAGGGATTAGTTTTATTTTCCCACAGGATTTTTCTTTTTTTTTTTTTTATATAAAACAAAGATAAAACACATCTCAACCCTGTAATCTGCCAGCATGCCTTGTTTCTACAAGATGCACGCTAGACCAGAAGACTATGTAGCAGAGTCTTTAAAAGCATTTGGTTGAGAGAAATAGAAAAAGCAGACCTCAGAGAAGCCTGGGCAAGCCCAAAGGCTGAGCTCTGTCCTGTGCTCTAGAGCAGTCCTTGTCTTTTCAGATCCTCATATGTCTTCTTATTCACAACATTCCCACTAGAGTCTTCATATTCTTCCTAAAAAGGAAGGGGTATACTTTGTTAGCTAAACTCCTCAAAAGAAACAACTAGAAATAATCTCTGGGTACCTGAGCTCACATAATCAAATTCCATGGCATACCCTAGTACTACTACTTCTTTTTTTTGGCACTAGGTATTGAACCCTGGGATGCTCTACCATTGAGCAATATCCCCAGCTCTTTTTAAATTTTGAAATTGAGTCTCACGAAGTTGCCCAGGCTGGCCTTGGATTTGTGATCCTCCTGCTTCAGCCTT
This sequence comes from Marmota marmota marmota, assembly GCF_001458135.2. Lineage (NCBI taxonomy): Eukaryota > Metazoa > Chordata > Mammalia > Rodentia > Sciuridae > Marmota > Marmota marmota. The sequence continues at coordinate 26,105,964 of NW_026000082.1, read as the reverse complement.
CCGAGGTGGTGGGAAAAAAAGCATGCTCCATAGCACCTAGCTATACCTTAGTACTCTGAGTTTGGCGTTTATCTAAGACAGTCTTTCTCAACTGGGGTTCCATAGAGAATTAAATTCTCTTCTAGATATCCAGAAGGGTATAATACATTCTTAGGGTATCTGAGTTAAGAGTTCATTCTGATCACTTCCTGTGTTTAAAATAAGAAACTCTGGTTAAGAAAGGATGACCCAGGACAACATTTTTCAAATGGTTCCCAAGAACCCTGTCTTTGCCCAGGACTACTGCAGAGGCTGACAGGGAGGCCAAGAAGGCTGAGTTCCCCCACTTCCAGAATAATTCTTCTTTATATATTGGAGTTCTACACTACAGCTAGAAAGGTTTGTTCCCCTCATGCCCCACTAAAAAAGAAATACTAAAACCCCAACCTCAAAGAAAGGGAGGCTACGGCCAGTCCCTGTGGAGCTTGGGGTCAGTCACTACCATATTTCATATACATGCCATTTCCCATCCCTGAAACCTGATGCTTGGATGATGATTGAGACCAAAAAGACATTTCCCACTCCTGTGAGAGGTTCATTTCTTGTGGAATGTTTTTTTTTCCCCCCCAAAGGAGACCTGATTATGACATAAGATTCCTTAGTTTATTAATTCCCATGGCAGGACAAGAGATGGAGTCCACCTGCTTGCCATTCAATATTTCAATGGGAGAACACAATCTTTCTATAGATTCAAAGTGTAACAGATATCACAACTAAATTAGGTTCATACCTCAGGAGTCGACTGATAGACTTATCATATTATACTTGCTATTAAAGTAAACCAAGGACCACTTTCACCTCCCTTCTACATGGTGAGGGAACTCTGTCACCTGATGCTGTCCCCAAGGCTGTCCCCATTAACACCCACCTCAGTGTCAGGCTGCCATCTTTCTGAAGCCTTCTGAAGTTTCAGCTTGGCCCACACTGCAGGAGGAGAAATAAGCAGCAATCAGGACTCACTAGTGTCATTCCACTGGTAAATAGTGCCACAACACTCCCCACTCCCAGAAAGATCCCCCTCTCCTCTGCCTTTGAGACCTTTACCTGCTCTAAACTGGATTTTGGTTCTGAACTTCCTATAGACAAAACTTTTGATGCAAAATTTACCTGATATTACTTTGTTTTGAAAGAAAAGGTAGTTCAAATATAACAAAAGATCTCTTAGAACAGAGAACTGACACTCTTGAACAAAGAAGTTAACGTGGAACAACCCTGGGAATTACAAAAGAAATCGATCTGCCTTCAAGTCCGTAAAGGAGAGGAAAATAATATTTGATACCATCAAATATATTTACTTAAAGTCTGGTACATATATTTCAAATTCAGAGAAAAAGAAGAGAAATACATGGGCCATATTATATTGTTATACGGTATGTATATACAAATACGTGACAATGAATTCCACCATTATATACAACTATAACACACCAATTAAAAAAAGAGGAAAAAAAAAAAGCAAAAATATGGTAGCCAGAGTCTGAAAGGTAAAATGATTCAACAGACTACAGAGACATTAAAATAAAAATTCTGACAATTCAAGAATAGATTATGTGTGGCACACATCTGTAATCCAAGCAGCTCAGGAGGCTGAGGTGGGAGGATCTTAAGTTCAAAAACCAGCCTTAGCAATTTTTGAGACTCTGTCTCTAAATATAAACAACAGGCTGCCAATGTGGCTGAATGGTTAAGTGCCTCTGGATTCAATTCCTGGTACCAAAATAACAAAATAAAACAAAAAACAATGGAGGAAAAGAGTAGAGCAGTAGTGGATATGTAACTCTTCACAGAAATCTGGAAGTCATTAGGAAAGAATGTGATCATCACTGGGGGCCTGAGTTCACTAAGAATAAGTCAAGCAAACTAACTCAATTTCCTGTTTTTGATGGGATATTGAACAATAAAAAAAAGCCACAGATAGATAAGGGATATCATGATTTTAGTAAAGAAATTACTTTTACAGATAATATCCATGGATTTCCTTAAAAACATGTAAATTAACTATGCTACCATTATAAATAAGATGGAAATGTGGCTCAGGGGCAGAGCATTTTCCAAGCAAACATAAGCACCTCAAAAAACAAAAACAACAAAGGAAAGCAGTACAGTATGGAGGAAGGAGAAAAGACTGTTTTAGGACAGTCATGGGTTTGACACCTGGCTTTTTCCATGTACAAGCTATTTGACCTTGGAAAAATTACCTAACTTCTATGGACTTTAGATTCTTTTGAAAACACAGGTAACCCACTACTTTACTGGTTTTTTTTATTTATTTATTTATTTTTTTTTTAAAGAGTGAGAGAGAGAGAGAGAGAGAGAGAGGGAGAGAGGGAGGGA
>NW_026000082.1:26086168-26102470 GCF_001458135.2 Marmota marmota marmota | reverse complement strand
GAGAGGGAGAGAATTTTTTTTTAATATTTATTTTTTTTTTTAGTTATCGGCGGACACAACATCTTTGTATGTGGTGCTGAGGATCGAACCCGGGCCGCACGCATGCCAGGCGAGCGCGCTACGGCTTGAGCCACATCCCCAGCCCTTTTTTTTAAATTTTTAAATTTTTTTTGTAGTTGTAGATGGACAGAATGCCTTTATTTGTTGATTTTTATATGGTACTGGGGAATCAAACCCAATGCCTCACACATGCTAGGCAAGAGCTCTGACCCTAAGCTACAGCTACAGCCCTCGCTGGTTGTTCTTAAGACTAAGTATACAATCTCTTATTTATCACACACAGTAGGCACTTGATAAATGATAACTAGTAATATTAAACTTAATAAAAAACGAGTGACTTTAGATCTTACTCCTCAAACTCTAAAAATAGCCTAGAAATGAAGATGAGGGTGATGACAGCTTACATTTAGTCACTAGATACATGTTATGTTATGGTGTGGTTATGAACATTCACCCGCGCTATTACTTCACTTAAACTTCAAGACAACTTCATGAAGTAGATATAGTATTACCATCCCCCTCTTAATAGATGAAGAAATCAAGGAAAGTAACTTGCCCAGGAGTCTCACAGCTAGTTAAGTGGTGAAGTGTTAGCTTGAACTCCAATAGACTGATTCTCTGGATTTTTTTTTGTGTGTGTGTGTGTGTGGTGTTGGGGATTGAACCTAGGGCCTTGTGCATATGAGGCAAGCACTCTACCAATTGAGCTATATCCCCTGCCCCAAGAGACTGCTTCCGTGGAGTTCACATTTTTTTTTTAATTTAGTTATAGATGAACACAACACCTTTATTTTTATGTGATGCTGAGGATCAAACCCAGGTCCTCCCACATGCCAGGTAAATGCTCTATCACTGAGCCACAATCCTAGCCTTTTTTTTTTGTGGGGGGGGAGTCACATCCTCACCCCCATTTTGTATTTTATTTAGAGACAAGGTCTCACTGAGTTGCTAAGTGCTGCTGAGGCTGCCTTTGAACTCCCAATCCTCCTGTCTTAGCCTCCTGAGCTGCTGGGTTACAGGCGTGCACCACCACACCTGGCTCCTAACCCTGCATTCTTAACCACATGAAATTCTACTGGAAATGTTTTTGATCCAACTTCAACCTTGAACAGAACACATCAAAACATAGAGAACCTGACAGAATCCATCAACCAAATCCTAGGGTAAAGGGTCCTGAAAAGATGATGGGAAATTAAAAGCAGAAAAACAAATTTTTTTTGAACAAAATGATAAAGAATATAGATTGAAGACAAAACAATATCTACAGAATCATTATGGGAATGAAAAAAGCATAGAATTTACAGTGCTTCAGATAATCAAGATATAATCACCATGTATGGATAATTCAACCAAATAATATATATTAAAATATCTGTGCAAAATGGATAGTTTCAAGTCTACTATATAATTTGTGTAAATGAGAAGTATAAACAAACCTAACAAAAGCCAAGAAATTCTTCCCAGGAAAGGAAAAAATATAAATAGAGCAATTAATATACTTAGTATAAAAAGCTTAATACCTCTATATAACCAAGAGTATTGATGACTGGGTTAAAAACAGACAACACTTGCTGCCAAACTTTATTTTTATTACTTTTTAGAGACATGGACTGGCCAAGTTGCCAGGCTGGCCTTGAACTTACTATCTTTCTGCCTCAGCCTCCCAGGCAGCTGGGATTACAGGCATGTGTCACTGCCTGATGATGCCAAACTTTTGATGGCTGGGGAAAAGGTCTGAGTGTAACAGAACCTAAGAAACAATGTGACTCAGTAAAGGCAATGAGCAACAATGGGAGTGATTAATAAAGTTACAAAATTGAGTTTATGTGGCTTAAACAACACAATAAATTATATGCAAAGCTGGCAGAAATACAAGAAATAAAATTTAAGTATAAAATGTTCCTATCAGAATTAAATATGAATAGATTATAAAGTATAAAACTAAAGACTTGAACACTGCAGGAAGAACAAACCAATCCACATATGGAGAGAAGTACTTCTTTTCAACAAATCGTTGATATATATTTGGATGCAAAAATACAACATATCCTGGACTAGGGATGTATCTCAGTGGTACCAGCGCTTGCCTAGCAGGCTCAAGAGCCTGGGTTCCATCCCCAGCACCACAAAACAAAAACAACAACAACAAAAAAACATATCCTAAAGACAGAAATTCTACACCTTTCAGCAAGGGCCAAGAAAAATAAAATTTTTAACGAGTTCAAAGTGTTCAAACAATCAGGATTAAAAGTACTCTTTTATAAAAAATTTTATTAGTTATTGATGGGCCTTTATTTGTTTAGACGTGGTGCTGAGAATCGAACCCATGCTAGGCAAGCACTCTACCACTGAGCCACAACCCCAGCCCCTGAAAGTACTCTTTAAAATAACTTTTATTTCTTGGTGCTTTAACACTGAGCCACATCTGAGACCCGTTTTATATTTTATTTAGAGACAGTGTCTTGCTAAGTTGCTTGCTAAGTCTTGCTAAATTGCTGAGGCTGGCTTTGAACTTGGAATCCTGCCACAGCCTCCAGAGTCCCTGGGATTACAGGTGTGCACCACCGCAGCCCGCTTAATTACTTTTTTAAAAAAAATTATTTGTTCTTTTTAGTTATAAATGAGTGTGAAGTCTATTATGACATATTTATATAAACATGGCATATGTCTTATTCTAATTAGGATTCCAGTTTTGTGGGTGTAGAGGATGTTGCGATTCACTGAGTTGTATTCACACATGCACATAGGAAAGTTATGTCAGGTCCATTCCACTGTCTCTCCTATTCCTATCTCCCTCTTCCCTTTATTGTCCTTTCTCTGATCCACTGAACTTCTATTTCCCCCTCGCACCCCAACTGTTTAATTACTTTTTAAAACTAAAAAAATTGGCCACAGTGGCATGTGTCTGTAAATTCCGACAACTTGGGAGGCTGAGGTATTCTTGGCAACTTTTTAAAAAATTTCTTATAGTTGTAGATGGAGAGCATGCCTTTATTTTATTAATGTGGTGCTAAGGATCAAACCCAGTGCCTCACACATGCTAGGCAAGTGCTCTGTCACTGAGCTACAGCTCCAGCCCCGTTGGCAACTTTTAGTGAGACTATATTTCAAAATAAAATAAAAAGTACAGAAAATACAGCTCAGTCACAGCACCCCTGGGTTCCATCCTTAGTACCAAGAAAAGAGCGAGCAAGCAAGGAAACAAGCTCAGAGAAAACATCTTTACTAAATAAAGCTCTAAGTACAACATATCAAAACCAGATATTTCTAATGAAGTCCTTATAGAATGACATTTAGTAAATGTTTGTATTAGAAAGAATAAAGCAAAAAAGAGAATAAAGTTCTTGATTAAAGATTTAAGAAAGGAATAAATAAGATCACAGAAAGCATTAATAGGAAAAATAATAAAACTCAGAATAGAAATGAAACATGTGGTTCTCTACTTTGTCATAAGAAATTACGATAGTTATTAAATAAACATCTTCCTAGAGCAGTTCTTTGTATAAAGGACTACATATCTGTGTAAAATAGCAAGTTTCAAGCAACAGAAAAGAATATAGCACATAATCTAATCCATTTTATGTCATAAATATGGTTCTGATCACTAAACTTGACTATGTCTCAAAAAGAAAAAAAAACAAAGAGCTTATCTTATTTATGGATATAAATACAAAACTTCTAAACAGAATCCTAACAAGTTAAATCAGTACATTAAATTATCTATTGTCTAGTATGAAACAACTTAGGAATGCTGTTATATTCAATTCCTGAGAAAAGAAAAAGTGGTAAAATCTTATAATTATTTTAACAACTTCTGAGAAATACTTGCCTTTCTTCAACTACACCTATTTTACAAGTTAGTACAAGCAGGGTGCAGTAGTGCTCACTTGGAATCCCAGCAGCTTGGAAAGCTGAGGCAGGAGGATCTTGAGTTCAAAGCCAGGGTTTGATCTAAGCTTATTCTTATGTCCTGAAGAGTAATAAACTAACTAAGAAGAGTGATAAATTAACTAAGGCAAATTGTAGGAAATAAGAAATACAGAAAAATGAACTGTGGAGCTGGGGTTGTGGCTCAGTGCTAGAGCATGTGTGGGGCACTGGGTTCGATTCTCGGCACTGCATATAAAGATAAAATAAATAAAATAAAGGGCAATAAACAACTGAAAACAAAACTATGATCTCTTTTTTTTTAATATAAGCTTTTTTTTTGGTTATAGATGGTCATAATATCTTTTATTTATTTTTATATGGCGCTGAGGATCCAACCCAGTGCCACACATGCTAAGTAAGTGCTCTACCACTGAGCCACAACCCCAGCCCCTTGTGATCTATTTATTAGTGCTGCAGAAATAAAAAAATACATCTAAAGATAAGAATGCATTCAAAATATGGTGTTGATTCATTCTATGAAATTTTATTACTACTTTAATTTTCTCCCAACAAAGTAAAGGGCAAAAATGGGAAAGTAAAGAAACTAATTAGGAGGGCTGGGGATGTGGCTCAAGTGGTAGTGCGCTCGCCTGGCATGCGTGCGGCCCGGGTTCGATCCTCAGCACCACATACAAAGATGTTGTGTCCACCGAAAACAAACTAAAAAATAAATATTAAAAAATTCTCTCTCTCTCTCTCTCTTAAAAAAAAAAAAAGAAGCTAATTAGGGGGGCTGAGGATATAGCTCAGTTGGTAGAGTGCTTGCCTCACATGCACAAGACCCTGGGTTCAATCCCCAGTACCACCACCAAAAAAAAAAAAAAAAAAAAAAAAAGCAGCAGCTAATTAGGTACTATGGCAATAAGACATGTTATGACTCTTACTGGAAACACTTGTGATCCTATTTGGAAAATTATTAAGGAAAGGTATGAAAGCAAGGAGAGAAGTCCCCAAAGCTAACTACACACAAAAAATGCAGTGAAGAGTCCCCAGAATCCATGGGTTAAATCAGGATCAAGGAGCTCTTCAGAGAGTTACTTCTTTTTTTTTTTTTTAAGAGAGAGAGAAATTTTAATATTTATTTTTTAGTTTTTCGGCAGACACAACATCTTTGGTTGTATGTGGTGCTGAGGATCGAACCCGGGCCGCATGCATTCCAGGCGAGCGCGCTACCACTTGAGCCACATCCCCAGCCCCTCAGAGAGTTACTTCTATTTGGGTTGGCCATGGAGCACCTGACAACCTCAGATGGGAGCCAAGGGAGCTGGCCGGGCAAGAAAGCTGAGCAGCGGGCTGAGTGCAGCAGAGAGTAAGCACCTATAATTTAACAGTGGAGTGGTAAAGTCCCTTTTTTCTCAGTTTTATCAGCCTCAAGTGAAACGTGACAGAAAAGAGATGAATTAGAAAGAAAAGAGTCTGCCAGGAAGATGTTAATGGTAGAAAAAACTACTACTGTCAGGAAGGTAGGAAGCCTTGGACTGAGGGACCCTGGGTGCTTCGGCAGCACATTTCCTGATGTGCACTCCACTTCACTCTTTCTCCACAAAGCATTTCTACTTTTCCCCCTTTATATCAGTGGTTCTTAAATTAAAACCAATTCATAAAAATAAAAATACGATCATTCACTCAATCTTGCATACAGGGGAGTTCACAAACTCAGGTTAATCAAAAGCCTTGTTATAACTCTGCTCTGGGCTCTTCTCAAGGGGGGAAATAATCAATACTGCTAACTCACTCCCTTCAAAAAAGCAGTAATTATTTGAATGCTCTAGCTTTTATATATCCACAGCCTACTGCCCCTGGACCTAGATACACCAGGTACTGGGAGAGTGAGTCGCAAGAGAAGTGGCCACTTGGTCTGGACTAGAGAGCAGTCAACAAGCTTACTTACAGGAGACAGCATCTTCAATCTGTGTCACATTAGCAAAGTGGGCAGTGTTTGGGATGCCCAAACACCTCATGCCATGGGCATGACGCCATTCCTGGAACAGAAAAACAAAAGAACAATGTAAAATGGAAACAACTGAAGCAGAGCACTAACTCTATTTTATTCATAAACTCTACCCTGAACCTGTGCAAAAGACTCCCAACTAAAGGCAGCATTCTTTTAGTGGTTTATATTTATAAATAGCTGGCTATGACTGACAATAGATTGATATTTCTTTTTTTCTTTTTGGTACAGGGATTGAACTCAGGGGCACTCAACCACTGAGCCACATCCCCAGCCCTATTCTGTAATAGTTGCTTAGCGCCTCACTGAGGCTGGCTTTGAACTCTTAATCCTCCTGCTTCAGCCTCCTGAGCTGCTGGGATTACAGGCATGTACCACTGTGCCTGGCTGGGTTGATATTTCAAAGCCAAACTGCACAGTCTCAGATTTACAAAACCTAGATTCTAGATTCAATTGTCTTACAGACAAAATCTCTGGGTCAAACCACAAAAAAACAATTCTAACCTGTAGCCTACTGTGCTGTGGGAGAAGCTGACAGCCCTAGCAACATCCACCACCAGCATAAGGGATATGATGGCAGGTAGGCATCATCTTTGTAAGTAAAGGAGAACATAGTATTAGGTAGAAGAGAGGATGTGAAAGAGAGTAGGGAGAGATGCTAAAATAATGACAATTTTGGCTCTCAGATGGCAAACGACATGGGCTTTATTCTAGATGCCAAACCCAATCATTCAGTGGTATTAAGAAAGATTCAGAGCAAGAGACTCAGAAGAAAGGACCCTAGGATCAACTAGCAGCATGGACCTAGGGGAGTTAATACAAATTCACCATCCTTGGTCTAGCATATGGAAATGTTCCTTTCAAGTACTAAGAACTGAAGGCAGAAATGATTCAAGGGTGAGTCCATTTTCTAGAGTACTACCCAGATAGTGCCTTGTCTCAAGAATTGCTTGATAAATTTCAGAACCTTGCAGAGTAATAACCTAGGGTCAGAAATGATCTAAGATGCTAGCAGAAACAAAAGAGAAATAAAAGAATAGCAAGAGGAAACCGAAATGATGTCCAATAGCTGAGTGGTAGAATGCTTCCAGAAACCGTCTCAGGTATTCAAGGCAAGCATTGGTGCCAAGGGCCAAATGCCATGGATTCTTTTTCCCTTCAGCTCTAGACACTAGGGGTCCTCGTGGGTTGCTTCTGTCCTTCTCTAAAGGTCTCATGTTTCTGCTTCATTCTCAGGAAATAAGGCTCTGAATTCCTTACAGCAAAGTGCCGCTGGAAGGCCTTAGGCCCTCGGTAGGTGTAGTTTCCACAAATCTCACAGTTGTAGTTGATATTCAGGCCATGAAGCTTATACAGCCAGTAGGGAATGGGCTAAAAGAAACCAAATGAAAAAAAGCATCAGTTTACTAAGGTTTACATCTGCTTAAAGGTTGGGGAGTGGAGAAAGTGGTAGTGTGGGACTAACTTTGCCATCCCAGCCGAGGGGCAGGTTTTTGGGGTTGTAAATGATCTCATTCTCTTCATCTTCACTTTCACTCTCACTAATCTGCTCTTCCTCCTCCTCTTCTCGCTCTTCTCCAGTCCTGGCTTGCTTGCGTTGTACATTTTCATGAGTAAGTTGTCGCTGTTCCTAAGGAAGGTCATAAATGAAAAGGAAAGTCGGGACAAGGTAGTGCAGAACAAGAACGGAAATTTCCTATTTTCCTATAACCCTTGCTGACACCTCATTTCCAAGGATTAGGTTCTCTGTTTAGAACAGGGCAAGTCCTGCCATCTTACCAGAACTCCTTTTCAGCAGGCCCTACTGAAACATTTCCTGAACCAGTCATTTCTTCTTCCTGCTGTTACTATCCTAATCAAGGTGATGAACTTCCAACTCATTCCAGGTATCCCCATTCCAAACCAGTTTCAATTTTGCCGCCATATCTATCTATTAATAAAAGCAAATCCAATGGTGTACTGTCCTCCTTAAGGATTTTTTTTCCCCTTCTTTTCTTTTTGCAGTGTCAGAGATTGAACCCACAGCCTCACACAAGCCAGGTAAGCACTCTACCACAGTGCAATACCCCCAGCCCTTGAAGAATTTTATTGGTTTCCTACAGTTTATAGGACAGTTTAGACTAAGTCCAAATTTCCATCATAATTCTCCAAAATTTTCTCTGGCCACTCCTTCCCTGTCAAAGCATACTCCAGACCAACTAACTTATTTCAGGAAGATGCAATTTCCTTTCATAATGTTGTACCTGTGTCCTTGCTGTTTCCTCTAACTTGAAACACCTTTTCTCCCTCTTTTTGCTTAGAAAACTAAATCTCAGTGTATTATGCCATATTCACATTATAATTATTTGTCTCCCTTGACAACAATATGAGTTTAAGGACAAGAGCCCATGAGAATATACACTATTGTACCCCAAAATTTAGCATAATGTCTGGAAATCAACAGATGTCAATCAATGGCAAAAATCTTATTGGTGCATGAGAGCAACTTCTGGAAACCACTAGTTGAAATTGGAATTCCAAAGAGAGGTGCCACCTCCTGGCAGGCAAGGTGAGATGCTCTCAGAGAAGGGAGACAGTAGTGGGTATTGTGTCAATAGCATGATGCCCATGGCCACCTAGCCAATCTTCAGAGGACTGGTAACTCAGTCTGCTGAACATACTAGGACAGCCAAGTTTGTTCACTATGGACAATGTGTGTACTCAGGGTTTAATATCTGGCTAGCCTTTCACTGAGAGCAATCATAAGAGAATCAACAAGTTCCACAGCCACAAAATAGCAGGGTCCTCAAACAAGGGCAGAATGAACATGTCCATGGCAACTGACAAAGATATGTAAACAAATTCTCTGGGCCAGCTCTGAGAGCACCTGCAAAGGGAATTGCTCCAAGAGCAGCTGGGAATTGCACATAGCAGACATGCCAGAATAGATTGTATGGAGGACTCCCTGAGACTATGCATCTTTTCTGAATGAGTATAGCACTTTCTTCCCCTTCTCTTCTCAGAAAGGAAGAGATGTGGGGCTGGAGAAATAGCTCAGTTGGTAGAGTGCTTGCCTTGTATGCACTAGGCCCTGAGTTAATCCCCAGCACTAAAAAAAAGAGAGAAAGAAAGAGATGTTCCTCTCATTCCTCCTCCTTTCTCTTGAGACAGGCATCCCGGGCAGGCAAGGCCTTTCTCCCCTCTAACCATCTTTCAACACTTAAGAGAACATAAAAGCATGTTTATAGCCAGCTTTCTGCTGCACCAGGCTACCCTACCCAAATTTCTCAGAATCTTCCTGACATCTAAGAAAAGCCTTTCCACAATACTTCATACCAAAAGCTTCTGTGGGTGGCTTTTTTCTTACTTGTCTTTTGACAATCTGCTTCTTGTGCCACCCCTTGCATATGTTGAAGTTCAGGCAAAGAGTTTGTACTGTTATGGATACTATGTTGGCAGGGGAATCTATTCTCTTTACCTGGTCTTACAGGAATTGGGCAGCTGTGGGAATATTACCCAACAACAGAACAGGAATCTACAGAAGGTTCAAGGACCAAGAGAATCCTATTTTGTACTGAACTAATTTATTACCTACTCCTTCCTCTTATGACCTGGGGTTGGTGGAGCAGGGGGTCGGCGGGGGGAAGGGGCGAGGGGGGGAACCTACCCCTTCTCTCTTACTCCTATTCATAGCCCCTAGCTGTGGGAGACCATCCTTGCACATGACTGAGATTCTTCCCCAGCTGGGTGTGAGGTGTTCAGTCGAAGAAATGTGGCAGAGCTTTCCCTACCTTTCTTGGGTTTGAGAATGTGTCCGTGTGGAAGCGCATCTTACCACTATCCTGGGATCCAATCACCTCATCTGACCTTGCAACAATGACCCCCTTGACCTTCATTGGATGGGATTTTCCCCAGCATTTTTAGTTCCCCAATAAAAGCCCTCTCCCTAGCATATTTTCTCTTTCTCTCTCTCTCTCTCTCTCTGGCCTCTTCTGTAAAACCTTGCTGCCCCCCTGGGGAGCTTGAGGCTGAGAGCTCGCTGGTTTAAAGGTAAAACTGTGTGTCTGTGTCTTTAATTTAAACTCCCTGAGAATTTAACCGAGTGACTGAACTGTTCCTGTCTGTGCTGGCCGCGGACTAAACCCAGCAGAGTACTCACCCCAAGAATCTCCACATATTCATAAATCTGGGCTTCCAGGAAAGCAATGTCTTTGTTCCTCTCAGTGTCTCTAAGAATAAGAAACAAGCTGTATCACTCAGGAGTTCTTTCTTTCACCCCGAACTTTGTTTCCTCAGTCTGGGAACATTTATATTATATTTGCATTAAAAATTACAAGCACAGAAGAAAATCGCTATGAAAACTAATGCTCTGTTCATTTTAGGACTCACGGAAGTCCTGAGATTATTTCTTAGAATGCATGAAGGCTTCCCTTTTGAACTCACCCACAAGATGAGAGACCTGTTAAGACCATTTCAATTGACATCATTATATTTATGAAGGAAATGTGGTAAAGAAGAACCAGCTCTGCATGTAGGCAGACCTGGGTCAAAAACACTAACTCTTGCTACTTAGTAACTGCAAGACACAGTTACTGCACTCTACAATTTTTCTGAAACCTCATCTGAAAAATCAGGATAATAACTACTTTTCAGGGTTGTTATGAAAATTGGAAAAAAATATAAAAAGGACTGGGGATGTAGCTCAGTGATAAGGAACCCCTAAGTTCGATCCTTAGCACCAAAATACATACACACATAAGTAGATAGATAGATGAAAATTCTCCACTGTGGTAAAATTCTGCATGGGAACAAAATTTGAGAATTACAGCAAATGTGCCACCTGAGCCACTCACCGCTTAGTGCCCTTTGATTTTGGATTTTTTGCAAACAGAGAGGTGTCAAGAGATTCCAGGGACTTTCCTTTGGTGCTGAATAGCCTCTGGGCTCGCTCTTCTAGGGTCCTAAAAGGATAGGAAGGGCAGAGAACATCAGGGTGACTTTACTACACAGTTTTGCTTATTTTTTTTTTGAAAGATGGGGTGAAAAAAAAAAGTAATCAGCTACTTATAGGATCACACAAACATGAAAAACAAGACAGCTTTGATGGAAAAAAAACAAAACAACAGTCTCTTACCCACCACATTTCAGGCCTAAAGCTAAGAGTGCAGACTTCAATCTGTCCAGACCCAGGGAAGCCAACTCCTGTACAAAGAAATAAGTTACTAGATTATATGGATACATTTTGGTAAACTACTAATTCAGGCTGATGGATCTGAGTTCTTAAGGGTATGGCTAGAGCACACATTCCATACTTAATCCTCTAGCAGAAAGCTGAAACTCTTCACAGGACTGACATGGTAGTCATATTCATACTTAACTAAACTGGTCGTATTCCCTTACCACTACTATAGCTTAATGTACAAGAATCATTTTGGAGTTTTCAGACTACTTAGATACAATTTTTTCTTTTTATATTCCACATTCCTTATAGATACCTGCTCCCACAAAATGGTGACTTATATTATTAGAGTCAAGGCATTAAAGACAGGAAAGAAAATTATTCCTTTGTAAGAGGAACAGGTGAGACCAGTACTGCTGCTACAAAGACCTACCTCCCAGGAGGAAAATGCAGAAAGGTCAAGATGGGCTCCAGCATGGGTCAGGGCACTGCTTGTCTCTTTCTGCCAAGAACAATAATATGATGTTTATTAAGATTCAGGCAAAGGGAACCATTAAAATTATTAGGTACTGGATGGCTTCCTTCTTATACATATATGTTAACGAGGATCAAGTTCCTATGGAAACAAGGCAAAAAAGTACATGATCCAGTCTTTCCCTCGAAATTCCAGAAAAACTCAAACTTATTCCCAGGAGTGAAAACATATAGATTGCTACCACAAAATCTGATACGTTTTTGGTTAGCAAGAACCACACAGCAATTGTGATGTAGCTGATAAAAATACTGGGCCCATGCAAATGGTCCCTGATAAACTCTGTCACAGAGTACACAAAGAAAATCCAGCACACTTGGTAGGGAACACCTCATGGCCAGTGCTGATACCAAGGGACTGGCATCCAATGGCCTGAAGTGGAGGCTCAAGATTAAAATACAATAATTAGTTCAATTCTCTGGCTCATCCTCCAATTGCACCTCCAACACCAAGGAAGCTCACCGGCCATCCAGGAAAGGTTCCATTATCCCACTTCTTCTCAAACTCAGTCTGAATCTTCCCAAAAAGTTCGTTCTGATCTTGAAGGGGTTTCACTCTATCTGTGTAATCCTGAAGGTACTCAAGCAGCATCTCTAGGTATCTACAGAGGAACACGCAATACAGAGAAAGCAAACAGGGTTTCTATCTTTGATATATTTCTATGCCCTGTAGACTATACTTAAAATTCTAATAGTAATAGTTTTTGAGATAACACTCATTATATTATTATTATTATTATTTTTGGCAGTGCTGGGATTAAAACCAGGGCTTCATGCCTGCTAGACAAATGTACAACCACTGAGTTACACCCCTAGCCTACTTCTCAACTTTTGTGGGGAGGGGCACTGGGGATTCAACCCAGGAGTGCTTTATCACTAAACTACATCCCCATTCCCTTTTATTTATTTTGGGGCAGGGTTTCTTGCAAAGGTGCTGAGGCTGGCCTTGAACTTACAATCTTCCCACCTCAGTCTCCCTGGTCACTAAATACAGGCATGTGTTACCACACTTGGCCAAATACTTTTTTTCTTTTTGTGTACTAGGAACTAAACCCATGGCCTCATGCATGCTAGGCAAATGCTCTCCCACCATGCTATATCCCTTATATTTGTTGTAAATAAACAGAATGCCTTTATTTTATTTATTTTATGAGGTGTTAAGGATCGAACCCAGTGCCTCACCCATACTTGACAAGCACTCTGCCACTGAGCTATGGCACTAGCCTGGCCACATACTTATTATGGTACCGGGAATTGAACCCAGAGTGCTTAGCCATATCCCTGGCCCTTTTTTCTTTTTTTTTTTTTAAGTTATACATGGGCACAATATTTTTGTTTATTTATTTTTATGTGGTGCTGAGGATCGAATCCAGTGCCTCACATATGTGAGGCAAGTGCTCTGTCACTGAGCAACAACCCCAGCCCATCCCTGGCCCTTTTTATATTTTAGTTTGAGACAGGGTCTTGCTGAGTTGCTGAGACTGGCTTTGAATTCATGATCCTCCTGCCTCAGCCTTCCGCACTGCTGGGATTACAGGTGTGCGCCATTGCACCCAGCTCCCATGCTTATTTTTAAATGAGCTTATAAATTTACTTTTTCCAACATGATTTTAATTCTCTTCTTCCCTACCTCCTTTCATCCTTATGACATAATGACAAGTACAAAGGTCTTAATTTAATCCACAAATGAAAGATTTTAGGTAAAAGAAAATGAAAAGAGATTAGGAGTACAGGATCACTAATCAGGGGCATTATTAACACAAACATAAGCTTCCATTTAATATCACATCCAGGCACCTCACTTCAGCTGCAAGCTGAGAAAATCTAATTTTTCCTATTAAACTCCAAAAACAGAGTTCCCTGAACAGGAGACTTCCTCCTATAATTAGAAAAAAAATAAAAACAGTATTGGCAACAAATAAACCCTTTTTCAAAGCCAGAGTATTCAAATGCTTTAAAACCATCATAGCCGGGCATGGTGGAGCAATTGAGGATGATGAGGCAGGAGGATCACCAAGTTCAAAGCCAGTCTCAGCAATTTAGCAAGGCGCTAAGCAACTCAGTGAGACCCTGTCTCTAATAAAATACAAAATAGGGTTAGGGATGTGGCTTAGTGGTCAAGTGCCCTGAGTTCAATCACCAGTAACTGCCCCTCCTCCAAAAAAAATCCCAAGAAAACCATATAATTTGTAATATTTATTCTCATCCTCCAATAAACCTGGAAGTCATTCATGTGCACCTTTTAGGCAAAAAAATTCAGAACTTCCCTTAAACTTGACATTATCCTCTAATCCAATCTGGCACAGACCTGGAAGCTGTGAATGCCTACCTCTTATACTCTGCATTCTTCCTTTCTTTAGGAATGTCAAATAACTGGTCAAAGATGGACAGGTATGTGATATAATCCAGCTTCTGCAAAGAAGAAAGGCCAAAAGAATCAGTTAAGTGATTACATTAAGTTACAATACAAGGGCTGGGGATGTGGCTCAAGCGGTAGCGTGCTCGCCTGGCACGCGTGCGGCCCGGGTTCGATCCTCAGCACCACATACAAACAAAAATGTTGTGTCCGCCAAAAACTAAAAAATAAATATTAAAATTCTCTCTCTCTCTCTCAAAAAAAAAAAAAATCTTAAAAAAGTTACAATACAACCTCAAATAAGTGAGATCAAAATTGAGTATTCTTGGGGCTGAGGGGTGCAGCTCAGAGGTAGAGTTGGAGTTGATTGTCTGGTATGTGCTGAGGGTCTGGGTTAGATTCCCAGCACTGCACAACAGCAACAACAAACTCACAAGTGAAAACTGAGTATTTACTAATAAAGTAACAAGGCCTAGCTCACTTTAGTTTTTCTTCCTCCCATTTAATTCCTACAAGTGTTAATCCCACTGACTCATGTAGACTATCAGACATAAACAACTCTACAAAATAAAGATCGAGTCAATGAACAGTAAACGAAAAGAAACATTTGTCTAACATTGGTAAAAATCATGTTGCAACTCCCACACACTCAGCATTGTGTTCACCCGACACAGGAATCTGATCAGTACTTAAGGGTTAAAAAATATATTTCTTTTACAAAAATAAAATACGCTTGTTGCATTAATAAACTAATATGAATAAAATAATACACTTATTGTATTTATAGTAGAATCTTGATTTTAATTTTCAATACCATTTCATTCCAAGAAAGTTTATCACCTCTTTTAATTTATTCAACAGTTACATAACACAAGGAAAATGCTCTAATTGCTTCATGTCTAGATATTCAACATAACGTCCTGATTTAGTTCCTAGAATGAGAACCTCTCCCCCTCCTCCCGGGCCTTACCTCAGATGCCTTCAGGTTAATGTACTTGAGGTAACAGTCATGGAGGTCAAGGTACCGTCCATATCCCTCTTCATCTGTGAATTCTACCAGGTCTAAAAGAATCAGGAATGTCAATGGTTTGAATACTTACAGACCTGCCTTTTCAAATGAACTGCCTGTCCCAAGTTCCATGAGGCACCAAACCCAAATGTCCTCCCTAAAAGTGAAAAGTCCTTAGCTTTCCAAGCTGTTGAATTTGAATTTGGATAGGACAAAACGAACAAATTTGCACATGACCCATTTAGGATGCCAATCTAGCCCAGAAACCAGTAAAAGGAAAACCAGCATGAAAACCTTGTTATCAATTTCTCTGAGGTCCTGTGGGCAATCTGAGCTCTGTCATTAACCTGTACTTTTTCTAGTGATGAAGGAAAATGTTAAGCCTTACTTACTTTGTGCCTCTTCGCTTGGATTCTCACGAGCTTTCAGGAGCTCCTCAAATTCCACGGACATAGGCACGCAGATCTGAGGGAAAAGAGAAAAAAGCTCAGGTGGGTGTGTCAATGTAAAAGTTTTAATGCCACAGAAAAGGGGATTACAGAAAGTTGGACTTTTTTTTTTTTTTTTTTTAATGGTGCTGGGGATTGAACTTAAGGCCTTGTGCACACAAGGCAAATGTTCTTACCACTGAGCTACACCCCCAGGCTATAAAGTTGGACTTCTGACATTTGGTCTTGATTTTTCATACAGAACCTACAACTAATCTTTAGCTAACTCACAGCCTTCCTCACTCCTTCTCTTTACCTGGGATTAAACCCATCCAGGGCATTACACATTCTAGGCGAGTGCTCTATCATTAAGCTACATCCTCTGCCCTTTTAAAATTTTATTTTGGGACAGGGTTTTGCTAAGTTGTTGAGGCTGACCTCAAACTTGCAATTCTCCTGCTTCAGCCTCCTGAATAGCTAGGATTATAAGCTGTTCTACTTACCCAGCTTCTTTTCCTTTTTTGTATTGTTTGACTAAAAGCTGCTGAAGTGCTGCTACAGTGCAGTAGAGCATGCCTATAAACTAAGGAGGGAGGATGGTAAGTTTGAGGTCAGCCTGGGACTCTGTCTCAAAATAAAATACAAAGGAGTGGCTCAGTGGTAGAGTGCTTGCCTAGCACATGTGAGGCACAAGTTCAATCCTCAGCACCACATAAAAATAAATAAACAAAAATAATAGCAGATGGGGCTGGAGTTGTGGCTCAGAGGTAGAGCACTCACCTAGCATGTGTGAGGCACTGGGTTCGATCCTCAGCACCAGATAAAACTAAAAAATAATTATTAAAAAATAATAGCAGAGGGAGTAAAAAAAAAAAAAAA
>NW_026000082.1:26070674-26086159 GCF_001458135.2 Marmota marmota marmota | reverse complement strand
TATATATATATATATATATATATATATATATATATATATATATATATATTTGTATGAGCACATTCCTTCCTGCACAAAGATTTTAATTTTGTTTTTTTACATAAGCAGACTTGCTTTTTTCACTTAATATCTCTTGGGCATCCTTTCAATCATTTATTTAATTTTTATTCCTCATCACCTTTCAACTGTGGCTGAAATAAGGTGAACACATTGAATGGTACTCATGTCTTCTCCCTGGTTAGCAGATCATACTCTGTCCTCCAAAAAGGGTTCCATATGTGTGAGAATATATACCTCCATACTACTTCAATAAATAGCTTCTCCTTTCTGGTATTTTTATGTCTTCCTTTTTCCATCTGTTCCTGCCCTATCTTCTGACTCTCGTGTTTTTCCTCCTATTTCCTGCCAGCCTCTCACACACATGTTCCACACTCTACACTTCTACTTACCCATTATCTACCTTTATCCCATGACCAGATTTCATTCCCATTACCCCAATAAAACAACAATCCTGGCAGCAACCAATCAACAACAGTTGACACCATAACTGCCTTTCTAATAGGATCTTTGTAATGAAAGTCCTCCTAAGCTCTTTTCTGTTAACTACTGTAAGTGTGCTCTATGGCACACAGAAAAGCTCTGACAGTCTCCTTTCATATTCTTTCTCTCCCAGAATGCTGTGATTAATAGCTTCAACCATCAAGTCCATGTGATGATTCCCCAAATGTAAATCAAATCTCTCACATGAGCCCTAGTCACCTAATTCAAACTGCTCACAAGACACCTGTAACTAGATATAACACTACTTAAAAATCTATACACGTAAAAACCTGTTGTCTACTCTTTCTTCCTTATTTTTATCAAGAGAACAAACAACTTTCCAGTTCTACAGGCATAAAGGTTCAAAGTAATCTTTGTCTCAGTCTTTTCCACTCTTCCCTGAGTCAAGTCTTACTCCCACTACTCTCACAATTCCTTTGGTCAGCAGTGCAAGATGCTTAGTGGGTTCCAGACAACTGAATCATAATCCCTACTCCCTATAATCCTAAGAATACAGCAGGACAGACAGTCATTCTCACAAAATATGATAGGTTCATAAAGAAGAATCAATTTGAGGGCTGGGATTGTGGCTCAGCGGTAGAGCGCTCGCCTAGCACATGTGAGGCCCTGGGTTTGATCTTCAACACCACATAAAAATAAATAAAATAAAGACATTGTGTCCAACTGAAAAATAAATATATTAAAAAAAAAGGATCAATTTGAAGGAGGCAGACTAGGAAGATATTTCATGAAATATCTTCCTCTGGGCCGAATCTTAAAAGTGAGTACAGTATCTCTGTGTTAGTTGGATCTTCTAAGTAGAAGATGTCAAGATAGTTTGGAGCACAAACAATTTATTAGGAGTGAGAGAGTACTTGTGAAAGATTAGGAGAAAACAGGACTTGGTAGAGAGAGACTAGATACAGATTTGACAAAATCTTGATCAACCCAATGAGAAGCTCTGTAGCAAAGATCACTCAACAAAGGAGCCTCAAAATGGACAGAAACTGGCAGGCCCTAGGGTCCCTACCATGCTCTCACTGGCTGAGGGCTGCCGAGGATGAGTGTGCTTTGATTTAAAAGTTGAGGGGGATCCTAAAAAAAACTGTAATAGAATGTCAGCTAACTAAGCTCCTTGCAGCTAAATGGCAAGTTCTTTCTTGAAGGGACATTTGAACCGCACACTTTCATTTTCCTAATATTGTTTCTTTAGTATTCTCTTTGGGTAGGTTGGGAGAAAATACTTTCTGAGGTCATACCTCATTTGGGTGCTTCCGATGGAATTCTTTTATTTGCTTGAGTCTGTTATAGAATTCAGCAAACTCATTGGGTCCTGAAATAGCATTAAGCTCCTCCTTTCGTAATCTGCAATTTCAAGAAAAATCCAAAGAGCACACAAAATCAGTCTCTTAACTAGGGCTCCTCAAAAGCATTAACTCCTGGACCATCTATGACTGTTACTTACCCGTCTTTATCATCATACAAATCCCTCAGGTTCCCACTGACCTCCATATATCTCTGAAAGATAATTGCAAACCATCAGAATGAAACAATTTGTGCAACCGTAGAGCTAAGCAACCAACAAGGGCTGTTTGGTCAAACCCCAGGAAAACCTCATGAGATATGGCCTTAAAAGTTCCTGTGCTTTCTAACAACTTTAAGAGACAATTTGGTTCCTGGTTAGTATTTAAAAACAGGTTGATATGATTAAGTGATGTGATTTGAAGAGTGGAAGAGAGCACCAATTTTTACATACAACTAACTTTTGTGTATGAGATTCATCCCCCTTTGACCCAACAGACATTCCCACCTAAGACCCTCAAAGATAAAATGGTGGTCCAAGAGATTCAAAAAGCTTGAATAAGGAATACATAAGCTAAATAAAACATCACATAGCTTCCTTTGGAGTCAAAGAATATTAACTCAAGATGGTACAGGTGTGTGGGAGGCCATCCTTGCATGTGATTTGAGTTACCTCCCTGGCTGGGTGAGAGGCGCTTAGGCACATTTTGTGTCCAGAGCTTTCCCCACCCTTCTCAGGTCCAAAGGCTTGTCCATGTTGAGGCGTGTCTGACCACTACCCCGAAGACCCAATCGTCGCCCCTGACCTTGGGATGCTGCCCCCCTTAATCTTCATTGGATGGGATTCTCCCCAGAATTTTTTGTTCCCTAACAAAAGTCCACTCCCTGGCGTGTTCTCTCTCTCTCTCTCTCTCTCTCTCTCTAGCCTCTTCAGTAATCCTCGCTACCACAATAGGTGGCTAGAGGCTGGAGCTAGGAGGAGCCGTCCTGGAGCTGGTTTAAAGGTAATTAGAGTCTTGTCTCTTTAATTCAAAACTCCCTAGTGGTTTCTCACGTCTTGAACCTTCATTTATGAAGCCAGCGCGGGTCATGGGCTAAACAGGTGATAGTCACTTCTCCAAAACTTTTGGGACTAGATTTGTTTCCAAATTTAGAATAAGAAAGATATGTTGCTGGGGGATGTGATAGAAGGCATTCCTAACATGTTTAAGGCCCTGGGTTTGGGCTTTACTATTGAGCTACATCCCAAGCTTTTTTATTTTGAGACGTGGTCTCACTAAGTTGCTCAGGGCCTCCCTAAATTGCCAAGGCTGGTCTTGAACTTGGGATCCTCCTGCCTCAGTCTTCTAAGTTGCTGGGATTACAGATGTATGCCATTGCGCCAAAGCTGAGCATATATTAACAATTCTGCACTTCAAGCCCTAGCACAAGCACATGCACCAGCGCGCGCGCACACACACACACACACACAAATCTGCAATAACACTTATGTGTTATTTAATTAAATGGGATAAAGACCGCAAAAAGCCTCCCATTGATTCAGACCAGGTTTAAATGCCAAAGGAGATCTGGTAAAGAGTTATCACCAAATGAATTGTCTCCTCCTCCCCCCAAAAAGTATTCCTTGGTTTTCAGAGCATTTTGGATTTGAGAACTTATATAAGGGTCTGGAGTCCTATAATCTAATTATCTCCTAAAAATCATAAGGTCTGCATAGGCCTTTCATTATTTTCTAAATAGATATCAAATATACTTAAAAGCAAAAAGTATAATATGACAAGCCTCCATTTAACCATCAACCAGCCATAATACTTATTGATACTTTTAAAAAATAAGAAATTGCATTATCAGCAGGAAAAAGCAGTTTAGAAACCAAAAGCAGTTTGGAAGCCAAAAATACTATTAAAACAGTATCCTGGGAGGAAAAACACAAGTATATAGCATTCCTCTGTTTTTGAGAAGAGACGGTTATCTTCTGCACCAGAGTCACGGATACCTAAAAACTACTCTTTACACCCCCACAGGATTCGACATGCTGTAAAGATCATCTTCTCGAGCCAGGAAGAATGAATGAGTTCCCCACGTAGAGAAGTGAGGAAAGGACGCCGCAGCACCCTCACATTCAGCAGCCTATGGACAACCTAAGCAGACAACCCGCGACTGGCCAACTCGGTTACCTTTGACCAGGGCTCACGCTGAGACCCCGCAGCTCACCTGCCCTCTTTTCCTGCCCACCCCGACCCAAGAGGAAGCAGAGAGCGGGACACTCACATCTTGCATGGCCCGGGTGCGGTGGTCAGAGTTGATCTGGTCCCGGAGCTGAAGAAAGGTAAACGGTGACACAGGAGCCGTTAGTTTGAGTTCTGGAGTAGGAAAGGCCGCTCGAGCGGAGCGGAGCTTACTCGTTCAGGTCTTAGCGGCTGCAGCAGAGGAGCCTCCAGGCTGCTGGGCCCCAGGAGGACGGGACCCCGGCGGGAGCGGGGAGGCAGCTCCGGCAGCAGGCGGGGAGAGTGCGGGGAGGATCTGGGGCCCAAGGGAGCGCTCAGAGGTTAAACACGGCCCAGCCCCTGACTAGGACCCACTCACCGTGGACTTCTTAGTGAGCATCTCTTTGGCCATGACGTCCATGAGCCGTTCTTTCTCTTCATGGTATCGCCGCTGCTGCTCCAGAATTGTCTCCATCTTCCCTTCGCCGCGACACCTCAATTCCGACCACCAACACGGCAGGAAGCAGTTCCTGCCGCCTTACGCGCTTGCGTCCCCACGCTGTGCATCCGACTACACCAAAGTTCCGCGAATCCCGGAAGTGCCTCGGGGACTCGAAACATGAACACCAGGAGGAAATTCAGTCTGGGACGCCGAGATGGCAACAGTGCCACCTGCTGGTCAGTGAGGTGAAGGAGTGATGCCCAGAGGTTCGCAGGTGCCTCTAGGGGGCATAGAAAATCTAAGAACCTGAGGATAAGCGGGCTCTGGTTTTCCTGTGGTTTACTGGGGCCAGCTGGGCAGTCAGGGACTGAGTAATTGAAGAGTAGGGATGGGAGTTGGGAAACTGGAACTTGAACCTTTTTGCTTTCAGTGTGACCTCTGATAACGTTTTTCTCTTCTCTGAACCTCTGTGTCTTCGTCAGTAAAATGGGGATGATGGTGTTTTTTAACAAAATTCATATGTGGAAACAACTTCCTAGTCATTAGCAGGGGACTCATTAAATAAAATATCCTGGCAGTGAAACGCTGTAGAGCCTTTTAAAATGAAGGCAAGCCGGACTCAAACACTTGTAACTCAACTACTTGGGAGATTTAGGAGGATTGCATGTTCAAGGCCAACCTCAGCGACGTAGTGAGGCCTTTTCTCAAAATAAAGAAATTAAAAGGGCTGAGGAGGTAGCTCAGTGGTAGAGCACCCTGGGTTCAACCCCCAATATGGATTTTTAAAAATCCATTCTGAGAAATGAAAACATATATCCATATGTTCATAACATTACTCCACAAAATTGATGCAATCTGATTCCACCAGCTGGTGAATGGATAAACATAATGTGGTACCACATACAATGGGCTATTGTTCAGCAATAAAGGAATGCTACAAAGATGAGCCATGAAAATATCATTCTACATAAAGAAGATAAACTCAAAAATCACACAGTGTATGTACAGATGAAATGTACACAACAGGGGCTGGGGATGTGGCTCAAGTGGTAGCGCACTCGCCTGGCATGCGTGCGGCCCGGGTTCGATCCTCAGCACCACATACAAACAAAGATGTTGTGTCCGCCGAAAACTAGAAAATAAATATTGAAAAATTCTCTCCCTCTCTCTTTAAAAAAAAAAAGAAAGAAAGAAATGTACACAACAGCAAATCCATGGAAGCAGAGGGTAGATGAGTGGTTGCTATGACTGGAGTTACGATTGGAAGTGACTACAAAGGGACCCAATAACACCTTCTTTTTTGGGGTGATAACGTTCTAAAATTGAATTGTGTTGATAGTTGTGTGGTTCTATTAAATTTGCTAAGATTAATTGAATCAAACACTACAAATGGATGAATCTTAAGCTGGGTGTGGTGGTGCACACTTTTAATCCAGCAACTCTGGAAGCTGAGGCAGAAGGATCTCAAGTTCAAGGCCAGCCTCCACAACTTAGCCAGACACCTTATCTCACAACAAAAATTGAAAAGGACTGAAGATGTAGCTCAGTGGTAGAGCACCCCTGGGTTCTATCCCCACTACATTAGAAAAAGAAAAAAAAAAAAGGATGATTTTATGGTAAGTAAATTATACTTTAATTATATGTGGGATCTGGTATGGGAAGGATCTGGTATGTAAATTATACTTGAGGATCTGGTATGGGAAGGAAATTTTCTTTGTATCCACCCAAAGTACAGCATCAAGTTGTTGTTGTTGTTTTTCTTTAACATATGCATGTTACTTCCTCAATTTAAAAATAAATTGGGTTTGACATGTCAAATGATAAAAATGTTTATATTGACATAAATGAAAGAGTATTGTAGTTGTACATCTAACTCTTAAGTAGGTGGATCACCTAAGCAATGCCATTCTCTGTCACTTGGCCTCAGATCTGAATCTGTCCTTCCCCTAAACGCTTTTCTATCCTCACTCCATCAAGTCAATCACCAAGTTCTGTCTCCCTCCTTCTTGCTACCTACCTCATGACCTCCCACTACCCACTGTCCTAATGTCCTAACAGACTTGCTCATATTAACCCCCTAATCTGTTATTCATGCTGCAGCCAGAGTGATCTTCTCTAAAACTCTGACCCTCTCACTGCTTAAACATTTCCACTGGTTGCTTTATCCACAGGGTGAGGTCTGTTTAGCTTGGCATCTGGCTTTTCACGACCTGGGCTCAGCCTGCCATTTTATTCTCTTGGCACTTCCTCCAAGTGCAATTACTTGCTGCTTCCCCAAAGCACCAGATGTTTTCAGGCCTCCAGGCCTTTCACCAGCTGTTTTCTATGCTTGGACTGCTCTTCCTTAACAAGTATTTATTGAACATGTAGTAAGTGCCGGGAGCTGAGAAGGAGGGGTGAACAAGGCAGGCAGGAGCTCAGTCCTCAGGCCAGTGGGAACAGAGAAACAAACAAAAAAGTAAAAACTACAATTATTAATTACAAACAGGCGTTGGGCATTCATAAAGATTTGTTGAACTGACTCTAACTGGGCCCGGGATACAGTGTAAAGGGGACTAGAATCCCGGCTCTCTGGGGACTACCTGTGTGACTTTAGACGAGTCACTCTGGGAACCATCTCCACCTCTGTGGAATGCACGTAGTAACTAACGTCCGCCGCATTACACTACATTTAAACAATCACGCGGTTTCCGCGGGCCGGCCGGGCCTCTCCCCGCAGGGTCCAGGGTCTCCACCCGGGAGGCTTCAGGGTAGACCTGGGCGCGTACCTGCCTCGGGCAGCCAGACTGCCCAACTCGGCCAGCAACCGCAGGGGGCGCGGGGACGCTGGGATTGGAGCTGGGGGCGTCGGAAGCCAGGCGAGTGGAGCAGCGCCCCGCCCCATCTCCCCACTTCGGGGGACAGCCCCCGTCGCTCATTCCCGCCTCCTCCNCCTCCTCCCTTGAATCACGGGGGTGGGGGGGGCAAGGGGCGGGGCCATGACCCATTCATACTGGGAATCGGATCCAGATGTTCCCGCGGCGCGTGCAGCTGCATCCTTGCCTTTTTTGGCAAAAAACGTGCGGCCGCGAGCGTTCCCGGGCCGCCCCCGCTAATCCTTGGGAAGAGGGGGAAGGGGGTTGAGGGTCTGGGCCAGACTGGGGACCAGGACCTGGTGCTCGTATTGCAGGATTTATGCAGGATTGTTAGGGTTAGTGGAGGGAGCGATGTGTACCAAACTAAGAAATCCCACTGCCGTCTGGGATCTCCCCGAATCCCTCCCTTCTTCACACAAAAAACCAGCAGCAGCAGCAGGGGAGGAGGCAGGTCAGAGAGGGGCGGTAGCTGAGCGGGGATCTCCTTCCTGGGGAGACTTCCCTCTCCATGGCCTGTCCCCAGACATCCCCCTCAAGAAGTCTAGAAGAGCTTTAGTCTGCAAAGGAAGCTTCCTTTACCCTCTTATCCCCAGACAAACACACTGAGGCCTGTGCTTCCACACACTGCTTTATTGCAGAATCTGGAAGGGGGGTGAGCCAAATCCCCCTCTGCCCATCTCTGGGCAAAATGAGCTAAAATAAAATGGGAACATGCTTGGTGGACACGGGCTGGGAAGTACTCAGTACCTTAAGACCCTCTAACCAGTTATCTGATCTGCCCAGAGAGCACGAGCCCTAGGGAAAGGGGTAGGATGGAGGTGGGGTCAGCCCGAGTAGCCTACTTTTGAGGACTTCTTCGGCACCTGTAGGAGACCTAAAATCTATGTAGAGAAGTCTTGATTTACGGAGGCCTAGGCCCAGAGTCCAGGTTTGGAAGGTTGGAGTCTAAAACCCTGGTTTGGGAAAGGATCTTGGTCTGGGAACCCTGATTTTAGGGGAGAGGGCCCAGTTCTGGACTCCAAATTTGGAAAGCGGGCTTGCATCACAGAGGCTCCATAAGAGCCCAGATTCGTGGGCCTGGGTCAGGGAGTACCAGTAAGGAGACTGAATCCTGGAGCCCAGGGGAAACCCCATTCTGGGGGGAGGCTGGGTCTTAAGTGGTTCAGAAAAGGAGCCAAAGTCCTGGAGCCCTGGTTCGGGAAAGCCCAGGCCCAGGAGCCTTGGCTTAGGGCCCTGCCTGGCTGCAGCCTTGACACAGCACTTGGTCTCCGTCCGGCACGAAGCCTTGGCCCACCAGGGAAGTGGAGCAGCGGGCACAGGAGAAGCAGCTGTGGTGCCAGTGTCGGTCTTCAAAGGACACATACTTGCCTCCACCGAGTCCTGCAGGGAGGCTGGAGGTTAGCTCTGCTGATCTGGGGCAGTCCTGCCCCTCAGCCTCACCCAGTACCACATCCACGCCCTTGCCTGCACTCTACCCACCTGTCCCACCGGTGATGGGGCGTTTGCAGCTGCTGCACTTAGGTGCAAAGAGTTCTCCAAAACAGGTCACACAGTAGGGATCGTCATCCCGAGAGGTGAACTGCTGCCCGGCCAGGGGTGTCTGGCACCCAGTGCAGACCAAGCATTCTCGATGCCAGGGCTGATCACGGTAAGTCACTCCACCCTGGGTCAGCGTCTGTGGGGGCAGCATCCTTCAGTGGGGGGGAGTGGGAATTCCCACCCCACAACAGGTCTTACCCCTAGCCCACTGGCACAGCCCCCACCTTGCTGCAACGGGCACAGCGAGGAGCAAACTTGTTCTCATAGCAGGGCACGCAGTAGTGAGCATCCTTGTCGGGCACAAAGGAACGAGATCCCAGTGGCTGCTCACAGCCGCTGCATAGGAAACAGTGCTCATGCCACGTCTGGCCTCCATACTCCAGCTTCCGGGAGCCTGTGGGGAACAGGAGTCCCACTCAGACGCTATGTTTCAAGCTCCTGAGGTTCAGTCTCTGCTCCACAACCCGCTTGCCCCCACCAGAATGTACTCACTGCTCCCATGGCTTGAGTAGGGTGGTGTCCAGGAACATGCAGCAAGACTTCCACTATGTATAATGTATATTGCACATGCTAACCTCTCTCCAAACACCGGACATGATAGTTCAGTATGTACTAGGCCTCCAAAACTGGTCAAAAGTGTTTTGGTGCCAGGAGCAGTGGTGCATGCTTATAATCCCAATGCTCAGGAGGCTGAGGCATAAGGACTGCCAAGTTCAAGGTCAGCCTCAGCAACTTAGTGAGCCTCTTAGCAGCTCAGCAAGACTCTGTCTCAAAATAAAAATGACTAGGGATGTAGCTCAGTGTTAAAGCACCCTTGGGCTTAATCTCCAGCACCAATAAATAAATAGATAGATAGATAGATAAATAAATAAATAAACAAGGTTTTTGGCATGAATTAATCCTTTTTATGTTTCAGATAACTATCTTAACACACATCAAACCTCCACATAATAGGCATGTTGTCTTGGCATATGCTAAACCCTCATACACCAGAAGAGATAGTTTAACATGCACACAAGAGCCCACAAATGCTAGGAAAGCAAATTTTTGCTTACACGAAGTTCTAATGCCCTGGATATGATGGATTCAGTACATGCTAAGTCCTTGTAAGTTCCAGGCATGCCATTCTCCACACATGCTGAGTCATCACACAGCTATTAAGCATGCAGGTCCCCATACATGTTAATCCTTGCACACACTAAGCCCTGATGCACCAGGCATGATAGTCACACACATCCTTAGCTCCTATATGTACCAAACATGCAGGTCTTCATACATGCTAAGCCCCCAGGTGTGTATTAAGCATGTCAGTCTGTTCGAACATGATACTAGCCCAGGTGTAAGGCCTAATGGTCCAGCCCACACTGAACCCTTAGGAAGGTACCAATTTGGTCAGTTTCTGCACCTGTGCAGCCACAGAGATGCTGATCCCTGTGCACAGTAAGCTTCAGGCATAGAGTGTTCAGGCACAAGAGATCCTGCACACACTAAATTTCTAGGAATGAGCCGTGTGTGCAGGTCTCTACCAAAGTCAAGTCTGTGTGTGTATCAGACAGGATGTACAAAGACTACCCAGATGTCAGGCACTCCAGTTTCCAGACAGGATGAGCTGATGGGGACATACCAGGCATGACAGTTTCCCCACAGGCAGAGCACTGTGAAGAGAAGGCACTGCAGTAACAGTCATTGCAGAGCAGCTCGCTGTCCTGGCAGGTGAAGGGCTCATCAGCTAGAGAGCGCTGGCAGCGACAGCAGCGGAAGCAGCCCTCGTGGAAGTGGCGATCCTCATAGAACAGCTCCTGTGGAGAGCACAACAGGGGCACTGGTGCCCAAGCCTGGTGGATCCATCCTTTGCCCCCTCCCACCAGCCTCCACCCAACTCCTGCCAGGCCTAGTCTGGTCCTTACCCTTGAGTCATGCCCGATAAGCTGCTGGCACTCAGCACAGGTGTTGGCAAAGGTGTTGTCATAGCAGGGCACGCAGTAGGGGCCACTGTCTGTCTGGATGTACTTGCGGCCATACAGGGACTCACTGCATTTCGCACAGTCAAATGCCTCGCTCATGGTGGTGATGTGCGTGAGCCCTGCTGGGAACACAAAGTGGGGCAGGGGTCACCTAGAGGGGCCGTAGCTTAGCCCTTGGCAAGAACTCTTTGCATTCAAAAAAGAAGAGACCAAGCATAGGAAATACCACACAGAGCAGGTAGGGATGGGGAAAGGGGTGCTTCTGGGAACCTAGGAGTTTTGCATTTTTATTTCTGTATTTGACTGTGGGGGTGGGAAGAGGTCAGGAAAAAACCAGGAAGCAGAAGTTGTTTTCTTATCTAGGCCCTGGCAGATCTAGGGGGAGGGGGCTTTTCCTGGGTCAGTGACTCATTTCCTGCCTCAGACTGAGTTTAGCCTCCAGTGTGTCCCTACTGTCTCCAGGGTGGCAGGAGCAGGGGGCAGCAGTCACCTCCTGACTTCCAGAAAGGGTCTCTAGTAGATAAAGGAAACTTTACTAGAGCTCTGAACTGGAGAGCTTGGGGTTGTTCTGTCCCCCTCCCCCATCCAGGAAACAATGGAATGCTAGAGGGAGGCTGGACAGATGAATGGTGGAGGCCGGAAGAATGGTGGAGGCTGGCGTCCTCCTCTCCCCAGCAGAATCAGCCAAGCAGTAAGAAGTTGAGAGGCTCAGTCTAGGGTGTAAGCAGGAAGGAAATCCTGCAAGCTGGACTCAGCTGAGCTTCCCCAGCTGGACACTCTGCCCTTACCCCCCTCCACCCCTGCTGTGTCTCAGGTCACACCAGCTTGGGCAGCCCTGGCTGCAAACATCTGCAGCAGCTGTGGCAGCACAGAGGGCCAGATGTCAGATTTGCCAGCAAAAGGGAGAAAAAAAGGAAAATGAGATGGATGAGGAAGCAGAGGGGAACTGAGACAGACGACAACGGGCCCCGTGCTACTTCCTGCCAGGCACCTCTCCTGGCTTCCTCTCTTCGAGGCCCCAAGATCTGCTCCCCCTTCATGATCCTCTCCCCTCCACACAGACAGCCTTTTCCCACCTTTTGCGAGAGTCTCGGGTTTGAGTCTTAGGGTAGAGGTGGGGGAGAAGAGGGCGAGGGCAGGAGCCAGTGGAGATCTTTCTCCTCCGTCAGACCCCCTCTTGGGTGGGGAATAGGACCAGGGGAACCCTGAGAGCTGCTGCTGTAGACACCCAGCCCCCCAACCAAACCTCAGACACTTTCCATTTTCTCAGGAACAAAGCATGTTTGTGGGATGAGGTCATCCACACAGCTGCCTCTGGAACAGGAGCATGGGGAGTGGGGGGGGCCGGTTGGGAAGTGGGGTTCCCAGTCCCTTCGTTCGGCAGCCAGTCTCCAAGTCTCCAGCCCAAAGTCAGAACTCGCTACCCCTGGCCTCCTCCACCTCGAGGCCTGCTCTCTAGGGGCTGGGATTACAGGTGGTGGAGAGGAACCACCAGGACCTATGGGAAGGAGATGTTCTCACAGCTGCAGATAAACCTCTGGGGAAGTTAAGACACTACAAAGGGACCCACCAACCCCCTTCTCTTCCCCAGGAGACACTATGGACTGGCAGTTCTGGCTCAAGTTGAAGGAAAAGCCCTTTTCTCAGCCACCCCAGTGGGAAATTCTCACCCACAGCGTTGCTCTGGCTTGGAGTTCAGACTTCAGGCGCCAGTAAATGCCCCAGGCCTGAAGGCCCTGACTCCTCTGGGGGTTGTGTTTGAAACTTCCCTTCCATACAGCGGAGAACACCCAGCTCACATTCCAGGCAAGGCCTGAAGGCCACCAGAGCTGGGATCTTCACAGTGGGACTCCTGAGGTAGGAGCTATGCTGTAGGGTGGAGGTTGCCACTCCTCAGTCTCTCCCTGCCACTTTGGCCTGGCATATAAGGATTGCCTGGGCTGTCAGCCACTGGGCAGCAGGGGGCCACGCAGGTGGTATGTGGCCAAGCGTCCCTCAGGGAGTACCCTGGGCCCTTTCCTTCCTTCCTGGCATGGCTGGCAGTAGCAACCATCTTTCCAGGCCCAGGCTAGCCCTGGATCCGCCCCTGGGAGTCAGTCACCTCTGAGACAGGGGAACCCCAAATAGGGTATGGGTGTGGCTTGTTTCCTTCCCAGAATCCCCCATTCTCTTGGTCTTTCCAGCTGGGCTCTGGTGAGGACACAGTGAAGGGCACCATCAAGACCCACCTGTCTCTGCCCATCCTTCTCCCTCCCCCTTTCCCTGGCAAGGCTGGGAGGCAGAAAGAGAGCGGGAAGCCAGTCCTGTATTCCTTTCTGGCTGCTAAGGGGATAAGGTTCAGGGGAGACTGCTGGATCTGCAGGATGGCTCTCAACCCTTAATCCCACCAACACACACATCCCTCCACCTCACCTAACCTAGACACACATACCATACACAGTTTAGAATGGAGTTTAGAACGGCTGGATAACAGTACGGTGTACAGTGTATAGAGGCTTGAGCTATGAAATAAAAGTCTGGGATTTGAATACTGTGACTTTGGACAAGTCACTTAAGTGCCCGGAGTCTCTTTGGCCATCTAGTTAAATGAGATAATGCTACTCCCTCCCTCCTAGGATTGTCATCAGGTTTACATGTGATGATCTTTGGAGAGCACTTGGTAGCTAAGTCCCCAGCGAATGGCAGCTGTTTGCATTTTTACTATGAGCCCCTCACTTGTACTGTGGTCAGACAGAAGGCCTCATGCAGGCCTAGGTCAGGGAACTAGTCTGGGATGTGACCTGGGCATTCCCTGTGTAGGCTCACAGAGTATAGGAGGTCCCAGCCTCGTAGATCTCACTGAGGTGACCACCAAGACCAGCCATCAGCGCGACTCCAGTGAGCATAACTGTAAGACTGCTCATGCAGGTACACAGGTGTACACACCTGTCTGTTACTCTGCCGCTCCACAAGGTACATTCCCACCATCACCTCATTAGCTCCCACAAAAGACAAGCAGAACAGAATATCACTCCTACTTTATAGTGGAGCACAAGGAGGCCAGAGACAGGGCGGGGCATGGCCAAGATTGCTTAGGTATCAGATCTCAGGTCTCCTACCATCCAGCCTGGAGCCCTTTCCTCTTCCTTCTCTCTAGAAATGTTTGGTAATGGGTGGAGGGGGTGGTCAGCTTTTAAAGGCAAGGGATATATACCAAAGCTTGGCTCTCCTGCCCAGCTGCCAGCCCTGTGATTGGAAGATAACCAGAAGCCTTTCCAATTAGCCATGCCAACTGCTCAACCCTTTTGTCCCCCCTCCTCACTGTCCAGGAGGACCCTGGCCAGGCCCCACAGTTGTGAGTCAGAATCAGAATAGATTCCTCCTCCAACTCCCAGGAGTTGACAGGAGACTTAGGAGGAAAACTAAAGTCCTCCCACCCCCACCCCTGTACCCAGGCACCAACCCCAAATTGCTCTCCCCCTTCCTCCCCTACAGGGCCTGGAAGTCAAAGCAGTTTAGGGGAAAGGGGGTGGGAATAGGATCCGGCAGCTGCTCTGGGGACAGGAGAGGAACAGTTCATTCACCCTGGGTCCCCCAGGGCTGAAGCAGCTCTTCCAAGATTAGAGTTTAAAAATAAGCTGAGGCTGTCTTGGTGGCTGTGTGCATGCATGAGGCTACTTCTTGATCTTGGTCTTACTGACTTAGGTCCTCTGCCTCATGGGGGATTGGTTAGCTGAGTCTCTTTTCCCCACAGCCTTGTCTCCCACTCTTTAAAGGCCTGGATCTCTCAGGGTCTGACTTGGAACTGTCAGTGCACCCAGGTCTCTCCACCTCCAGTAACTTACAGTCTCTGTGCCTAGCTTGGCTCCACTCAACATCTTTGTGTCAGGCACACTTAGGCTGGTCTCTTTATGTTTGATACAGATACATAACTCTGTATCTCTGACCGGCTCTCTCCCAGTGGGGCCTCCACTACCTGGATCTCTGTCTCCTGTACACCCAAGTCTTGCTTAGCCTTTCAGCGTCTCTAAAGGGCTGAGTGTCTTAGTCACCACCACCTCCATTTCTCAGTCTCTGCACCCAAATCTCTGTCTCTTAGCATCTCTGCATGCCTGAGTGTCTCTTTTTCCAGTCTCTGTAGATCTGAGCGGCGGATTTAGCAGGAAAGTAGCAAAACTTCAGCCTCCAAGGCCCTCCAAGGCCCTGGCAGGGGCCCTAGCTATGTGTTCACGGGGACCATATGCATACTTTTTCTTAAAATGCTGCACAAAATCCGGGTCTGCCCCATGCCTCAGGTCAGTCGCTGGGCAACTCTGTATGTCCAGTCTCTGCCCTTGTTTCAATGGTCTCTAGCCTCCTGTCCCGGTCTCAGTCGTCTCTCGCCCCAGCAGGCTTTCTGGGAGCCTCAGTTTCTCTAACCCTCCCCCTCCCCGGTCTCTCCACGGCTTTTCTACTTCAAACTTGGCCCCCTCCCCCGCCCCACTCTCGCAGTGGTCCCCGGCCGGAGCCGTGCAGTCCCAGCGGGCGCTCTCCAGGGCTCGGAGCGTCCATGGTGCCCGCGGTCGCACCTGGCAGGGGCAGGGGCAGCGGCAGCGGGCCAGTAGTCCTCAGCCCGCGCGGGCGGAGTGCGGGGGCCGCAGCTGGGGCTGGGAGGCCG
>NW_026000082.1:26012379-26070134 GCF_001458135.2 Marmota marmota marmota | reverse complement strand
GGGGGGGGGGAGTGGTTTTTGACTCTGCTATTAAGGCCCTGTCATTGATAGCAAGGTATTTTCTGGAAAGGGGATGAAGAGAGGTTCCCCCTTCCTGCCCACTCAGCAAGGCCTGACCTTCCCAGAGCTTTATTCCATAACTCGGAGTGGCAAAAACCTTGGTAACAAAACTTGGTAACCACCCACCCCCACACAAACCTCCTCCTGCATCCTGGCACTGAGGAGTCCTGCTTGTATCCACAGTGCCCAGGAATAGTTTTGACCTTTGAGGCCCAGGGAGACCCTAATCCTTGGCTCCATGATCTTTGGGCTTCTCAGGGAGGGGTGTGAGGGTATAGGGTACTTCAGGGTGGTGGAGGAGATGGGAGGAAACCTTTGTAGTTCTGACTCTCAGGCTTCCTCCCTGTGCCCAGCAGGGAGGAGAGGACTGGCATTTGCCAGGGACATGGGGCCCCTCCAGGTTCTTGAGGCCACCTCCCCTGGGATCCTCAGGCTTGTCACTAGGAATAAATAGCCTCAGGCTGGCGGGGAAAGGGGGGTGGGGAGGAGGCTCTGCTGTGCTGTTTGCAAAACAAGAGACAACAAACTAACCCTGGAAATAACCTCAGCATCTCAGTGGAGATTCAGGTGCCCAAAGTCTCTCCCACACCCCAGGCAGCTCCTGCCAACCTCTCACTGCAGGCACTAACACCCTCCCAGGCTGGGACTCTGGACGACCCTTCCCTGTGCATCATGTGCCATTTTCTGGGTCTAAAATCATCCTCCACTCCAGGTTTCCTTTCAAAAAAATAATTGTTTATTATTGTTTCTGCCTAAACTAGGCATATTGGGTCCTTTTTGTTTAACACTGCATTCCCAGTACCTACATCAATGCCTGGTACATAATAAATATGAACCAACGAATGAATGACACTACTTCAATATGGACCCCCACCTCCCCAGTTGGGACCATCAAGCAGTAGTGAACATCAGCCCATGGGTGGGCCCTTTCTCTGGGATTTGTCTTGCAGGTGTACAGGAACCGGAGAAACCAGGGAAAACTAATCTTCCTGATTGGAGTAGGTAGCAAGAAGGGGTCTGCTCCAGGGTGAAGGGAGGGCAAAGTGAGAAGTCTTCAGAAAGGGAGGGGGTATGAGTGAGCAATAAAGTGTTGGATAAAAGACAGAGTCTTGAGATCTCTTTTCTTTTTTTTAATAGCTCAATTAAAAAAATAATAATGCCTTTATTTTTATGTGGTACTGAGGATGGAACCCGAGTCCTGCCCATGCTAGGGGAGCACTCTACCGCTGAGCCACAACCCTAGCCCCAAGAGCTCTTCTCTGCTGAACAGTCTAAATGAGAGACAGTAGTTCCTGAGTTCTTATTTTGCACCAGTCTCTAAAACTTTATATATATATATATCTGNGTGTGTGTGTGTATATATATATATATATATATATATATATATATATATATAAAGTTTTATATATATATAAAGTTTTTTATATATATATACACACACACACACACACACACACACACTTAATTACCCAACAACTTTATTAAATATATATTTTTATCCTTGTTTTAAAAATGAGAAAATGGAGGCTGAAAGAGATTAGTTTGTCAAAGCTGACACAACTAATAATAACAAAGTCAGGCTTCAAATCCAGATAGTCAAATGTCAAAGCCCCTTATGCCAAAAAAGAGCTTAATCATTAGGTTGTAGAGCATCTGCAGTCATTTGACCTTTGTAAACGGGTCTCCTCCTGTCTCAGCATTGTTGTGAAGACTGGATGTGAGCACACAGTAGATATCCAGTATGTGTCCCCCCCATCCCATTTAATTGTCAAGTGTTAAGGTTCTGCTGCATAGACTTGGAGTCTGAGGCCAGAGAAAATTAGGAGACCTCTGCTTTGAGCCAATCTGGGGAAGGGAGACTGGTCTAGGGCAGGGTGGACTGTGTTCTTTCCCATCTCCATTTTCAGCTCCCCAGTGGGTTCACATTTCCCTGCTCACTTTATTTCCATTGGCCCTGGAAGATGTGCCACAGGGAGTTCAGGGATCAGCCACATGGACTCCCTGTTCCTGTTCCCCATCTGTCTTCTCCCCCTCCCTGGGAAACAGGTGTGTCTGAGCCAGGGCTGGAAGCAGACCCTGAGTGCTGGATGAAGGGCCTTAGGTAAGTAGGTTCTGGTTGACCCTTTCCCACCCAGGAAGTCCCCACACACCTTTGCCTATCTTATGCTCAGGGTCCTGCAGCTGTTCTCTTACCTTTGAAAAGTTTTCAAAAGGAGGCCCTGGGTGATTACTGACAGGCCTCTAGTGGTTTCCTCTGATGCTGAATCACTCTCTGGTGCCTGTAACTACAAGCCCTCCTTCTCCTAAGTTAGAAGACATTCTTCCTTCTCTGGGTGTGTTGCTCACTCTTACCACTGCAATGCCTAGAGCTCTTGAAGGCCTCAGGGCTTAGCAGACACCTTCTTTCAAATCATCCAGAAACTTCCTTGTGATCTCAAGTCTGGCAATAGGTTTATGGGTGAAGAGGGTGGAACAAGTGACTCTCACAGAGCATAGGGTGGGGGCAGAGAGAGAACTAACATGGTTAAATGCTGACTGTTTGCAGGATACCATGCTTAGACTGGCCATTCCTATGTTTAGTCACAAAAACTACACGAAGTAGTCATTGTTTTTTATTTATTTATGTTTATTTATTTATTTATTTTTATTAGCTACACATGACATTACAATGATCTTGGCAATTCATACATTTGAATCAATTGGGGTATAATTTCTCATACGAAGTAGTCATTGTTGATCATCATTTTATAGAGAAAGACAAGGCTCAGAGATTTTGACAATGGGGTTCCAAATCACAAGTCAATAGATAGTAGATAGATAATCAATCCAATGCTGCTCCAGAGTCCTCCACCTCCAGAGCTGGCTTCTGATGGCTCTGCTGATACAAAATATTCTTGGGGGAAGTGGCTGGGGCAGCCACCTGTTCACTCTGATTGATGGCTGGTCTTTTTAATTAAGATGAGACTGGAAAGGTAGGCCAGATCAGGAAGGAGCTTGTCTGCCAATGCAAGTGAAAATTGAGATGGAATTTTTTTAAATTCATGTGACCCTAGTTGGGCAAGGCTGAAATGCAGAGGTAGGAAAAAACTTTCTGCACAGCAGATCTCAGCTACTTTTACTTTTTTTTTAAACAGAGTTATTGAAGGTGAAGGTGAAAATAGAACTCCATGAGGTGGCAGGGATTGGTCTGAGCAAGAGAGAGAGTTCAAGCCCACTTTTACTCTTTCATGCCTACTGGTTGGCTGGACTGGCCCCTCCAGGGACTCTCTGGAGATTTCTCTAGAGCTCTTCAGCTGGAGAGGTTGCCCACTGTCATAAGAAACAAAGGTATCATGTATGTATAATATGTCAAAATACCCTCTACTGTCATGTATATCTAAAAAATAAAACAAAATAAAAAAGAAATAATAGTTCAAAGTATTACAGGAATTAAGAAGTAATGAAAATTAAAAAATGAATGCAATTATAGAACCTGCTGAAGTTCAGCTTCACATAGTGGAAAAGAAATCAAACATCTCTGGAATGTTTTGCTGTGTTCAACTCTCTCTTTAGACCTAAAAGAAGTTTAGTAATAATAAATATAACTGATAGCTCCATTTTATTGTGAACCTAATCAGTTAAAACATATTTAATTCTCCCAACAATCCTGGGGGTACATTTAGCATTATTATTATTACCTCTGCAGACAGGGAGAATGAGGCTCAACAAAGCAAACTTAGCCTTTGCTGGTTGGGATCAGAACATGCCTCCATAGTTCATGGTCCTATTTCATTGTACCGCCTTTGGCACTCACTCTGCTTCCGCCATTTCCATGAGGGACTCAGAACTTTATAACTATTGCTATTAGGTGATTTCATTCTGTATTGCTTTACAGATATGATTCCTCAATTCAACTATGAGCCCTTTACATCCCTGAGAGGGTGGAAGTGCATGCTATTATTAGCCTCGTTTTATGGGTGAGAAAAACGATGCTCATTAAAGTCAAAGAGCCTGCCCAAAGTCACACAGCCAGTGACTTGGCGCACATAACTTTAAAAAGTCTCTTGTCTTTCCATGGACCGCTCTTTCTGGTACACTGTAAAATTCCCATTGCTCTTAGCTTTAAACACACCGGCTCCGAGCAGTGGGTAACCGCACATGCGCAAACTCCAAGCCCCCTCAGCCTGAGCAGTGACAGCCACGCGTTCCCAGGTAACAACGCGCGGCAAGCGCTAAAGCTAGGTCTTGGTACGCGTGGATCCGCTCAGGCGAATAAGAGCCTGCCCGCCCTCGCAGAGTCACGAGACGACACCTAGGAAACTACAACTCCCAGAAGCAGCTTGCGGGGGTCGCCTTGGCTGGGAGACGTACTTCCGAGAATTCAGGCTTCTGATACGCTGCGAAGCGGAAGTAGGCGGTTCCAAGTAGCTGAGTGTGGGACCTGTTTCCGGCAGGATTGGTGGATGCGGAGCCTTAGGAGGTGCGGTACCGGTGTCGTCCAGTGAGCTTTTCAAGAACTGAGCGGACATGGCGGCGGCATTTCGCAAGGCGGCTAAGTCCCGGCAGCGGGAACACCGAGAGAGAAGCCAGGTAGGACCGCACAGGCCCCACGAACGCTCGCCTGGGCCACATGTGCTGCTCTCGCCCCAAGCTCCTCACCGCCCGGGGTCTTGGTCCCGGCGGTGCTTAGGTGCTGAATGTAATTTCACGCAAATGTTGCTGACCACGCCCGCGTGGCCGGGGCGGAGCCTCGTGGGAATGGAGCACACTGCTTCCCATACCTCGATCAAATCTACCCTCCGAGGTTTCAGTGGGTAACTAAGAGATGGTGTGTGTTCAAGTGCCGGGCCATCCCCGGGGAAGTTGAGGGCAAAGCTCACACAAGCTAACAGGTTCCCAGCAGGAATGCGAACGCACATCAACGCCCAGCTCTGCCTGCTGCAGTGACCAGAGAGATGTTGTTACTAATGTGGCATCATCTTGATGCGTGGGTTTTGTGGTCCACGAAAATCTGTCCCATGTTTTGGCTTCACTCTGCCGTGTGTGGTGTTTTCTGTCTGCATTATACAGGTGGGGAGACTGAGGTCTAGAGAGGAACTGGATTATTTACAGACGCTAAATTTAGGCAACAGTTGTAGGCTTTCGGAGGAGAATGTGTCTGTGTGGAGAGAATGGGGAGAAATAAGATCATTTGTAGAATCAGTTTATTCACTTGACTGTTCTTAGGAATCACCTAATATCCGATTCAGAAAAATTGGTTCCCTAGAAATATCTGGTCCAACTTCATTTTACAGATGGGGAAGAGATGTGGAAGGATGTATCAACAGTTGTACAGCTGACTAATGGAACAGAACTGAGGCCTCTTAACCACTGTTCAGTCTTCCTGCTTAATGCCTTTATCAAATACTGTGCTCTTTATTTGTGCATTAGTATACTGGGAGTGATAGTGTAATTTGTCACCTTTCTGGG
Source organism: Marmota marmota marmota (assembly GCF_001458135.2). NCBI lineage: Eukaryota > Metazoa > Chordata > Mammalia > Rodentia > Sciuridae > Marmota > Marmota marmota. The sequence continues at coordinate 26,064,626 of NW_026000082.1, read as the reverse complement.
AGATTATATGTGGACCTATCTAAAATTAATAGTAGGTAGAAGTGCACAACAAAGGGCAAAGTATTTTACTCACTTATTTTGTTTAATTCATAACAGCTATGTGGAAATAGGTACTATTATTTCCTCATATTTATAGATAAGGGAACAAAGGCTCAGATAGGTTAAGTACTTTGCCCAGAGTCACACATCTATAGCTGGCTAGTGGTAAAGCCAGAAATTACGTCAGGTGTTTTGAATCCAGGAGTTACTAAAAGATGAATAAAGACACAACTTTATATGAGATGGCACATAAAAAATTTCAACTGAAGGAAATGCATGGGAAAGGGTGGAGATGATGAGAGCATTGTGATGAAGTTTGTTGGACTTGGATGGCAATTTGCCTTTGAAGGCAAAGCTCAGTTTTTGAGCATAATAGTATGCTAGGCACAGCCCTACGTGTTTTACAGGGATTGTCTCATATATTCCTTTAGCATCCCTATGAGGTGGATGTTACCCTCATTTTACAAATAAGAAATGTGGTGTTTAAAGAAACAGTGTAAGAACTGGGACTGTGGCTCAGTGGTAGAGTGCTTGCCTTGCACATGTGGATCCTCAGCACCATATAAAAATAAATAAATAAAAATATTGTGTCCATCTACAACTAAGAAAAAAAATTAAAAAAAAGAAAAAAGAAACAGAAACACTGTATCCAAAGTTACAGCAAGTAGTTGATTTGGATTGCCAGAGGGGAGAGGGCTTTCAAGGCTGGCCATGGCCTTGCCTGAGTAGGAAAAGATGGTCTTTGTGGGCGGAGAGAGGAGATGGCCTTGCTGGAAGCTGGGTAACCCATTGATTGAAGCATTCCCTGTTTGGGTACTTTGGAATTTATTCTGTAGGTCCCTTCAGTGAGGCAGTGGGGAAACTACTATATGGAGGAGGTAAATGTGACATAAACTATTTCAGATGCAGTATCAGTTTTCCTTTTGTAATTCAGATATACCTGCAAGTGGACTTGCAGGACAGATTTTAAGTTTTCTGCCTGATGTTTTGCTCTTTTGACCCTTGAGCTTTTATTTTTCCACTCTGTCAGCCTCCCACAGCTGTAAAATAAAAATTGTCAGCCATGTGCCTGCCTGTAATTCCAGTGGTTCAGGAGGCTGAGGCAGGAGGATCACAAGTTCAAAGTCAGCCTCAGCAGCTTAGTGAGGTCCTAAGCAACTTATAGCAAGACCCTTTCTCTAAATAAGGTATAAAAAGGGCTGGGGACGTGGGTCAGTGGTTAAGCACCTCTGAGTTCAATCCTTCGTACCAAAAAAAAAAAAATCATCCTATTAAGATGAGATAGGCAGGGCTGGGGATATAGCTCAGTTGGTAGAGTGCTTGCCTTGCATACACAAGGCCCTGGGTTCAATCCCCCCCCCCCCAAAAAAAAAAAGATGATATAAGCCAAAGCATCTAGCAGAGACCCTGACAAGTGCTTATAGAAAGATAATACCAGGATTTAATCATTGTACCCTTCATGCTATCTAAGTCTGTGTCAGAGAAAGTACTTTTTGACACATTTGGTTTTCTCTCATACCTTGTACCAAAGGTACAATAACAACAGTAAACATAGGCTGGGCACCTTCTGTGTAACAATCCATGTGCAGGCACTACCTCTTACAGAGGCTCCTTGAATCTTCGTTATAACCCTGCAAAGTAAGTACTGTTCTCATTTTACAGTTAGGAATTGGCAGCTCAGAGAAGTTAAGTGACTTGTCCAAGGTTACAGATTGTTAAGCGATAAAGCTTGGATTTGAACCCCAGTCTCCAGACTCTAAATATAGCTCCCTTACACAGTTGCCTCCCTGTTACTATGTTTTCCCTTCATAGTATTTTATAAGCCCTTGGATTAAGTTGGTAGTAATTTTAGTACAACTGGCAACTGTGTGCTTAGTGCCGAGTCATTGTTGCCTCTCTCTGTCCTTAATAGGCCAAGAAACCTACTATGTCGGTGCTTGTGACCCGCCTGGCGTCTGCCTGGTCCCTCTCATCCTTGTTGGAACCCAGTTGCTGGGAGAGGGAAGGAGCAGGGTAGTGGTTTGGCTCCAGGGACATGGATTTACTGAGCACTGCAGAGACTCTTGTTCCTGTCAGGTGTCATGTTGATCTGAGCATGTGCTTGCTGAGGAAACTAAGTGCTCTCTTTTTTTCTTTTGTCTTCCAGCCTGGCTTTCGCAAACATCTGGGCCTTCTGGAGAAAAAGAAAGATTACAAACTTCGTGCAGAGTGAGTCTTCTTTCTGCTAGAGGTGCTGCCAAGAAAGCTGAAAACATCGCGCACTGCAGCCGAAGTGCCTGAGTGTCTAACAGGGAATAACTTCCTGCCATTGATAAAATGGCCTTGGCTCTGACAGCCTGTTAAATATTTTTCTACGACTTTAAACTTCTCTTTTTGTTTAGGCAGAGCATTATTTATTTAACCAGTTGCATTGTAAATCTTTTTTATTATGCTGCTGCAGATTGCTGTCTCACAGTGGCTTTGATTTGCCTTTATTTTGAACCAAAAGCCGAATATTCTTTTCTCCCTTTTCTTGAAGTGCAAGATATAATATGAAATTCCATTTGTTGAGTCTTCTTACATCACTATGTATGTGGTGTGGAGTGAAGAGATGTGAAAGATGGATTCATGAGACTGAGCGTGGGTGATAATGGACTTGGAAAACATTTTATAAAACAATTATGCCCATTCTTTTTTTTTAGCACTACATTTGCAAAACACTTATAGTTATTTGCTAGCCATACATGTCAGGTGAGGCCCTTCTTATGCTCTGGGTATGATCTGTGCCAATGGATTAAGTGGATTTCTGTAAGTCCCAGAGTTTTGGAGGACAATGGTAATAATTGAGTGTTATGATTGGGTTTATACTCATTATACTCATCTGTTCCTTTTTTTTTTTTTTTTAATTAGTGCATTATAATTATACATAATGTCATTTATTCCATTTAACCTTCTGGGTAGGTTACTGTTACCATAGTCATTTGTGCAGTTGGGATATAGAGTAGTTAATTTATTTTCTAAGGTTACTTAGCTAGAAGGGATAGAGTCAGATCTGACCCACACACTGTGGCTCCAGAGTCCCCCATTCGAGTCATGATCCTCCATGGCACTGTGTGGTTTCTGAATTATATTTGTTATTTGGTGCTGAAGCTGGCACCAGAACCCTATCTAAGAAGTTTTAATTTTTTCTCTGTTTGGTTCCCTGTAATGATGTAAGTGGCACTAAGACATGTGGGGTAGAGGCAGTGATAGGAGAATACTGTTAGATTGTGGACCCTGTAGAGACACAAACCCAACTCAGGTACAGTGGACTGTGGATCAGATCCAGTCACCACTTTGATTTTTTGTCTTATTTTATATAAACTTTTATGTATTTATTTTTCTCCTAGGTCCTTAGCATTTTTATTTATTTTTTCCCCACCATTTTGGTGGGGGGTACTGGGGATTGAACTCAGGGGCACTTAACCACTGAGCCACATTCCTAGCCCTTTTTTGTATTTTTTAATATAAGTTACTTAGCGCCTTACAATTGCTGAGGCTGGCTTTGAACTTGTAATCCTTCTGCCTCAGCCTCCCGAGCCGCTGGGATCACAGGCATGCACCACCATGCGCAGCCCTACCTTTTTTAAAATTGGTGCTTATAGTTAGACATAGTGATGGAATTCATTGTTACATATTCATACATGCACACCACACACAATATAACAATATAATTTGACCAATATCACTCCCTAGCACTTTCCCCTTTTATGTGAACTTTTAGATACTTATAAAGTTTGCTCATTGAGTGTGTGTTTGTGTGTGTATTTGTATGATATGTTTTGTTTTGTTTCTGATGGCCCTGTTTAACCTGTGTTTTAGTGATTATCATAAAAAACAAGAATTCCTCAGAGCTCTACGGAAGAAGGCTCTTGAAAAAAATCCAGATGAATTCTACTATAAAATGACTCGGGTTAAGCTCCAGGTGGGTGCCTAGTGAATCAATGGATGTTTTGAGGTCCATGTGTTAGAAAATAAAGATGGGAAGAAGCTGGATCAGAATGATTCTTGGCTTTAATCAGCCCTTTCCAATTGGTCCACATGCTCTTGGTCAGTGCCCAAGGCAAACCTGCAGCTTGCATTCCTGCCTCATTCCTGCCTCATTCCTGCCTTATCTAATGTCTGGAGATGTACTCAGTAAATGTATGGAGTTGCCACCTCAAACATGCACCTAGGAGGCCTAGTGCCTTGGATTACTGGTGACATGCAGTTTCTGGTTGTCTTTGTTCAAACAGTGATCTATGCCAACAACTCATTAATGGCCTTATTCTAATTGGAATATATCTTTTAAATTTGGGTTTTAGGATGGAGTTCATATTATTAAGGAAACTAAGGAAGAAGTAACTCCAGAACAGCTAAAGCTGATGAGAACTCAGGATATCAAATACATAGAAATGAAAAGGGTTGCAGAAGCTAAGGTAACAATTTACTCTTTGTTCTGATATATTTTTGTTGGTTAAGAAAGGAAACATAAACCCATCAATCTCAAGTTATCAGTTAATTTCTTTGGGCATTTACAAACTTAATATTTGCTTGATTGTGATAATGATTTAGAAGTGTATCATGGTGAAGAAGAGAGTTCAAGTTTGAGAATGACACACACGTGTGCTGAATTTTGGTTCTGCTATTTACTAGCCCCATGACTATGGACAAATAACCTCCTTGATGCTGTTTCCTCTTTTCTGTCTCAGGATTGTTATAAGTAATAAGTGAGTTTTGTGAAATGCCTAACCCAGTTGGCATGTAGTTGGTACTTGATATATTTTAGTACTCCTTGCCTTTAAAAGAATGAAACAAATTCTTAGCTGGCTGGTAATAATGATATGAAATGGTCTAAATTTTTACAAATTTACTTCTGAGACTCCAGAAGATCCCAATTTAAAGTGAGACCATATTCTGTATTCTAGAAAATTGAAAGACTAAAATCAGAGCTCCATCTGCTGGATTTCCAGGGGAAGCAACAGAATAAGCATGTATTTTTTTTTGACACCAAAAAGGAAGGTATGAAATGTTTGAGGGTTTCTGGGACAGTGTACCATAGCCCTCTCAGTTTGGTGTTAGACAGGCAGTGTCTTAAGGATTGTTTTGATTTTTAGTTGAACAGTTTGATATTGCATCTCACCTGCAAACAGCCCCAGAACTAGTTGACAGAGTCTTTAATAGACCCAGGATCGAGACCTTGCAGAAGGAAAAAGTGAAAGGAATTACGCACCAGACTGGACTTAAGGTAATTTTCTCCATTGTTATTCTGATGGGAGTTTGGGGAAATCAAGGTTCCTTTTTTTTTTGTGTGTGTGTGTGTGTGTGCCACTGCATTTAATATGTTATTTGTGGAAAACTCTTAAGTTCTCTTTGAAAAATGGAAGGTGGAAGGAGGATTTGATGATGAGGCTGGAAGTGGAGGAGGGTTGCTTGGTTTTCTGAGATTGAGGATGTGTAGTAAAGTGGTCAGGAGCTTATGTTCTGCCTTATAAATCTGGGTTTGAGTCCCAGCTCTGGCCCCCTGTGCTTTATATTCCCCTTTCTGGATTGAACCCAAGGGCACTCTACAATTAAGCTACATCCCTAGGCCTTTTTCTTTGTTGAGGCAGGGTTTTGCTATATTGCCAAGGCTGGCCTTGAACTTGGGATCCTCTTGCCTTAGCCTCCTGAGTATCTGGGATTACATGTGTGCCCTACTGTGCCTAGTGCACTCCTCCCCTCACTCCCACTTACTGGGGATAGAATCCAAGGTCACTTTGACCACTGAGCTACATCCCTAGTCTTTTACATATTAATTTTGAGACAGGCTCTTGCTAAGTTGCTAAGGGTCTCACTGAGTTGCTGAAGGTGGCTTCAAACTTATGATCCTCCTTCCTCAGCATCCCAAGTTGCTGGGATTACATGCCTACACCACCACACTTGGCTCCAGCTCTTTTTTATTTTTTTAATTTTGAGACAGGGTCTAAGTTGCAGAGACTGTTCTTGAACTTGTGAATCTGCTGTCTCAGTCCTTTGAGTTGCTGTGTGCTGCTGTGCTCAGCCTGCCCAGCCTGGTGCACTTTTAATGCTTGTAATAGATTCTAGCATTTTCGAAGTGCAAGCAGGGAGGGGACACTGCAGATGAAGGAATGTGGTATACAGTATTTTGATATCAAACTTTCGGCAGTAAACACATATTAAAAGATCTTTTTGTATTACATTTTTGTAATGAAAATTTTGTAGTGACTTTTCCTTCTGGTGTTTTCTAGCACTGTAACTGGGTTGTGGAGAAGACATGCTTTTCCTCAAAGCTTTCTGGAGTTGAACTCTCACTTCTGACTGATTCATTAAAAAAAAAAAAAAAATGCTGTCAATGTGTTTCAAGCAGACAGCTGTTCTGTTTTGATTTGAATCATTTACACCGCATCAGTTTTGCTTCCAATGTTTAATTTCACAGCAGCTTTCTCTAGCTCAGAGGCAGCTAAACTTGCTTTAGTAATATAAATACCCCTAATTAGTTTGACTATATTGGGTAATCCCATAAATTTGACAGTCTGTGCAATAAAGTGAAAACAAAAGCTGTCTGAACCACTGCTGTGAGACTTGTTGACGTCTGAGGCCAGTGATATGCTTCGGTATGTAGATAACACTCCCAGCTGAGGGGCTGGCTGACTAGTGTTCTTGTGATAACCCTGTTTATCAATTAGTTGTCTTTTCAGTTAGCTGTTCACTGACACTTCTCAAGTCTTGAGGTAGTCTCTAAAGAGATGAGTATTCTAAACTCCTATGCAGAATAGTTCACCGTCATAGATTTTGAGAAGTAAAGAGGGTTTGGATTTTGCCATTTTGTCTAGTAGTTTCATTCAGCTGTTTTGTTTAAAGCAAAATCATTTTTATTAAGAGATTACTGGTGGGGAGCCGGGCATTGTCGTGCGCACCTACAATCCCAGCAACTTGGAAGGCTGAGGCTGGAGAATTTTTGAGGTCAGTCTCAGCTGCTTAGTGAGAACTTGTCTCAAAATAAAAAACAAAAAGGTCTGCAAATGTAGCTAAGTAGTAAAGGGTTCAATCTTCAGTCCCAGAAAAACAAAAACAAAAATGGTACATACAGGTTGAGCATCCCTGATCCCAAATCCAAATGCTCCAAAATCAAAACTTTTTTTTTTTTTTAGAAACTTGCAGCTGACCCTTTAGGTTGGGGGATCAGGTGCCAGTCAGCTGCAAGTTTTTTTTTTTTTTTTAGAGAGAACTTCAATATTTATTTTTCAGTTTTCGGCAGACACAACATCTTTGTTTGTATGTGGTGCTGAGGATCGAACCCAGGCCGCACGCATGCCAGGCGAGCGTGCTATGGCTTGAGCCACATCCCCAACCCAAAATCAAAACTTTTTGAGTGCTAATGTAATGCTACACGTGGAATATTCCCTACCTGACATCATGTGATGGGTCACAGTCAAAACACAGACACACTAAAAGTATTGTATAAAATTACTTTCAGTCTGTGAGTGTATAAGGGGTACATGAAACATAAATAAATTTTGTGTTTATACTTGAGTCCCTTCCCCAAGACATATCATTATGCACATGCAGGTATTAGGTATTCCAAAGCTTAAAAAATTTCACAATTCAAAACTACTAGTCCCAAGCATTTTGGATAAGGAATATTCAACCTGTGTGTTATCTCAGAAAGGAATCTAAAGCTCTTATAAGTGTCTCAGGGTTTATGATTCCCCCAAGTCTCCTGGTCATGAGGAGTCATAATGGTGAGAATTTTCAGGTCAGCCCTTGCTGGAAAAAAATCCTTCTCCTCTCTGGTGTTTTAAGATTCTCTGGTAGCAGCACACTGCCAGATGTCCCTTCTGCTGCTCCCTATCACTTTGTGCAGGGCTTCTGGTACTGGCCCATCCCTGCCATCATGTCAGGTAACCAAGGCCCTCGCATAGAGGTTGAAGCAGCCTAATGTAGGGGTAGGAAAAATTCCTGGAATCCAGAAGACTGTTCCAGGTGAATCATGTGTCCTTGGGTCAGTTACTTTCTTCTCCCGGCCTCATTCTGAATTTATAAAATGACAGATCATGATAAGATAGTCTCCAAAGTTTCTTTCAGCTTTAGAATGTGATGTTCCTAAGGTTGACAACTTTATAGTTATCAAATTATGTTGATTCTGGAGAAAGGAGGGAGCTGATGAAACCATTTACACAATTGGGCTTAAGTGGCTCAGGAACCAGTTTCTTGTAGTCCAAAGCTTAAAACATTTTGAAATCCAAAATACTTTTAAATTAATATTTGCTATAATTGTTTTATTGAAAATGTTTGTGTTTCTTCTGTAGCGAATAGCTAAAGAAAGGCAAAAGCAATATAATTGCCTGACACAGCGGATTGAACGAGAGAAGGAATTATTTGTTATTGCGCAGAAAATTCAAACACGCAAAGATCTTCAGGTGAGGAGAGAGAGCTTTAGACCTTTTCTCGCTCTGTCTCTCTCTCTCTTTTTTTTTTTTTATTTAATTTTTTTCTTGTAAAGGTCTTAACTGACACTGGATTTCAGCTGTGTGTAAATCAACCCCAGTGAAAATGTCTGCTCCTCAGGGGCAGTGGTTTGAGCCAGTGTCTGTTGCCCTGACAGTGTTGAAATGTTCCTTGATTAAGAAGGTAATAAGGGGGTTATTAGTCAGTGCCTTGGAACAGCAAAGGGTAGGATCGGGTAGCATATGAACTTTATAGCTTATGAGCAGCTCCCGTAACATTTAAACAGGTTAACAAAACAGTGCATGTCACTCATTGGTGTTTAAAAATAGACAACATTGTGTAGTTAAATAGCAGAGCTACAGAATATAAGATGCTGCTTTCGTATTATTATCATTTCTTTAAATGTCAAATTCTTTAGCCTTGCAGATCATTTAGAATACCCTTTCTCAACTGGGGTTCCGTGAGAGAATTAAAATGATAATTTAAAACAAAACCATTATTTAATCACCTTTCTCCTCCATTTCCTCAAGGACTGGGCATAGGTAATTCCATTCAGATGCCCAGGGGAAGTGAACTCATCGCACTTGGTGGATGCTTAGGGCAGTAGGGCCCTTTCTCTTCAGAACTTTGGGAACAGCATCTTGGGGGGTTTCTCAGAGGTAGCTTGTCAACCTTCCTGTTTTACGAAACCCTCTTTCTGTTTAGTGACCATCATCTTTTTATTCTTTTATAGGATAAAACTCAGAGGGTGAAGGTGAAGAAAGAAACAGTGAATTCCCCAGCTATTTACAAATTTCAGAGTCGTCGAAAACGTTGAGGTGCTATAATAAGCCTTATCATTTTGCATTGAAAATAATTCTCTTTTGGGGGTAATAACTTCACATTCCATTAGTCCAAATGGCATGGTTTTCCTGTTTGTAACCTTGATTTATTGATCTGATATTTGAGTCTTTCTCTGAACAACATTAAAGTCCCTTCCCCCATGTCATCGTTTTTAGGTTGTGAAATCAGTCTTATTTTTATAGACAGTACTTTAATTTTTTTTCATTGTGAAAGTTACATAATCTCATTACAACAAAGTAGGAAGTAGATGAATTCCTTCATCTCAGTACTTATTCAAGAACAACAAATATTTATTGCACAGTGAGAGCTAAAGCTTGGGAGGTAAAGAGCTACTGTGAGCTTCCAGGGTATTTCTGCATTTTGTAAAGCTGTGCCTCAGTTTTGTTTATATTTTTGTGTTTTGTATTTGTAATTATGGTAAATAATTTTATATCCTAATTTTAAGTCATTGGCTCCTTTCTGTCTTGTTACAACACTGGATTTTTCACAAGTAATATGCTTATAGTAATAATTAAAATAATGTTTTTAATGATTGTCCAATGTTTTATGCACTGGAGAGACTTTTTTTGTGTGTGTGTGGTGCTGGGAATTGAACCCAGGGCCTTGTGCATGGGAGGCAAACACTTAACCTACTGAGGTATATCCCCAGCCCTTGGATAAACTGATTTTATCGTCATTCTTTTATTGATTATTCAGGTGGCTTCAAAAGTTGTAAAAGAATAATTTTTTTCTCTTATTTTTTATCTGTAGATAGAAATCCTTGGAATTAGGAAGCAACAGGGGGACCAGTTCTTCATTGAAGCTCAAATCAGAATAGAGTGGAACTGTCTCTGCTCCTGTCCTCTGCATTCCTGCTCAACTCAGAATTCCAGGACTGAAAACGGCTTCACCCTGAGATTACAGACCCCAGGCTGTGCAGGGCAGCTTCCTTCTTCCACATTCCCATCCTTCCCTTCCTTGCCCTTGTAGGGATCCTAGGCCAAGACCCGTCAGGACAGGACTGAGCCTGCCTAGGGCAAGTGTGGGAGAATAGGGCACCACAGGGTTCTAGGAGGCTTGTTCACACCCTTCCTGTGGAGGAGCAGCAGCTGTGTGTGGATTTGAAAATAATAAATATATATTGTTAATACTTAACAAATCCTTATGACTACTAGGGTCCTGTATTTTTTATTTTTCTAGAATGAAAGCCTGTTTCTTCAAGATGTACTGGAAAATAAGAAGGGCCAGGAGAACAGAAGCCAGCAGTTTTTGCCTTCAGGAAGGCAGTGCTTCCAGTCTGTGTGCTCCCCGGGGGAGGTGCTGAGCTGATTGATAGTCTTGAGACTTAAGTCCCAGGCCAGGGATGGGACCCACCACAGGGATGTTGGGCAGGCGCTGGGAGATCCTGGCTGGATCGAGAGGTGAGGTTGGGAGGAGCTTGAATCCGTACAGTTACCCTAGATGGTGAGGAGGAGCAGACTAAGCAGCAAACTGTTCCTGGGATCAAAGGCTGGGTGCTATTTTTCAGGCTCTTGCCCCTGCTGGAAAGGTGGGGGAGGACAGGAAATATCCCTGAATGCCTTCTCATGGAGTGTACACCCACACAAAGGCACACGTGCTTTGTAGGCTCTCTTAACAGATGCACAAGGCACGTAGAACTTGGGCCTCACAAACAGGTACAGGCACACCTACACATCCTCTGGTACACAGACACAAGCAGACGCTTGAAGAGCAGGAAAGTCCATCCTCAGAGTGCCATAAGCTCCACGCTGGTGGCAGTCAGGACCATAGGGGATGAGGCTGGGTGTCCTGAATTGCTGTGACACTAGGGGCTTTCTCTGAGGTCTAAGGATTTTAAGGCAAGAGATTGGCTGCCCCTTAGGACTAAGTGACAAGCTCCAGCCTCATAGGTTCAGAGAATAGGCCAGGTGCTTTGGTGCTCAGTGGGACTCCAGACTTGGGGTTCACTGGTGAGCAGAGACAGTATCATTTCCTTGGGTTCCATGTCTCTAGTCTTGGAATGATTTGGTCTGTTCATATCATATCACTGGCTATGCCAAGGGAACTGTGGGCAGCCTGTGAAGATGGACAGCTTTTCTGTGACTTAGGACTCTTGTTTTGGGTCTGTTGTATAAACCAAAGCTGCAGTTAGATGGACCACATTGAATCCCCAGGTCTGTCTCAGAGAAAGTGAACCTGACTCAGTCCATGGTCATATCTTAAAACCTGTTGGACCAAAGCAGGAGAGTGTCAGCCCTTTATTGAATAAAACAATCTGATTTTCTGGGTGTAGAGGAAACATTCCTGGTGGCAGAATGGAAAGGGCCCAGCAGGTGGAGCTGCTGCCCCTTTGCTGGGCTACGTTCTTGGGGAGCTGGTGTCCACCCACCGAGCACACTGCTTCTGTCACAAGCTTCATGTACTCCGGAGTGCTTAGTATGGATTTGATTACCGAGTTTAATGCCATGGGGGAGAGCCCCTGTGAAAAAAGAGTTGTCTCCCCTGAGCTTGAGATTAGTGTGGCTCCAAGATGAAGACCTGGCAGGACATGGCTTTCCCTTCCTATTTCTAGGGAGGTCCACATGGGGAGCATTGGGGTCTTCCCCAGGGCTCTGTCATAGAGCCTCAGGCTTCCCAGAGGGTGGTTCCCCCAGGGTGTGGTAAGGTCTCCCTCCCTGGGGTTTTGAAGGTGGGTTATGGCTGCCATCTCTGTTGCTGGCTGTGGGCACTAAACAACCAGAGCTGCATGTCCTCCAGCAACGCAGCAGCCAACACTCAGGCTCTGCCTGCCTGTGGAGGCCGGTGAGGCCAGGGCCTGTTGGGACTTGAAACAGTGAGGTAAGTCGGTGTCTAGTGCTGGGCTCCCTTCTCTTCAAGCGCTCTCAGCCTGCCAGTTCCTGGAGCCTTGTGCCTAGGGCATTGGGGAAGGGCGGGCAGAGCCTTGGGTGGGAGTTCTGGCCTAAAGCCCTGGGTGAATGCAGGAATCGGGGGTGGACCTGAGACTTGGGGCTCAGCCTGCAGGTTTCTTGGGCTTGTGCAGTTGCCTTCTGGGGTCAGAGGGTGCGCTGCCTCTAGCCAGCCAGGTCACGGGGCCTCCCTGCTGGCATAGCCCACACAGACTCCTGGATCTGTAGCAGAAAGTGCAGGGAAGGATGAGGGCGGCTGAGAAACCTGGAGAGGCTGTGCTTCCCTTGTGAATTCATGGCGGGGGCTGCAGCTCGGGTAGAGTGCCTGCATGTACAAGGCCAGGGCACCATGGTTTCCAGCACTGCACACGCGAAATGCGCCTAAGTCCACTGAGGAGACACGGGAGACTGGAAGGAGCTGCCAGGTTCAAGTCCTGTCCCAGCTGGGTCAACTCTCCCTATCCATCTGTCTGCTTCACTTGTTCATGTGAGGGAGCACCCTGGTGCCCGTCAGTAGTGCAGCCTGGAGCCCTCAGTTCTTGCAGGTGGTATAGGGGCTGGTCCAGAACAGAGCTAAGGATCCAGCTCTTGGGCAGGGGTCTGCTGTATTTGGGTATAAGAGAAAGGTGGGAAGGAAGCCCTTTCCTCTCCCCGTCTGTCACCTGATGGCCACACTCAGATCATAAGAGTTAATGAAACCATGGTGCCCGGAGGCTGTTGGGCAGCCCCCCCTGCCCTGAATCAGCCTGACTCATTTACAGCTTTCTCCCAGTTACCCCAAAGGCTTCTCTCTGAGGTGACGAATGTGGGGGGTTGGTTTCGGGTTTCATGTTTTCACATTACTGGGTGGAAAAAAAAAAAAAAACCAGCTTCTACAGCAGAAACAACTTGTCCCAAGAGCTCTGAAAATTCCCCCATCTTCTCTCCTCAGCTGCTCAGAAACATAGACCAGAGACGGAGGGGTTAAGAGGAGGGGCAACAGCCAAGCTGAGAGGTTTTAGGGACAGCCCCTTTGGAGGTGGCAACACCTGCCTTCCTGCTTTACTGCAGGCAGGGGAGGACCTTCGCAGAGACTCTACCCTGGGGTCTTCAGTGCCCAGTGCCGGATTGCCAGGGCGAGGGGCAGTCAGCTCAGAGTGGGAGGGGCCAGGGTAGAAAGGGATCATCTATCTCCCTTCCCTAGTTAATTTGATCCCAGGAGGTCGGGGACAAGTGTCCCTCTCTAAAAAAGGGCTCTTTAGGTGGAATGGTAGGTGGAAAAATACAGGGTCCATCTGGCACATGGAGGCTGGGGGGTGGCACCCCTCCTGTTAACTGGTAGCATTATACACCACCCCCTGCCAGGGGCAGATGGCCTCCATGGCAGATGGAGACTAGGCCAGTAGTGGCTGGATGGGCTCTCTGGTCTCAGCCTGGCCTTTCTGGCTAATAAGACAACCAGAGGGGCAGTGGCACTGCTGTGCGTGTGTGTGCGCGCGCGCGTGCGTGCGTGCGTGTGTGTGTGTGTGTGTGTAAAGAGAGGGACCCCTGGCCTTGTTGGGCCATCCGGGGGGAGAAGGAAAGAGTAGACCCCAGATGGAGCCAGTGGATCTCTTCTCTGGGACACATTCAAGTTTGCTGTGGAGGGGTGGCAGGTGCTCAGAGGCCTGATACTGCCCACCTGCCTGGGCTCCTGCTGCTGCCCTGGTTAGTTCTCAAGTGAAGGAGAAGGTCCCTGGGGTGGGAGACTCCGCTGCAGCTGGAACCTGGCCTGCTTGATGCAGACCCCCTGCCAGGTCCCCAGAGCTCAGGGCCTGGGCAGCAGCTCCTCCCAGAGGACGCCCGTTTATTATGCGCTCCTGCCCCTCGCTGCTCAAGCAGGCAGCGGCCTTCATTAGCCAAGGAGCTGGGGTCTGTTTTGGCTGCCTCATCAGCATCAGTGAACTGCGTCCCTGCGAGATTTGATACAATTTAATTAACCTAATTAAAAGCTCTGATTGCAGAGATGATTGGGGTAGCGCCAGCAGCGACTGCATATTTATAATGAGCTGCAAGGTGTGGGACCGCAGCCAAACGCCACGCATCCTAATGAGCGGGAGCCGGGAGCCAGGGAGCGGGAGAGGGAACGTTTATTTTTGGCAACAATGCCCAGTTCCTCTCTGCCAGGGAGTCAGAGACCCAGGGAGCAGAGACAGACCTGCCCACTGCACTCTTCCGCACAAGGTGGAAGCAGAGGTGTGTGCTTTCCACAAGTTCTTGGGCCTTTGGACCCTACATGGACCCAGTGTCTGTGTCTGTAGAGTGGGGGCCGGGACCTCAGCAACCCATGTTTTCTGCCTCTCTCCATCTCTGGGAGCCAGGGGCACCTTCAGAGCCATGAGTCTTCCTGGTCTGAGGAAGCAGGGCCCAGCAGAACCATTTCCAGGCCTCAGGATTCCTGGGCCGTTCTCTCAAACTTGCCAAAGAACCGTCAGAGGCTGAAAAGAGTGAGGCTGAAGGGGGTTGGGGGGAAGTCAGAAGAGGGGACCGATTGTCCAAGAGTCCCAGGTGAGGATCCTGAGCCTGGGTGATTGAAGACACAGCAGAGACAAGTCCCCACTCATCCTGGAGCCAGGGTCCTGCACCTCCACTTCCTGGGTCCCTCCAGAGGACCCTGCCCAGAGAGGACCAGCTCCCCTGGACTCCTCTCGGCTCCCACTGCCTCTGTCTGGGGAATCTTGGTTTGTCTGACTCAGCGCTTCCGCTGTAAATCACATCTAATAATACCGAGAGTGAGAGCTGAGGCAGAGAGGCTGTGGGTGAAGGGACATCAGTGAGAAGGGGTGTGCTGCCCAGGTGGCAAGCGGGAGGAGTATCTGGGGTGGCAGGAGTGGGGGCTGGGCTCTGGAAGCCACCGTCAGAGGCCTTGGGGGAAGCAGTGGGAAGCAGCCCTCGGTGGCTCCCGTTCTTGCTCTGGAGCTTGTGTAGGTCATGAGCTCAGTCAGGCTGGCCCAGCCCCCCAGTGCTTTGAGCATCGCCAGGACAAGATGAGATTTGTCCCCAGCCCACCTTGCAGAGTTGCAGCTGTTTAGCTCCCTTATCAATCTTCTCTGTGGGTTTAATCATCTCTCTGTCATCCTGCTGGGGCAGCCCTCCCCTTTCTGGAGCCCCCAGAGGGGCTGGAGCTTCTCAGCCCCGGCTTTCCTCCAATCCCCCTCCCCCAGACAGCCGCCTCTCCTCACCTGACTCCCTTGTAGGAGACAGAGGGTGGGCCAGGGTGGCTTTGCCCCAGGTCCTAGAGGCAGGGCTGGGGCAAGGAGACGTCCTTATTTCTGCAAGATGTAAGTAGAACCTGTCCTAGCTGGTCCCCATTTCATTCCACTCCAGGGGCTAGAGGTTGGCCATAAGGGTCTTTGGCCCAAATCTGGGAGACTCTTGTGTAACATCCTCCTGCCAGCCCCTTTGATGTGTGTCCAGTCATCCAGTCTTGGCCTCCTTCCCTGGGTGGATCCTGTGGATCTCAGGGGCCTGTGGGTAGGACCACAAACCCACAGCTTTTTGAGCATCTTGGGAAAGAGTGTGCCCAGGAGTCAATGGGGCCTGTGTTGCTGTCCAGGCTGGGAGCCAGGGCCCAAGGGACTCTGGGGCCCCTCCCAGTGCTGACGTGCAAGATGACCTTCAGGGTTACACTTCGGCACCCTCTTTCCTCCCAGAGCATCTGGGGAATGGGTAGGGAGGGGATGGCATGGTGGCATATGTACCTCTCGGAGACCATAAAAAAGAGGATCCTTCCTCTCCTGCTCCCCTTTCCTCCCAGGTCTTCTCAGAGCCAAGGGAAGGTCATTCCTTCCCATTTCTCAGAAGGGTATGTAAAGTCCCAAAGAAGATTGGGATCCAACTGAGTATCACTCAGTTTGTCCTTAAAGTGAGGGCTGAGGGATCGGCCCAGAGGAGGTGACCAAAGTTCTGGAGGGTCATGAACTAGCCCTGGGCTGGAGGGGCTCACTGGGTGCAGCACAAGGCTGGACTCTGAAAGACAATGGGGTGTTGATGAGTCTTTGGTCCTGGTCTCACATGACCTGACCAGGGCTGTGGGTGGACTGCACGTGGCTGAGCCGCCTGAGCTGACCTTTGGTGGCTGGCGAGGGAAGAGAGGAAGCCATGAAGTCTCCTGCCCACTCAGTGTCCGGGCACCCTGCCACCCCACCCCAGGAACTGCCCTCTGGGCGCTCACACTCTCTCTTCTGCCTACCTTCTCCTTTTGGTCTTTCCTTTCCTTTCCCTTTCTCTTTGCTCTGCCATGTGTAAGAGAGTGCATATTGGTGTGAGGGTGTGCGTATTGGTGTGTGATTGTGCGTGTCCGTGTGAATGTGAGAAGCGAGTCAGGCAGAGGATGAAAGAGAGAAGAAATCCCTCTCTCGGGTTCCTCTCAATCAGGGATGAAGACTTAGTTACTTCCGATGTGAGGATGACACCATGGATGAAGCCAAGTGTATATCTTCACGTGCATGTGCTCATGTGGGGGGCAACGCCCTCTGCGCTGCCTTGTCCTTTGATCTGTGTCCTCCTTGGGTGACTTCTGTGGTCAGCATCTTAGATGCCTGGGCTGCAGCCAGCTCTGTGACTTTCAAAGTGATGGAGCTGAAGCACCACTTTCTTTTTTAAAATTTTTTATGTGGT
This sequence comes from Marmota marmota marmota, assembly GCF_001458135.2. Taxonomy (NCBI): domain Eukaryota; kingdom Metazoa; phylum Chordata; class Mammalia; order Rodentia; family Sciuridae; genus Marmota; species Marmota marmota. The sequence goes on along the minus strand of NW_026000082.1, from coordinate 26,047,773 downwards.
GCTGAGGATTGAACTCAGGGCCTGGCACATGCCAGATGAGTCTCTAATACAAACCCAGCCTGCAGCGCCATATTCTATGCTTTGTTTCTCCTGTGCTGCGGATCAAACCCAGGGCCTGGTGTGTGCTAGACAAGCACTCTGTCACTGAACTACATCCCCAGTCCTAGACTGTCACTTTCAAAAGGAAAAAGGAAGGCTTTGGGGTGGGGTGGTGGTGGTTGTATAATTATCATAATCTATGAATTAATTAAAAATGACCATTTAGAGGGGAAGCAAGGTGCTCATGTGTGAGCATGTGCACACATGTGCAGAATTACACATAGACAAGGGTATACAGAGAGATGGGGATATACTCATGGACATACCTATATTTTAAATAAAATTACTTTTATTTTTTAGTACTGGAGATTGAATCTGGGGTGCTTTACCACTGAGCTGCACGCCCAGCCCTTTTTATTTTTTATTTTGAGACAGGGACTCAATAAGTAGATGAGGATGACCTCAAACTTGCAATCCTCCTGCCTCAGCTTCTCAAATTGCTGGGGTTACAGGTGTGCACCATGAATCCAGCTCCCACTTTACCTGTCTTTCTTCCTCCTCCTTCATCAAGACACTTAGCCTAAAGTCCCTGGGGGGTTGAGGTACAGGACCTTGAATATGGACAAGATAGTACAAAAGACTTGATACGGCAATTTGGAAGTAAATCCACAACCTGACTTCTTCACATATCATTGCAAATATCATGTGAAGGCTTTATTTTTTTTCCCCTTGTTTGTGGTACCCCGGGCCTTGCACATGTTAACTACATCTCCAGCCCCCCCCCGCTTTTAATTTTTTTTTTGTAGTTTTAGATGGACAGAATGCCTTTATTTATTTTTATGCGGTGCTAAGGATCGAACCCAGTGCCTCACACATGCTACGCAAGCACTCTGCCATGAGCTATAGCCCCAGCCCTCCAGCCCGTTTTAAAATTTTCTTTTGAGATAGGATCTCACCAAGTTGCAGAGGCTGGCCTCAAACTTTCATTCTTCCTGTCTCAGCCTCTGGAGTTGCTGGGATTACGGGCCTGCACCACTGTATCCAGCTTTGTGAATTTTTTTTTTCCTTCCCCTACCCCTATGTGAAGTTTTATTGATGAACCTTCTTTTGCTGGGAGCCCTATCCAATTTTTTCACTAGGACCCCCTGCACATTCTTTCATGTCCCTGAGAGTATGTGGAGGAAACTAAATTCCTAGAACTTTAGTTTGGGGGTGGGATTCCCGGACATCAGCATGGGGAGAACTCTGAGTGAGAACGGCAAACACAGGTACCCTCCATGTGCTCTCAGGACTTCTCTTGGATGAACAGCTTCAGGGAATTTGACTTCATTGAACATGGACCACAGTAGGATGGTAGAGGTTGGCAGGGCATTTCCTCCAGTCTTGACAGGATTCTGAGATGCCTATTTTTGGAGTCTAAGGCAGATGTTCTCTTCCAATGAAGAGACTGGTGTCTGCTCTCTCTCTCAGAGGGATGGGACAGGTCCCCTCCCCCTGCTCCCCACAGCTGAGCAGAGCCATACATCACCAAGGGGCTGGGGCTCCCTAGATGTATTGCCCTAATACGTCGCTATAGCAACCCCACTCTAATCCTGCATTATTCTAATGTGGTCCCCTCCCCACTGTGATGTATAGCTTGGGTCTCAGAGCTGCGAGCCCCCTTCTCTGAGAGTCTGTTCCAAGTACCCCGGGGATGGGGGGTTAGAGGCTGGCTTAGCTTCCTGGGATCCCATCCTGATCTCCTCATCCTATGGATGGGATCTTTGCAAGGCTGGGTGTGGAGGTGGGGTCTGGTCTTCAGCTTACCCTCCTGCCTACCCAGGGAGGGGAAGCTGCAGGTCATGTGTCCCTGGCCCTGGCACACGCGTGCCTGACGCACCAACCCACGCCAGCCTGCCTGGCCTGGGGACCTGAGGCCTTGGGGTTGGGGGCCAGGGCAGGACAATGGTTGCATTCCGGCTGGTTGCCACAGGCCCCCATTGTTTCTGTGGACACTGCCTGCTTGAGGGCTGCCATTCTGGCCCTCACCCCTTATGGGGCGTAGGATGCTCCCTAGACCACTCCCCTGGGGATCATAGAGGGGTGATTCATGGGGTGACCAGGGCATAGCAGGCCCCAGCTGTGCCCAGATTCTGGGAGGTGGGAGGGGGAGGCGACTGAGGGTTGTTTGTGTCAGGGGAGGGGGTGTTGAATAGCCAGAGGACTCAGGGCCCTGAAACGCCAACCACGTCATCTCTTACCCTTCCTTGTGTGTGGGCTGGTCAGAGAGGCCCTATTGTCAGAGGAGCAGGCCCACCCAGGCTGGAAGGCTAACAAGAACTTCAAAACTGGGAAGACCCAAAGACCACCCTTCACATGGCATTGGTGGGAAAATTGAGATCAGGGCAATGGCAGGGATGCTGTAGGTCACACATCCAGGTAATGACAGGTCTGGGACCAGATTATTGCTTTATATCTCCCTGGTGCCGTGATGCTGCTGTTGTTTCTGATAGAAAATAGAGTCCTAGCTGGTTGCAGTGGCCCAAGCCTGTAATCCCAGTGGTTTGGGAGGCTGAGGCAGGAGGATCTCAAGTTCAAGGCCAGCCTCAGCAATGACAAGGTGCCAAGCAACTCAGTGAGACCCTGTCTCTAAATAAAATACAAAATAGGGCTGGGGATGTGGCTCAGTGATCGAGTACCCCTGAGTTCAATACGAAGAAGAAGGAGGAGGANAAGAGGAGGAGGAGGAAGAGGAGGAGGAGGAGGAGGAGGAGGAGGAGAAAACAATAGAGTTCTAGGGGTGCTCTTCAGTCATGGCAGAAGTTATATTTGTGAGTTCCTTTCTCTCCCCTACTTCCTTTAAAATCTTTCTAGTTTAAGTTGACACATGGCATCCCTGCAATAAGAAATGAGGAGAGTCCTAAGGCCATGAGAGGCCATATGGACTTATACCTTCTCTGGGGGCCTGAAAAAAACGAGTGGGGCATGGGGGTTTCTAGCACTCCGACTCACGAGATTCATAGACACTACAATAGACTTCATTGTTTTCTTCCAAACACTTTTGCACATGGGCACTCAAATACCTACCTTACATGACCAAGAAGCAGGGAGGGAATGAGACTAATCTAGGAGTGTTTTGAGGACAGAGGACTGATTTCACTTATCTGTGTGCTTAACTTAGGGACCGAGACCGACTCTGAAACTGAATGATTGAATGAGTGGATGGTAGATGGATAATTGGGTACTTGAATAGATGGCTGAAGGGTGGATAGATGAATGGATGAGTGGATGGGTGGGCAGATGGATGAATGGGTGGTGGCATGGAGGGGTGGGTGGGTAGATGAATGAGTTAGGGAATGCCTGTATTTTGAGATCTAGGGAAGACAAATGACTCAATTTGGGATGAATTGTGGAGTGAGTCCTGAACTCAGGTGCCCAAGGCTGGGCTGATCCATGGCATGGTTTGATAGTTAACCTCAGGGCAGGTTGCAGTAGAATCCAGAATGGGGACCTGAAGGAACCTACAGTTGGATTTAGTCATACGGTATGTAGCTCCACAGGGTAGAAGGGCCGAGACCCTGAGTTGAATCTTCTGTGCTATGGTCATGTGTGTGGCAGGAGCTACTGGGGAAAGGGTCCTGATCAAGGCAGGAAGGGCATGAAGGTTCAGGAAGGGGAAATGAGTGGGGTCTGAGGGCGCTGGAGCTGAATGACTCGACTCCTTGGGATCAGGCCCTGACCCAGGAGACCCGACTCATTCTTCACAACCCAGCTTCATGGCGCTACCCTCTGTAAGGCCTTCCCTGTTCCTCTGGATGCCTGGATGCTCCTCCACAGAGCCCAGCATGGTGCCTTTGTATGTAAAAGAGGCTCAGTGCACATTCTTGGGGACATGGGATTGTCACAAACAAGCATACATGGGAACAGGAAGAGGCTGCACCTGTCACTACTTCCCAGGGTTTTCTTGGGCAAGGCCTTTACCATCCTCGGACCTCATTTCCTCATCTGCAGACTGGGGATAGAGATCTTGAGACTTTCTTTCCAGAGTAGTTTTGAGAATGAGGAGAAACAATTTTAGGCGGGAGCAGGGGAAGTACTAGGCATTATTTTTTCTGCCACTGCTTCGGCTCAGCAATAATATCATATATATTACACGTATAAAATTATTTTTATGACTAACATTTAATGTGCACTCACAATATGCCAGGCTCTTTTCTAAGTGTTTACATATATCATCTCTCATCTAGTCCTCATAGCAATCCTCCGAGGCAGGTGCTATTGTTCACAGATGGGGAAACTGAGGGATGGAGAGCTTAAACAGACCCGTGGTTAATAGGTGGTGCACCAAGGTGAACAACTGGATGGGTGCCAGGGTCATATCTAAGCTGCTGTGTGAGACTGCTCAGTGTATGGAGGCTTGGAATGGACAAATTAGGAAGGCTTCCTGACTTTCCTGATGATCCTAGGCGAATTACCCAGTTTCCTTGAGCATCATGGGATTTTCCTGGTTGTGGGTAGTGGGAGAGAGGGTTAGATCCTAGTCAATTACCTCCAGCACCTGTGGTTCCAGATTCTCTCCCTGGCCCAGTCCTGAGTTCCACTCAGTTTCACTGAGACCTGAATGTAGTCCACTTCTGGAAAATACCCAATCATTGAATGACACTGTGGTAAGGGGTATAAAGAGAACATGGAGGAGGGCATGGTGGCATGTGCCTGTAATCCCAGGGACTCTGGAGGCTGAGGCAGGAGGATCAGAAGTTTAAATTCAGCCTCAGCCATTTAGCAAGACTCTAAGCAACTGACTGAAACCCTGTCTCAAAATTAAAAAAAATAAAAAAATAAAAAGAACTGGGGATATAATTCAGTGGTAAAGCATCCCTGGGTTCAATTCCTAGTACTGAACCAAATCAAACAAGTATGCCCTCCCCCAAACAAACAAAAACAAAAAACAAAACCATGGACCCAGGAATCAGATAAAAGTAGATTTTTATCCCAGCTGCTATAAGGAACTGGTCTTGCTTCCTTGGCCAGATCACTTACAATCTGTGGACACCAGTCTCCTCATCAATAAAATAAGAATATATAGCATGACATAGTGAAAATAAAATGCAAAGTAAGCGCTGGGTAAGGATTATGTCAGAGAGCCCTGGACAGAGTGAGGTCCACCGTAAAGGATCATTCTAGTCTGGTGTTCTTTCCTATTTACTTGTTTCTGCACAATACCCTGCTCAAGCCTCACAATAAAATAGCTTTAATTCATTCATCCTTTATGCTAAATGCTCTGTGTACAATATCCCACTTAATTCTCAAAATAACTCTACCATAAGGGGACTGCCTTTGTCACCATACCAGGAAACTGAGGCACAGAAATGTAAGTAGCTGGCCGAAAGTCACCCACACAACTGGTAAAAGGTGGAGCCAGGACTGGTCCCTTGGATCTGTCTGACTCCACATCCCCTGTGTTCCATCACTCCTGCTTTCTGTCTCCCCCAAGGGCACAGAGAGCTTCCTGAGGGACTTTGGTAACAACGGGAGATGGCAGATGACCCAAAGGGGCTGGAGGGGCCTTGCCATGGGATGGGTGTGTGCACCAACCACTTGGGTTAGCTCTAGCAGTTTCTGTGTGGAGAGAGCACTCTGTGCTCCCCAGGTTGGCCCAGCCCTAGGGGAAAGCCCAAGGGTGGTGACAATATTCCATCCAGGCCACGGAAGCAGTAGCAGTGCGGGGGTCCAGGTCTGCTCGGCTCTTGCTTCTGTTCAAAGCTGAATAATCTGGAGCCTTTGAAGAAGGATTTCTGAAAAGCCATCAGGAGTGAATCATTGACTTAGGGAGGCGATGAATCAACGGGGAGTTCATAAAACGGCAAATGAATCGGGTGTGAGAGCGACGGAGCCACTGCTATTCCCCAGAACCCTCCGGGGACAGAGAGCCGAGAGAAAAGAAATAAAAATAACACAGGGCCTTACGCCTGCTACAAACCCGAGGCAACCCCTCCTTCCGTGCTGGAAGACAGAGTGGAATAGAAGGACAGGACCCACTGGTGGGTGAAGTGGGGCAGAGGGAGGCTCCCGGGGGCACCCCTAGCTCCCTGAGTCCAGGCTGTGGGTGTAATTAGCAAATGGCTTTTTCCCTTCTTTTCAGGAGCCCTCACAAGAAAGAACACTGATTTTGACGAACACCCAAAATAATGTGAGATCAGGCACCATGCATTATGCATGAGGTCTGATTTAACATGAACATTATTTCTTGTGTATGAGACCATATGCCTCCGTGCTGTCTCTGCAGCCTAATAATACCCAGACCCACCCTGGTCAGGCTTGGTGGGAGAATTGTCCACTGGTGTGTGGGTGGGTGGGAGGTGAGAGGTGAGGGTTGGAGCGAAGCTCTTCTGGTACTTAGGTTGTCTGAGGAGAGCCCACTCAGATGCCCTGGAGAGAGCTGGGGAGCAGGAGGTAGGTTACACCCTTGGAGAAACACCAGGGAGCTGGAAGTGTTACCATGCGCAAGCGCTACCTTGTGTACCTGGGTGCCTGTGTGTGTGTATGAGAGAGATCAGGAGCCCGTGATCAGATCATGCTGGGACCATCATATGGTGATGTGGGGGCATGTGCATGGTGGAGGTTTTACTGCACAAGAAGCACCATGGCGGAATGGATAGATCTAATTGCTGCGTGTGTTTGTATATATACACGCATATGTACGTGTGGGGGTGTGTGTTTAAAAAATAAGATCACACATACATACAAACACACAGCCTAACTTAAATTATCTGAAAGGAGCAGGAAGAGATCTGGGAGGAGCTGGGACAATGATGGGCAGGGATGTGTTTGGAAAGTGGTTTGTGGGGTAAGTGCTTAGAAATCCCGACAGGAGAGGATCTGGTGAAATCCTACACAGAATGGTTGTGTGCTTGATTAAATATCACACGTGCCAGGTATTCGGCGACTCCCAAAAGTTCAACGACAAAGACCGGAAAACTGATCTTGGATGGTCAAAATGGTGTGGGTGTGACCAGGGTGTGTGAGCATGTGTGTGAATAAGCAAACTGTCAGGACCTGCCAACTGGCCGCAAGAAAGAATGATGGGAGTGAGTGTGAAGAGCATGGCTGTGCACACGGGAAGGTGGTAGGTGGGACGGGAAGAAGTGTGTAGAGTATGTGCCCGTGAAGCAGGATTGCTTCCTTTGGAGGTGAAAGTGGCCTCTGTTTTAGCTGGCACACCCCAGGGAGTGGCTGCCTTGAAGCTGATTTTGGGGACCCGTGCTCAACTTCAGGGTGGCTCTAGTAACTGCTGCCACATCCCATTTCAGGGACCAATAGAGGGCAGTCCTCCCACACAGAGTCCTCAGAGGTAGCAAGGGGGAGCCCTGAATGACTGGTCAAACACTAATTCTAGGACCTTCAAATGTGACAGGCAGGGGACAGACCAGCTCTTTCAGCTGCCTCTGGCCTCCATCTCAAAGTTCAAGGCTGTAGGTAGCTCCTCTTGGCTGAGCTTAGGGGGAACAGCTGAGCCAGATAACCCAACTCCTCTCACTCTATCTCCTGTAATGGGAGGTCTCCTTTCTGGAGCTAGGGAAAGTCCCTGGGAGGGTGACAGCCTGGCCCTGGGTGGTCACTGGGAGACTGAGTCTCCTCCATGCGGGCCCAGAGTTTTTCCAGGGGAAGCTGCTAAATAGCTTTAAGTGTGCAGCTGTGGTGGGGGGTCAGCTAGTCCTGTGGATATTCAATCAAGCCCCAGGGCCAAGGGATGATCGCCTAGGACTATGCCATGACCGTCAGCTATTGCAACATCCTGAGGTAGATGGTGGGGGAGAATATCAATGTCCTTGGGACTCAGGCAGGGTCTCTTTTGGGTTTGCCTTGATGACCACAGGTGACCATGATGATCTCCTTTTTTTTTTTTTTCCAGGGTTGGCCCACCTCACCCTGCAAATGTTCTTCCAGCTCACAGCATGATTTGCAGTGTAGCATGGATTTTCTTTTTCCCTTCTACTTCTGGGATCAGCTATGGATTTGCATGCACAGTGACACACACACAAATTCTTATACCCACATGCAGAGGCTTCCATGGGGAGAAGAAAGTCCCTTCAAGCTTTACCAGAACCTATGGCCACAGGATCGCAGGAAATAATTTTGTTCAAGCATGAAAGGGAGGAAGATGGGAACAGAAAATCCCAAATTTGTTAGGGAAAGCTTAGGCTCTCTCTCTTTTTTTTCTGGAGGTCAATGTTAGGGATGTGTGCCTCTCTGGGACGAAAGGAAGTCTGAGGTTTTCTTGGACAAACAGGTAGACACACATACACATAGCACGAAGAAACGGCGGGCAAGGCCACAGCTCGCTCTGTGTTTCTTAAACTCTGCTCTATCCAGGAAATAAAACTCCAGGGGAAAATATTTTTCTCCCTTTGGTTTTCTCTTTATAAAGTGAAAGGTGCTGAGATTCCTACCGTCATCCTGGGCTGAAGTCTGGGGAAAGAACCCCTGGGGCTTTCTGCCACCAAGGGTTGATCACTGGTTAGGTGTCCCAGGCTGGTGTCTCATTAAACAAAATCCTTGCAGAGTGGAAGATTTTCTTCCATCCCCTTGCCCAATTTTTTTTCTTTTCTTTTCTTTTTAGTTCTATTCCTCAGCTGCTGCTGGTTCTTGGGAAGCTGCATTGTTTTGCTGTTTTTGAGTTGACTTGCTTAAATAATAAACCCACCCTCTTGTATAGGATTAAGCAGACAATTAGGAAATCAATCAATCAATTGGTGTCAGCTGCAGGCAGAGGCCAGTGAAAGGCCCCATCTTCCCGGTAGCCCTTTCCAACCTCAAAACCTGCTGAGGCTCTGGGCCTGTAGGGGCGGGGAGCCCTGAGCTTCATCTGCTTCCATTTCAGGGCCCTGAGGCTGGGACAAATCCGGGGATGGAGAAATAAAGAGGGAGTAAGGAGGAGTGTGGGATGGCTTCGAAGTTTTGTACTTAGCAAAAATGAGAGGCAAGGAAGGGTGGCCAGTGGCTCCTGAATATGCCATTATCCTGATGGTCATCAAGTCCCTGGCCTCCTCTTTAAGATGTACAAGGAGTACACTGGCTCACAAGTATGGAGAAAGGCCGGGACACTGGTGTCAATTACAGGGCTATCTGTTCACCAGGCTGGGCTGACAGAGCTAAAAAAAATAAATAAATAAAATAAAATTGAAGCAGGGGTGAAAACCACGATAGCCCTCGTACTTGCAGAGAAAATCCTTCCCACCAAGATTAAGGGGCAGAGCCCAAAAAGTCACCAGAAAGTCAGCCTGGCACAATCATCTTGAGGTCTCAACTTGGCCAGGGACCACCAACTTAGGAGCCTGGAATGTCTCTTTGGGTATCCTGGATGCCATCGGCTACAGCCAAGGCCTCTCATAGGCCACACTTCGGCAGCTTCCCAGGCACGGCAGGTCCCACATACCCCTTCAGGAGGGACACAACTTTCTCCCCAGCCAAATGAGTTTGCCTTCAAGCTTTGGCTCCCAGAAGAGTATGAGAAACTTTGTGTGATTTTTTTTTTTTTCCTGAGAAGAAAAGAGTGCATCGATGAAGCACACAGAAAGTTGTTTTAAGGGGAAAAATAAGATCTTGACTGGGACACAGATGGTACTGCTTTGGACCTGAACTTAGGTCTGCTCCCAGCTGCCGTCTCAGAGAGGATGTGACTGCTGAATGCTTGAGAGGGTAATGTCTCAGAATGTCTATGGTGTCCCCTGCCAGGTCTCCACGTCACGGTCACAGAGTCCTTCCTCTCTCCAGTATATGTATCACGCCCTGTGGTGGTGGGGGGAAGGTTCTTGAGTCCACCCTTGGAAAATATGTCAGGTACTTCTGGTGGCACAGTCATGACCCCACTTCTTCCCAAGAGAAGTAGGAAGGGGCAGGTGGATTGTTTGCAGAGAGGTAGGACTGGCTTTGCCTAAGCAAAGAGGCATGGCTTTCTCCCAGGCTCATTCAGACCTGCAGGACCACTGAATGAACTTCAGTCTAAGCTCTCAGAATGCCCAGAGGATCCAGGTGGGCTTGGGCACCATCTGGTTATGGTGAAATGGGAACGGTAGTCAATTGGGACAGAAAGGTGGGGCCTGACCAGGCTTCCAGCTGTGCCAGGACCTGGAATGGCAAAATTCATCTGGACCCCACACATGGGATACAAAGTGAAACCAAAGTTACGGATTGGGGTGTCAGGCAGGGGATACAGAGATCCTAGGCTAGAGGTCAAGGCCAAGGAGGACTTCTTCCTTGGCTGGGAAGAGCAGTTATGTTGTACCTGACTAATGGCTGACCCAAGTTCTGGGTGGTGTCTGTAGTTTTCTGTCTGGGGTCTGGTCTGCAGAGTCTAGTTATGGGAAGGGTACAAGAAGCAGCTTTATCTTCCCTAGTCTGAGGGACCTGGGGTAGGGGCCAAACTGTTGCCCAAATAATAGGCATACTAATACTGGCCTGAAATAGTGAGGCCAGATCTTTGCGGGAGGAGAGGAAGAGCATCCCATGGCTTCGACCAAAAACCGCCCCAGCCCTAGGAGTAAAGAGGACAGGACACAGCCCTGGGGTACAAGTTTATGTGAGTAATAAAATATTTACTATAACATAAATATAAAGGGAACTTCCCAGTCTACATTATTTTTTTTTGCAATAAAGATACAAAGAGAATGCACCAAAACATTGTTCCAAAAAATAATAAAAATAAAATAACAAAATTTAAATTCAAACCTTAACAGAAGAAGAAATGGAAAAGGGGGAAGCTCCAAACATATCCAGAAAATAAATAGAGATGGGTCAGAAATCAGGAAATCATATTAAAATATCTTTTTCGGATTAGTTGGGTGTACAAAATCCTTTAGGATGGGGAGGGAGGACAACCCAGAAAACCAAAAATAAAATCCAAGCACAAAATGTTTCTTTTCCCCGCCAGTGTGTACATATCTCACATATTTACATGGTTCCCACCTCACCCCAAACTTGGGGAATTTCTCTCCCCGCCTCCCCCAGCATCCCGAATCCAGGGGGGGCTGGAAAGGGAGCAGAGGGAAGCTGCAGGGAATCAGGCAGAAGGTTCTCAGGGAACGGCTTATTTCTACAGCTGGTTAAAAAATATCTCCAACTTTTCCAAGTTTCGTTTGTTATGGCCAGGAGGGCAGGGCCCCGCGGGGAGCAGAAGCCCCAACGGTTTCATGGTTAGTCCGCAGCTGGGCAGAAGCCCCTTCCCACTCGAGTGTGTGGGAGCGCAGACCCTCCGGCGAGGCCGGGAACGAGCCGAGGCTCGGATGAAACGAAACGAAAAATGAACACTCGAATTTTTTTTGTTAGTTTTTTTTTTTTTTTGCTTTTTTTGTTTTGCTTTTTTTTGAGAGGGGAGGGTTAAGGGAAAGAGAAGAGGAAAAATAAATTAGGCTAGATTAAAGCTTTGGCTATTTCCTGCTTTTTATACACAGACGCGGCTCTCGCGGCCTCCCCTCCGGGGCCCCGATAAATACAGTATACAGCGATTTAAATTAAGGGCGCGGGCGGAGTTAGAAGGACCCCAGAAGCCGAGAGGCTCCACAAATAAATAAAAATCGTAAAAAACCAAGCCCGAAGAAAGGGGAAGAGGTGGGGTGGGGCGCATCCTTATGGGAGAGAAGAGGCCTGGAGCGAATAAAGCGACAGCCCCCCGCATCCTTGACCCGCAGGCTGGGGAGTCCGCCCCAGGGAGTGGGGATGGGGGGAACTCTCCTCTCTTCGTCCTCTCTCCCGGGGAATCCCTAACCCCGCACCGCATTACCTGTCGCTGTGGGGAGACCGCTGCCGGGATCCGGCCCCGAACAGCCCGGGGGGGCAGGGACGGGGGTCGTCGAGGGGATGGGGGCAGGGAGCAGGCGGCGGGCAGGATGCCCAGGGTGAGTTGGCGCGTTCTGGATCTTCGCTTCTTTCTCAGGGGCTCGGGCGACACAGCCTACCGGCCGTCTTCGCCGCTTGCCGGAGAGGGTCGTCCGGGTGTTTGGTTTTGTTCGAAAGTTTCTGGGCTTTTTGTAAAATCCAAAGCAACCGAACAAAAAGAGTCCAGGCCGCGCGGGTGGACTGCGCGCCCGCGCCTTGCCGCGCGCCGGCAGGGACCCAGCCGGCAGGGTCACTGCACAGAGCCTGGAAGTGTGTGGTGGTGGTGGTGGTGCAGCGCGGCTGGCGGGGTGGCGGGGTGCGGAGGGCGGCGACGCGCCGCCCCCGCCCGGCCCCAGCTCCCCGGGCGCGTATACGTCGTCCATGGGCGGGTGGCCGGCGCCCGCCGCGGGGGTCATGCGCTTCTCTTTCTGCCGCCGGTTGCAGAACCAGACGCGCACCACCTCCTTCTCCAGCTGCAGGCTGTCGGCCAGGCCTGTGATCTCGTGGGCCGAGGGCTTGGGGCACTTGAGGAAGTGGCNGGGTGGCACTGGGACCGCACCCCCTCTGGTCCTAGCTGCGTGGGCCCCGCTTTCCCCCAGTGCTGGAGACTCGGAGCCCGACCGGCCCCATATTCCACGCGAGCTGAATGCCGGTCCGCATCCCACCCGGGCGGCGGGGACTGCGGGCTCCGGGAGGCGCTCGGGCTCCAAGAAGCGACTCAGCCCCTCACTTCCTCCCTCCTCAGTGCGGCTGCCTGCGGGCTAGGATTCCCGCGGGTCTCCGCGGCGGCGAGCGCGAGGCGGCGCGGGTTCCGGCTCTGTTCCCGCGCGGCTGCTCACCTCTGCCGCCTCGCCTCCCGCGGCTTCCAGTTTTCACCGAGCGCTCCTCCGTATGCCTGCCTGGCCCGTCTCGTTTTCCCTCTTCTCTCTCTAGACTCATCGCGGACCTCTGCGGCCCTGACAGAGCGCGCAGAGTCGGATGGCCTGGGCTTCATGCCCTGCGCGGGCATCCCTTCCTGCTCCCGGACGCCGAAGCCAGGTGAGTAAGGCGCGGGAGGCTCCGCACCAGGACAGCGGGCGGCAGCGGTTATGTGCTGAGACGCGAGCTCCTGTCACCCGGCCGTGTTCTGGGGTTTGAGAATGAGAGGACCTTGAGGTGGAGACTGTGGCTCCGGGGAAAACGCCACCTGCGGGGGTGATGGACCCTGGGCCCAGTTTTGCGCTGCTGTAGCCTTCTCACTCCATCTCCTTCCAGCTTGAACTGCTCATAGGCGATGATCATGGAGGGGTAACACCCTGGGGAGACTTGCTCTAGGAAAGGAATGGTGTAGACTCAGGGAAGGGTAGCTGGCACTTCAGAAATCCAGAACACAGGCTGGGAGCTGTCCAGCTTCGCGTGGAGTCCTGGAGTTTACCCAGACTTGCCTGGGGCTGCCGAAAAGGGAACTGAGGTTGAGAAGTCCCTGTTGAAAAGGTGGGCAGTGGAATTCCACCACTTCCTCACACTTGGAACTCTTTGGAGGATCCTGAGAGGAGTAGGACTTCACTTGTGCCTCCTTACCCCACTTTGGGCCCCACCCTAAATGTCCTGAGCTGTAACTTCCACCACTTCCTACATCTAGCCTTGAGTCCCAGGGAGACTTTTTCACTGCCAATCCCCCTTTTCTGTTCCCGATATTAACCTCTAATGGATTAATACATTTCAGGACCCTGCCATTTCCAATCACAGGGCTGAGCTAAGTGCCTAGCTAGGGCCCTATTGGGAAAGTCAGTCCTGTGGAATGAAGCCTCAGTATGTGAAGGAAGAAAGGTGTGTGATGGGGACTTTGGGTGACCGCTTCTGTGGAGGTGATTCAAGGGTGGCTGGGACAGTGACAAGGGTTACCCTAGGCATAGAATGTGCTCATCTGGGCTCTGAATGTCCCAAATCCAGCCTTTGGCTATTCCTCTACTCCAAGGGAAGGAGTGGAACAGGGCATGGTTCTTGTCTGGCCAGTGGTCAGTGTCCTGAACAACATCCTTTAGGTCCCATTCTAGATCAGCAGTTGTGAACGCGGCTAAGGACACTGGGTTTTCCTGGACTCTGGCCCAGGAAGTGTCACCTTGAGGCAGCCCAGGTCTTCCTGGCCCACTGGGTTCCCTGGGCTTTCTCCCAGATCCAGGAGGTAGGACCAAGGCCAGAGTCCTTAAATGAAGTCTCCTCTCGTGCCAGCCCTAAGTAGGCCTGTATAACACTGAAACTTAGATTTTCAACCTGAAATTGCCACTCTTTCTGGGCAAGTATGACTCTGGTACATTCACTCTGGTCCTTCAGTTTTCTTCCTGTAAATTGGGAATAGCGGTATTATGGGCAGCCCAACTGTCTCAATAAGTAAGCAGATTGTGAAACAAAGGGAGTAAAAATCTCTCAGAAAGTGCTTTTACTCTGTTTGTTCCTATTGTTCATTCCCAGTGGGTGAGCAGGGTACTCCCATCTCTAACTAAATTTCAATTTCCTCATCTGTAGATTGGCATGATGGAGGTTTGGACTATCTGACTTCTCATGTCCTTCTACCTCTGATGGTCAGTGATTTTGTAAATCAGTCCCAGTTCCTATTGGAGGATGGGAAATGTCTGGATGTGGGTATCATGATGTCCAGGCTTTTGGAGTTGCCACTGAGGCTTGGAAAACAGTGACCAGTGGGCTTGGTGCTTTAGAAAGCACTTTTGTGCCTCTTAGTTCTGCCCTCAGTGCATAGATAGGGAGCTGAGATTTGCCCAGGGGCGCAAGACTCATGTGTTCCCTGTCATCACTTTCCTGCTTGCTGTGGAATGGGGGAGGGTGCCTGTGGAGGCAGCAGCTTTGGCCATCAGGCCAAAGAGAGCCCTCAGCCCTATTTCTGGGAGCTCTCAGGGGCAGGTCAAGGCCAGCTGGCAGTCTGGAAGCTGGCTTCTCAGGTCTGTGCTGAATTGAGGGGAGTCTGCAGCAAAGCAGTAGCCAAGCTTCTAGGTAACCAGCTTGTCGCCCAGTAAATATCAGCCCAAGTTCCATCACTCCCATTAGCAGCCTGCGACTTGGTGTGAATTACCTTACCTCTCAGAGGCTCACTTAGATCTTAAAATGTCTGAGCATCCTCTTCAGTCTTGTTCCTAGAGATTCTGTGTGGGACACTGGGGGCTGTGACACTGCCACTGGCAGACACCTGCACAACCCAACAGCCCCTCTCTCCAGGAGCACCACCTTCACAGACCCTGGGGAGAACTTTTCCTCATACCACACCACGCAGCTGCAGGTGTACCCATGGAAGTCAGGCACTCACACAGAGTGGTGAAGACATTGCCAACTGACGGGCATTCACACACGTTTACACACTTGACACACAGATACAGATGCACATTTTAGCACAAGGGCAAACATACTGATTCACATTAGGAACACAAGGACTTGTGTCATTAGGCCAAATACTCAGAATGATATAAAGCAACGCCTAACAATAAACACAGGCATGTGTCTAAATGGGGACAAACAGAACACGCACATAACTGAAATAGGCCTATACTTAGGCACTCCTTCACTGATACTGAGAGCCAAGAGCCCTCCAGGCCCACAAAGTCACAAACATGGAGACTCTCAGCCAGCATGCAGTGTTATTCACACAAATAGGCACACCTTGCTATTCACACAATACACACAAGGCCCGACATGCACACTCTCCCTCCCAGATGCAGATACAAAGAGGCCCACCCCCATACCTCCCAAAGACACACAGCCATCCACAACCATATCCTCAAGGAACCAACAGATCTGCTCAAAGGATCAGAAAGCAGGAAGGGGGCTGTGTTCAGCTCAGAGTTTGGTTCATGCGGTTGCCCGCAGTGTTAGTCCCAAGGAAACAGCATTGGAAGTCCTTTTTCATATTTTCCCCCATTCTCCTAGTCTGCGGAGGGCAGCTCCCAGTCAGGCTGCTGCGGGTCTTAGGCTCCCTGGCCTCCCTCCCTAGCGGGGCCCCTGCCCAGCCCGCCCCCAGGCAGGAGCTGCTCAGCTTTCCCATAGCAGGGAGGCCTCCTCCAGGCTCTGGAGTGTGACTGAGCGCCTGCTCATTTGACACAGGTCACCGAGCCTCCAGCAGATGGGGCCCTCGCTGTGGGGGGTCTCTGAGCCGGAGGGGATGCTGGGGAGGGGGGTAGGCTCTGCAAGGAGGAGGGGCAGCTACACAAGCTCCAGCCCCATGAACTCTGTCTGCAAAGCCCCGGGGTCACAGACATGGACCTCCTCCCAGGAGACACAGACATGGCCTCTACAACACAACCACACTCCGTCACCATCAGCACCCTGATGGTCACATGTGCATTGCAACAGTCCAGTCCCACATCCCAGGCAGGGGTGTCTGCACAAAGGCGTGCCAGGCCCAGATTTCGGGAGGAGAATGAGGCTCAGTCTTGGCCAGCGTCTCCTGGGGGGGAGTGGGGTCTGGCTGCTTTGGTCTCTGAGCCCCAGAGCTCCCTTCTGTCAGATGGGCAGTTGGTCAGGAGGACGGCAAGTGCAGAGAGAGTCCGCTGCAGCTGCAGACCCCAGACCTTTTCAGTGCTGAGGGAGGAGAGGCTCCAGGACATGCCACCTAGGGTCCTTGCACATCAGGAGCATTGGGAAGAGGTAAAGAGAGGAGAGGAGGGGTCCACAGGGAGGGCTGCTGCAGGAGCTGAGTTTTATGATGTTTGTCTGTGTGGGTTTTGAGTTTTTGTCTTGCTGCCTGGGCTGGGGCAGTACTCACAGCCCACTTCCTTGTCCATCTGCCAGTCATCTCCTCGCGCCCCAGATTGTACGTT
This sequence comes from Marmota marmota marmota, assembly GCF_001458135.2. Taxonomy (NCBI): domain Eukaryota; kingdom Metazoa; phylum Chordata; class Mammalia; order Rodentia; family Sciuridae; genus Marmota; species Marmota marmota. The sequence continues at coordinate 26,031,076 of NW_026000082.1, read as the reverse complement.
TTCAGAGGACCTTGCTTGGGAGTCAAACATCCTGGGTTTCATCTGGGCCCTGACTCAAGTTTGTTGGATGACCTGGGGTCAGTCTTAGTTTCCTCTTCTCTGTGACCCTCAGTATTTTCATCTGTTAACTGGGCAGGGTGGTCTCTGTTGGGCTGCTTGGAAAAGTGGGATGAAATCACTGCTCGGATGGAAGCTTGGAAAGGGAGAGTGTGACTGTGTCCCGGTGCTCCCTTGGCCATCTGGGGTGAGTCAGTCGGAGCAGAACCTGCCTGCTCCTCCCAGCCAGTTCTTACTGAATGGTGTCAGGAGCAACCACGCCCACTGGGGATCCCTGCCCTGCTTATTCTGGGCTGGAATGTGATTTTTGACTGGACGAGTCTGGCGGGGTCCTGTCTGCTATAGTTTCCATGTCTTGGGTGGTGAAAGTGGGGGCGGGGGTGCCAGAGTCATCTTGTCCACCTGCAGCCTTGGCACAGGTGGGTGCCAGTTAGACGAATATGTAGTGCTTATCACCATTGGAAAGCTCTCCCCTCAAGCCCCACATCTTCTTTCCAAACTCAGTCCCTTCAGGGGTCTGGTACCTCTTCTGTCCTTCCTGTGCCCTCTAGAACCTAGAACAGAGGAGGGCAGTGGAGGCGAGATGTGGCTGCCTTTGGCAGAGGAGAAAGAGGCAGTCTTGCTGGATGTGGTGGCACACACCTGTAATCCCAGTGGCTTGGGAGGCTGAGACAGGAAAATTGTGAGTTCAAAGCCAGCTTCAGCAATGGTGAGGCTCCAAGCAACTCAGTGAGACCCTGTCTCTAAATAAAATACAAAATAGGGCTGGGGTGCGGCTCAGTAGTCAAGTGACCCTGAGTTCAATTCCCAGTACCTGCCCTCCCCCCCAAAAAATAAGATAGAAAGAAAGAAAAATAAGGCAGTCTCACTTACCTAATATCAGGTTCCCTGTCCCAGTCTTGGTGAAGGGAAGGAGGGGTAGAAGGTGAAGTGTCTCTTTGGGACAGATCTTCCCTTGCATTTCCCCCCATCATAGTCCCTAGGCCTATGGGTGGGAATGAGGGTCTTCCTAGTGTATCAGTAGCATGTTCAAATTAGGAATGGTCAATTGCTCTTGAAATTTACTTTCATTTTTAGCCTCTGAGCTGGTGTTAATGCCCACAATCCAGTTATGCAGAACACGCTGTCTGCAAATCGGTAAATCATTAGGAGGGATTAATCACTCTGAAGGGCTGGGGCTGGGTTTTAGTTTCCTTTTTTCTTTCTTTTCTCTTTTTAAAAAACACTTTTATCTGGATGGCTGCAAAATTCACCACCACAGGGTGGGGTGGAGCAGAGAGTGATAATTTAAGTCCTTGTCACCATTGTTAGAAGAGTGAGGTGCCTTCCTGGGCCTGGGGTTGACTTTGTGATCCATTTGAAGGTTGAGGGTAGGCAGCTTGGGTTGGGTGGAAGGGGGAGGGGGCTTCCCCCACGTGTGTACATGTGCCGGCTTGGTGTGCTTGTGCACATGGTGACTGTGTTCGCATGCTTGCATGAATTAGTGTTCGTGTTTTATAGATGCCCATGCGTATTTAACCCATGTTAAGGTGCTTGAGCTTGGTTTGTATTCATGTGTGTGCATTAGTGTTTGTAATTGTGTCAGACAGTGCTTCCATTTGAAAGGAGTTTCAGTGTTCTTTTGTTTTGGGGATACTGTTTTATTATGTGAGAAGGGTGCACCCCACCTTCCTTAGCCTCAGCTCCTGAGGGCAAGAAGGTAATGCTGGAGGAAAGTCCCAACCAGCACAGGTGAGGGGTGTGGCTCAGGCTTGATTTACATATTCATGAGCTGGCTGCCCACGGAGGCCTCTCCTTGGGGAGGTTCAGGCTCTCACTGTTCACTCTGGCTTCCCCATCCTAGGTACAGGGGCTGTCTTTCCACCTGTGGTCTAGGAACACCTATCCCCCATGGTTCTGGAAGTCCCACTTCTGCGTAGTTCCAGTACGCACAGCTGTGGCTTCCTGGTAGGAGCCAAGTGGCCACAGAGGGGGTGTTCTTTTTCCTTCCAGGCCCGCGATGCCCCTGTGAGGGCTTTTGGGGAAGGAAGGCTGTTTTTTTCCCATTCAGGATCAAACTAATGAATGGGACTTTCTCCCCACTCTGTGTTCACCCCGGGCCTCTGGATCCCTCTTTTTCCCCAACTTAATGCAGTCCAGCTTTGGGGTAGTGTAATTACCTTTACATGACCCAGCAATGACGTCCCAGGCGTGGGGCCGAGTGGGAATGGATGGGGATGGGGTTACAGGGCTTCTCCGTCCCTCCAGTCCCAGGGTGTGAGGCCTGCTTCTTACATCAACCCACTCTCCTTTCTGTAATGTCCCCTCTCCTCGTATACTCACTCGGCACAGGGGACCTGGGCATCACTGTCCACCCCTCCACACATGGCTGAGGTACCCTGCTCTCCTGGACATGGGCCTCGTTCACTGCCACACTGTGTGTCCCACCCTCCTCCCTGCAGCAGTTGCCTGGAGTCAGTGGGAGGAACAGAGTGACAGAGTTCCTTGATTTTTTATGAGTTGGGAGGCTTGGGGGAGAGTGGCAGGCTCAGTGCTGGCCTTCCTTAGCTTTCTTGGGGGTTAGCAGGTGGTGGGTGGAAGTAGAGAAGGAGGATTTAGGAATCATATTTTCCCAGGGACCTCTCAGCATCTTTATATATCTCTGGTGGCAGACATCTGTCTGAGCTTAGGGTAGCATCTGCCTGGGCTGGAGACAACATCTGTTTGAGGCTGGGACACCTGGCTGAGCCCAGCACATTATCTGGCCCCGGGACAGCTTCTGCCTAGGCCCAGGACATGTGTTCAAGCCTGGCACAACATCTGTCTGGTCTTGGTGCAACATCTTCCTGGCCTGGGGCGATGTCTCTTTGAGCTCTGGACATGTGTCTGACTTGGGGACGTCTGCTGGGTCTGGAACACTACCTGTCTGAGCCTGGGGATGGACTTGTCACTGCAGATAAAATCACCCTCAAGTCTCAACTTTGGTTTTCAGCTGAGAAGAGTGTGTGCCGGGCTCACATCCTGCTCTTCTTTCTGCTAGGAAAGGACTCTTAGGTGGAGGCCTCCATTTATCTTTAATTATGGGTCCAACTGCTTAGTGCCTCGCTTTTGCTGAGGTTGGCTTTGAACTCGCGATCCTCCTGTCTCAGCCTCCCAAGCTGCTAAAATTATAGGCATGTGCCACTGTGCCCAGCTCCCCCCTTTTAATATATATTTTATTTAGAGATAGGGCCTCGCTAAGTTGCTAAGGCTGGGTTTGAATTCACAATCCTCCTGCCTCAGCCTCCTGAGCCTCTCCGATTATGGGTGTGTGCCACTGTGCCCGGCACTGACTTCCTGTCTTGGAATGCACCTTTCCCTGGAAAGCCCTTTCTCCCCTGCTTCACTCCTCACTTCAAGGGACATTGGCTCTGGGAAGTTTCCCAAGCCGTGCCCTTGCCTGCTTCCATAGTCCATTTGTGTGTTAGCATTTCTAGGCTCATGCTGTTCTTAACTCTTAGTGTGTCTTTCAAGTGAGACTGTGAGCTCCTGGGGTCAGGGAATGGCTCAGTTCCATCTCTGTCCACAGCACCCACCTCAGTTCCTGGCTATAGTAGGCACCGGTAAAGAATGCCTAGGAACCACCACATGGCTGTGCCCTGTGATCTCGGTTCCTTCTATTCTTTCTTTTTTTTTTTTTCTTTTTTTCCCCAGAGGGAGACAAAGGAGAAACACGGTAGACACTGGTTTTCACCAATCTTCTTCTTCACACCTGGCTGTTGACCGTAGTCAAAGGGGGCCGGGTAATGGGCCCAGAGCACCCAGGACGGGGGCCGGCTGGGGTCGGTCCTACTCAGTGTTCTTTACGCACAGCCAAGATGGGGATGCATAGGACGATAAGGCCATACACTGCTGCCAACAGGGAAAGGAGGGGCAGCCACAAATCCGGACTGTGGGCTGGGGGACTGGACTAAATCTGTTAAAGAGGACCTTGGGAGGCAGGTCAGGACCTTGACCTGAGGGTGGGGGAGAACAGAGGCCTGGTTCAGCAATCATGGAAAAGTCCTAGGGTCCCCAGCTTTGCTTGTCCCAAGGCATCGTCAATATAAACATTGTGTCCAGAGGAAACTGCTCAGTGGTCAGGCCAGCCTGGCACCTGGTCAGGGTCAGAAGGATGCTGGTTTCCAGGAGAGGCCACAGAAGTATGGGTGTGGAACCTGGAGGAGGAGGCAAGTCTCCACCTTGGGGGCTTTTAATCTACAAAATAGAAATATCTTTATTGTTTTTACTGCTGATAAAAACAATCTGGCTGTGGCTCAGTGGTAGTGCCCTTGCCTGCAATGCGTGAAGCACTGGGTTCAATTCTCAGCACCCCATATAAATAAATAAAATAAAGGTCTATAAACAACTCAAAAAATATTAAAAAAAAAGACTCTTAAAAAAAAGCAATCCGAGCTCATTTGCAAAAATTCTTTACCCCAGAAGTATCTGAATAGAAAGTGGAAGTCCTCCATCCATCTGTCTGCCTCATTCCTCATTCCTACTCCTATTCGCTATTTCTTTCCAGAACTTTCCATTTTTTTTTTTTTCCTTTTCTTTTTGCAGTACTGGGCCTCAAACCCAGGGCCTCATGCATGCTAGGCATTTCCAGAACTTTTTTTTCCTCCCATGGACATACATTATTTAACAAGAGCTGAGATTTATTGAATGTTAATCATGTTGCTGTGCTAAATGCCGTCACCCGGGCTTACACATTGGCCCCTCACCAAACATTACGAGTTAGGTGCAACTATTATTCCATTTCACAATGAAGAAATAGAGGTTCAGAGAGTTGAATTAACTTGCCAAACTTATACAGGTTGTGATATATATTTATATCTATGGATGTATTATGTATAGATATATAGCTAGATATAGATGTGACTTTTTTGATGGAAGATGTAACCACAGTACATATGGTATTTTTAAATTTGTCTTTTAAAATTAACAATATATTTTGGATATCTGTCTGTGTTTTAAAATACACCTCATAGCCGGGCATGGTGGTGCATGCCTGTCATCCCAGTGACTCAGGAGGCTGAGGCAGGAGGATGGCAAGTTCAAGGACAGCCTGGGCAACTTATTGATATATCTCAAAAAGAAAAAAAAAAAAGGTAGGGGCAGTTGGGGATGGAGCTCAATGGTAGAGCACTTGCCTAGCATGCGTGAAGCCCTGGGTTTAATCCCCAGCATCTCCCACTATGTCTCATCCACCTAACCCTTTTGGTAGCTGTATTCAGTGATGTCCATATACTGTATCTATTTAGACAGTTCACTAATTGTGTTAACTTAGATTTCAGCTTCAGTTTCTGAGTGTCTGCAGGGCTGTCCTGGGTTCTAGAGAGTAAATAAGTTGTGTGTGACCCAGGGGGCATTGGTCAGACCAAGCCATGGACATTTTAGGGACCAGAGCTCAGGTTTTGCATTCTAAGGGTCATTTCATCCCTGAGAGAGCCCCCTGACTCTGGAAGAGCCTAACTAAAGGCAGAGTAGCTGATTTCGAGGATAGGCTTGGCCTGTCAGGACTGCCGTTGGAGGCTTTTGGTATCAGCAGTGGTTTGGGGGGTTGGGGGGTCTAGCATGTAGTGTGTAGCGGAAGGAGCGCTGCTCAGGAAGCTTGCACTTGAGTACTTGCTCTAGCTCTTAGCATGCTTCCCAGAGTTTTGGTTTCCTCACTGGTCAAATGAACAGAATACCACAGCAGTGCAGATCGCGGGCTTGCAGCCAGGAAGTCCCAGCTCTTGCCAGCTGGGTGGCCATGGGCAGTTTGCTCTCATACTGCAAGCCATAGTTTCCTGAGCTCTCACCAGGAATAGAAATAGTTTGTCCTCCCATTTCAACTCATATTTTTGATCACCTGTTTTGGGCCAGGCATTGGGGGTAAAACAATTGAAAACCACAGGTAAGGCTCCTGACCTTGGGGAACAGACATTCTAGAAGAGGAGAGAAGAGAATCAGACAGTAAACAAGTACATCATTTCACAAACAAGACGACGACAGGCTGTAGCCACAGTTACGATCAAGTTGCTGGATTCAGTGGTTGAGAAGGGTCTCTCTGAGGTGGTGATGTTTAAGTGGAGGTTTGCAGAATGAGAAGGGCCAGTCACTGAGGGAGCCTTTGAAAGAGTATTTCTGGCCGGTAAGTCAGCAAGGGCATCCAGGGTCCCTGATGTATCCAAGCAACGGGAAGAGGCCAGCATTGCTGGGGAGGAGTGGTAGGGGAGGGAGCTGGGGGATGCAGAGGAGGTGAGACCAGCTCTAGCAGGACTTTGCAGATTGTGGCCGGGAATCTGATATCCTGATCAGGGCAAAATCCTACTTCCCGGGGTTGTCGTGAGGATTGCATGAGATGTGTGCCTGGTGTCTCAGTTCAGGTTTCCCCGGAAGCAGAACCTAAGATAAGGATTTTCATGCATTCCAGAAAACACTGGTAGGGAGTGGGCAGGTGAGACAGGGAAGGGGAGGAGGCCAACAGAGGGAGCCTCATTGAACAAGTGGCAGGTCACCACCGTGGACATCTGTTCCACTGAGGACCATTGGGCGCCAGCATTGAGCACATACCTGAGAGTTTTCCTACTTAATAGATGAATCATTTATACGAGCTGGGCCATTTATATACTCACATATCAGTCATTCTGGGCTGGGGGTTAATTCTCCAACACTTGGCGCCTGCCTTGGGAAGGCAGAGCAGCTCCCAGAGACCAGAAGAAGCCCTTAGGCAAAGCTGCAGCTGGAGGCAGTAGGGAATCAGGCTGGAGTGCCCTGAAATGGCAGGGCCTGGAGGGATGAGGGGACACCAGCTCTACCTGCCACACACAGAAGGCTTGCGGTGTTGGAAGCACCCAATAGATGATAGTAATTATCGCTATTATTACCAATATTAGGGATGCTGAACGTTGCTGTTATTGTGAGTTAAACTAGGTGGTATTGATAACAGCGCACTTTACGCGGCACTTCATTTAATACTCGTAGCAGTCGGTGTGTAGGTGAATGCATGCATGTCATAGGCAATCTATAAAAGGTGGACGATGCTTCCCACTTGAAAGTTCTAGAATCCCAGATGATGCATCTGAGATTGCACAGTGACCCACCCCGGCTGGATGCCGAGGACTATTGTCCCAAACCTCCTGAGCTGTAGGCAGCCTCCCTCCCTGGTGCTTGGAGATGCTGACTCAGCAGTGAAATATGTAAATTCCTACCTGGTTTGCATATGATTTACACATATTTATTTATGAGTATCTTTGATTAATGTCAGAACGCCTCTGTGATTTTCCTGCCAGGCTTCAGGGCCCCACAGAGGACGCAGCTCGGGTGGATGTGGCTGTGGGTTCTGAGTGTGCTCTTGTGGGGGCTGTTGAGTGGGGTGAAAGTGACCCCTGCGGTAGGCAGTTGGCAGTCGCAGGCCTGAGTAGCGGGTGGGCTGGAACCTGGGATTCTGGAGTGGGGATTTGAGTAGCTGGTGCGAATAGGGTGCTCATCAGGAGGTGGCGGGGTCGGGGCTCTGGGCACTGGGTTGAGGGACTGCTGGGTTGATAGGTGGCCATGGTCTTGGAGAATCGAGGGTGCCAGTGGGTGCCAGCCAGGCTTTCTAAGTAGGACCTCAGACCCAGGGGACCAGGGCAGGATCTGGGGTCCAGGGTCATGGTCTCCAGAGCACCCTCCCCTCGTGCTACCTAGGACAGGAACCCCCTGCTCAGCTGCTCCAGGAGAGGGAGTATTCTCTGCAGTCCTGGCCTGGGACAGGAATGGGGAAAATCTGCCAGTCAGCAAGAGTTTTCTGTGTGTGCTGGCAGTGCCCAGCCCTGTGCCTGGAAATGTGGGGAAGATCAGTCTCAGCCTGCAAACCTTGGCAGGAGATCTGGTGAGATAAGGAGGGAAGGGCAGGACCTGACCTTGATTGAGGGCTGTGTGCCTGGCACCCTGTCATAGTTTATCTGCTTTAATCCTCACACAGGCTCAGAGAGGCAGTCCTCCTTGTGAAGGAGAAAGCAAAGACTCAGAGAGCAGCAGTCACTTGGCCAAGGTCACTCAGCAAGTGAGCGGAGAAGCCCAGATTGGAACCCAGCTCTGTCACCTTCCAGAGCCCAAGCGCTTAGCGAGTTTACTCTGCTTTAGCAGAGGTCAAATAAGGATAGCACCCACTTCACTTTGCTTGTTGTGACAGTGAAATGACCCCAGTTTTGTTGAGTACTTAGCAAGGTGGCTGGCACACAGTAAGTGTGCTCACTATAAGTATTTTTCTCTTGATGGAGCAAGGATTCTTACATCCTGGCATGTTGGACTCCCCTGTTCCCACCGTACCATGATTCCTGATGAAGCTTGCTGGGAAGGTGGGTGGTTGGGGACAAAGTATGACTCCCTGTGGGTTGGGTGGGTTGGGTGAATCCTTGTCATACATGGACATTGGGGGCCATCAGCATATGAGTGGCACCATCTGCCAGGCCGGAGCCCCTATCAGCTCAAGTCCTAGCCCTGGTTTGGAGGGGGACACTGGATTGCCTGAATACATAAACAAGTACCTGGATGTGGTGAGGGTTCTTGGCTGAGAAGGAGAGACAACTTAGGGAAGAGGGCGCTCTACCAGCAGGTGATGGCCAGAACCCTTTCTTATTCCAGTTGCAGAGATCTGAATCCATTGAGGGAATGAATGGTGTGAAAGATGCATGAGGGATCCCTCCTGTCAGAGGACACAGCAAGTGCAAAGTCCCTGGGGTGGGAATAAACTTGATGTGTACATCTTTCTCTGTAGCCATAGAGACCGGTCAATTCCCCTCCTCCAGTGTGGGAAGAGCAGAATGGATCAGGATTCATTCATTCATTCACTCAACATATATGAAGTGCATACTTTGTGCCAGGCACTATCCTTAGTGCTGATAGCTAAAATGTATTGAGCGCTTATGGTTTCTAAGCACTTCACAGGTTATTTCATCGAATCTTCGCAACACTGCAATGGCTTGGGGAAGTCTGGGGAGACTGTTGTTCTCTCTTATAGCCTCTTCCTGTCTGCCGCCACCTTGGGCATGTGGTGTTTAGCATACAGAAAGACCAGGGTGCCCACCATGGGTGAGCTGGGAGGTTCTGAGAACATTTTTGCTTCAGTGTCTTTCCTGCGTTGGCAGCCTGTGGTGGACCAAGGCCAGGGAGGGTGGGGGCCATCCAGCCTGGCCTGCCTCAATCCCACCTTCCCTGTGGCCAGCCTACAGCTCAGCTCCTGGCCCCTCCAGCCCTCCTGCATAGCTCAAGCCTGTCCTCTGGCCTTGCTCAGAATGCCAGGTCTCAGCTCAGGAAGAAGAGCGTGCTCCACACACTGCGGCTTCAATAACTGACGGAGGCACAGGGGTGGTGTGCATCCTGCCAGGCTTGCTCAGAGGGCAAGCCCCGGTCCCGATTGCCCATCAGCCTGCGCACCCGGCCTGTGCTGTGATCTGGGCTCTTCAGTCCTTGTGGAAGCAATGGGGCAGGTAGAAAAGAGAAAATGGCAAATTACTCAAAAATCAGAAGCCAAGCGAGTGCCTGACACTTCAGTCTTCTGTCTTTGGTGAATAAATATACCTGGTAAAGGGGGTTTCCAGGGTGAGATGAGGGAAAATCAAAGCCTTGCATGGAGGGCTGTACTCCAGTGACCTCCCTGCCCATCTGTCCATCTGTCTGTCCATCCATCCATCCGTGAATCCCCCTATTCCACCTACCCACCTGCCCGCCCATCTGCTGACTGATGCAGCCGCCATTCATGCTTCTTGAGTTAGAGTGTGGGGAGGTGGTCAGTGGTTATGTTGGTGTGGGTCGACTCCTCTTTGCATTTCTTTGCTTTTCTCTCTCTCTTTTTTTGGTACCTGGGATTGAATCCAGGGGTGCTTAACCACTAAGCCACATCCCCAGCCCTCTTTTATATTTTATTTAGAGACAGGGTCTCACTAAGATGCTTGGGGCCTTGCTAAGTTGCTGAGGCTAAGCCAGAACTCAGGATCCTCCTGCCTCAGCCTCCCGAGCTGCCGAGATCACAGGTGTGCACCCCCGCACCTGGCCTGGTGGGGAAGCTTGTGTGCTGTTTCCACTCCTGCTGGACCAGGCCTGTCACACTCATTCCCAGCTGTGGGTGACGCCAGGTGGTCACCAGGTAGGCAGGGCGAGGCCTTGTGCTGCCCCAGGGGTGGGGCCTTGCTGCCTGGCAGCCTGCCCACGCTGCTGCAGGGGCTGCTGGCCCCCTGCCAGCACCAGGCTGGCGGAGTGCTAACGCGGTGCTGCTGCGAGCTTCCTGTAGTAAACAAGCAGGCTGGGCTCTGGGCCTGGGAACCATCTTGGCAAAACAGGAGAGGGCTCAGAGGTGTGGCTGGGTGAGCTTCCAATAGCCACTTTCCTCACCCTCCCAACCTGCCCGGGCCAGACCCAGCCTGGTCAGTAAATGTGGGCAGCACACCGGGCTGGGCTCCTCTTGGAGGTGGAACTGCAGTGGGACCAGAGCAAAGACCTAAATGAGGACAGAGATGCACACAGAGAGAGAGAGAGGGGGAGGTAGAGACGGGGTGGGGTGGTGGGAGAGAGAGGGACAGACAGACAGACTCCCAAGGCTAGAGTCAGGGAGAGGGAGGATTTCAAGGCCCAAAGGCCTGATAAGGGTCAGGGCGGGGGGCCCAGGGCAAGGGCAGAAGAGGAATGGGGGGCTTCGGTCCAGCTCCTCCAGAGGCCCGAGTGTGAGGGGCGATGCTGATGCTCAGTCCCGGCCCCTTCCCTGGACAGCCGCTCACTGTGAGTGACATTTCCTACTTGCTCAGACACATTCGGGCCTCCCAGGGGCCTGACTGAGCGGGTGGGAGCCCCCTGCCCTGCGGGGTGGTGGCAGAGGTGTGCCGTGCCTCTGGGAGGGGCAGCTGTGACTGGACCCCAGGACTGGCTGGGTTGACGGGGATGGGAGGGCAGTTTGGAGACAGGCCCTGGATGAGCCTGTGTCCCTCTGGGGACTGAGACCTCCTGCATGCTCCAGAGCCCGGGATGGACACGGCCGCCTTGTGGTGGCCCTTCCTGCCATCTACATTAGTGCTGCTCTTTCTGGGAGAAAGAGGTCGTCCCACTCAGGATGCCCATCTCCTGTCCCCTCTCTCCTGTCCCCAACTCTAGTGCAGGCTGTGGTAGTTCTGGGAGTGTGGCCATCCTGGCTTACAGCCCAGTCCCTCTCAGGGAAGGGCCTTTGGTGACAGCTGGGGGGCTCCCTGCGTCCAGTGGCTGACCAATTGCTGGGGGGCATACAAAGGCTTTGTCCTTTGTTTCCACCTGGGACACTCCCAAAACCCAACCCAGTCCCAGAGTTCCACGTCCAGGTGGAACTACTCCCTATTTGCAGAAGAATGACCAGGAACTTGTCCCCTGTGGATTTAGCTCAGAGGGACAGGGCTCCAGCCTGCTGCCCGGCACCTCTGTGCTCCCACCAGAGCGGCAGGAAAGTGGGGTGGGTAAAGCTCTGGGGCCAGGCTGCCTGGGTCACATGGTAGCCCCCTTCGCCCACCCCTGGTTAGGCGCTGTGTGGCTTTGGATGACCAGGTGAAGGACGTTAATCTGTACTAATGTGTTCAAGCACACAGTGGCCTGTGTTAGCGGTTATAATTACTATTTTTGTGGCTCATGAGTCTCAGTGTGTTTTCTGTTGCTGTAACAGAGTAGGAGACGAGGTAGTTTATAAAGGAAAGAAGCATTTTTAGCTCATGATTCTGGAGGCAGGAAATTCAAGCGCAGGTGGCTGCCGCTGGCCAGGGCCGTGTGCTGTGTCAGAGCTTGCAGAACCGAGAGGCTGTGAGCCTCCGTGAGGACACAGTGCCGGGGGGCCGGGCTGGCTTCAGGACAGCCCATTCTCGCGGTGGCTAACTGAGGACTGTGCCAGCCTGTCACCTCTTACAGGCCCCGCCCCCTGCGTGGGGAATCAGATTTCAACATGCGTTTTGGAGGCGACAAACCAGATCCAAATCATGGCGGCATGAAATAGCACCTGGTCTTCCCGTTGGCGCAGCTGCGTGTCCAGCCCAGGGGACGACACACTTGCAGGGCAGGGCGCTATTTCCTGAGGTGATCTAGGAGTCCCCCGTGTCCCCTTAGCCTCATGCATTGCCAGCTCCTCACTTTGCAGACAAGGCAGAGAGGGGTGCCCTCCCTTCGGGGCTGAAGAAGACCCGGGCCCTGGTGTCCAGCCCTGGAGTGCGGCTCTGGGCTCCGTCCTCCGTGTCCTAGGGCCAGCCTCTTCTCTCCTGACTCTTGGGGTGTAGGACCAGGGGTGTGTCCTCGTGGCATTTGTGGGCAGGGTGGTTGCGCTTGCTGAGGGAATGGTTATTTTAGAGGTGACAGCTGCCCCACACCATGACCCCCTCCCAGTTCTGTTTTTGGAGGCGGGAGGCTGGCCTTGTTGGGTCTCTACAGGATTAGATGAGAGGCCACTGAGCTTCTGAGGATGAGCCCTTGGCATGTGCCTACTGCACGGAGTCCGCATGGGCCACTCAGTCGTTAGTACCAACACGGGACAGCCGCAGCTGACCCCCGCATTCCTGCCTCGGCCACCCCTCCTGCCTTCCTGCGTGTCTAGCCTGTTCTTCGTGCTGTGAGCCCGCCCGGCCCCACCTGGCAGTGGCATCTGCTGCCCTCTGCTCTCAGCCCTGTCCCTCTAGAGCTACACTGTCTGGCACGGTGGCCGTGTGTAGCTGGCGGTCTACAGGCCAAGCCCAGATGGGATAGGATGACAAAATATACCCTGGATGTGGAAGACGGCTTGGAAATAAGTTGATCTCATCCTTTTTTTTTTTTTTTTTAAACAACTAGCCGTTGGTTTCATTTCTTTTTTTTCCTTTTTAATATTTATTTTTTTTTAGTTATAGGGGACACAGTATCTTTATTTGATTTTTATGTGGTGCTGAGGATCGAACCCGGGCCGCACGCATGCCAGGCGAGCACGCTACCGCCTGAGCCACATCCCCAGCCCTTACCTGTTTCTTAATTGTTGCTGAAGGTCTTTTTTTATTTCCTGTGGTGCCAGGGATGGAACCCAGGTCCTCATGCAGACCAGGCAGGAAGACTCTGCCATTGAGCCACCACCCCAGCCTCTCCTGTTACTTTACGTTTTTTCCTGAAGGCTCACAGAAGGTTCTAGAACATACATGTGATTTGGATTATATTTCTATGGGCAGTGCTGAGTCCATTGTTCACACAGCAACCAGGGAGTCTTTAAGACCTTGGTGAATATGTCCTGTCTCTGCTTATAATCCTGTAAGTGTTCCCATTTCACATAGAGCAAACATTGCAGCCTTATGGCCTTCAGGACCCTCTGGGGGTAATCCCCACTTTTGCTTCCTTGCAGATCTTCCCTGCTAACTTGTTTTAACCACGCTGGCCACCTGTAGCTACTTAACTTGCAGGAATCATTTCCACCCCAGGGCCTTTGCATTTGCAGTTTCCTTTGCTAGGAGTGATTCCCTGTTTCTTCATATGTTCACTACCTTACCGATTTCTGCTCACATGTTCTCTCCCCAGAGAGGTCTTTTCTGTCCACAATGGTTGAAAGAGAAACCTCCTCATTCCTCTCTAGTCTCTTAGGCAGAGCGTGAGTTTGCATGTTGTATTTCATATGTGGCCTGGGGTTTCTCTCCCTGTGGTTCCTGGGCAGGTCCTTAGAGATCACTTATTCAACCTCTTCACTTTGCAGATGGGAAGATTTAGATTCAGGGAAGGAAAGATCTTACCCGAGTTACCATTTATTGAATGTCTATTACCTGCGAGAAGGTTCACATCCGTTCTTTTGTGGATTCTCACCATTTCTTCGGGACTCTGACTTTGCAGATGAAGAATCCGAGGTGGAGAGAGGTGAAGTGATTTACCTAAGGTCACACAGTAGGTGGGTGGACCTGGGCTGGGATGCAGACCTGCCTGTGGCCCAGGCTTGGGTTGTTTTTCTGTGATCTCCCAAATTCCAGGACCAGGCCTCCTGCATCCCAGCCCAGAAGATCTTCTACAGGTGGTGGGTGTCGGCAGCAAAACGGAAGGAGAGCCCCAGCGTCTGCTCCTGGTGTTGCCCCCCAGGCCCCCCAAAGCCAGGGGAGGAGGGGCGCCCGCCTGCCAGGGCCCAGCCGGGGAGCCCCCAGCGCCGGGCTCTTCTCCCTGGGGGCTGAGCGCCTCTCCCTGCCCGATCTGGGCCGAGCCTTCATGTATTATTAATGGCGCTGCCAGCCTTCCTGTTTTCACGCTGATAACCTGCTGGGGAGGGCGGCGGGAGGCGGAGGGAGCAAGATGCGAACCCCCGAGCTTCCAGGGCCCCTCCTCTGTGGAGGCGCTGTGCTGCGGGGGCTGGCGCCTGCCCCAGTCTCTGAAGTTGGCTTCTAGAGCTTCTCCAGCCCGTCCTCCGTCCTCTGATGGGAGCCCGGGAGGGGACCAGCCCTGCAGAGGGAGTCCATGCAGGAGGCTGGACCATGGGGTCCGGAGGGGCCCCATCCCCCTTCCCTTTAGGGCTTCGAGAGCTCAAACCCCAGTGGTCTTGCCCAGAGGCAGATGTGCCCACATCGGGTGGCGGTGGGACTCAGGGCTGGGTGTCCTGTGTTGTGTGTGTGTGTGTCCAGGAAACGCCAAGTGAGCCTCTCTTCCCAGCCTCCTGCTCCGTGATGTCTCACTGGTGGTTTGCAGTTGGCCCAGACTCAGCACGTGCTGCCCATCAGGGAGCCCCACCCCCAGAGCCGGTTGTTGCCTTCACTAGCACAGCCCTGGGGACCTGAGGCCTGGGCTCTTCCAGCCGTCCACCCTGCTGCCTCAAATTCTCCCCTCTTCCCTTTGCCTAGTTTTCAACCATGATGATAAAAGCAGTCGTAACTACGGCTCCCATTTATTGTACTCTTATTAGTTATGCTCTGGGTCCATTGGAAGAGTTTTACAGGTGACATCTCCATGGTCATCCAGAGAACGGGCGCTGTCTCACAGAAAGGTTTACTGATGAGCCAAGAGGCACAGAGAGGGTCAGGGACATCTGAGGCCACACAGCTGATTGATGGCACAGCCGGGACCCATGTCAGATCTAAGTCACCCCTGCTTCTGTGCAGGGGTCTCTTGGGAAGTGCCTCCTGGATGCCTTCTGACTGTCCCCGGGCTCCCTGGCAGGCATTCTCCGTCATCTCCCAGGGGCTGTGCCTTGAGCCCACAGACCTGCCCTGCCTGTCCTGCCGCTGGCTGAGAGCTGCGAGAGCCCGGTTCCGGGTCTGATTTATTTTGTGTCACTCTACCTGGCCCAGGAGCAAGCAGAGTCAGCTGCTGAGCGAGTCACTCACAGCTAATCAGGGGGACCTTTGGCAGAGTCCCCGGCACCTTGCAGGTCCTTGCATGTCCCATGCTCAGCGAGGGCTGCTGGGCTTGTTAGGGACCTGGCTCCATCTCTTTGTGCCGATTGCCCTCCACATACCAGGCCTGGTTCCAGGAGCCTGGAGTGGCAGCGGCAACACGACCAACAGACATCTTTGTTCCCTTGGACGAAGCTTGGGTTCTAGTGGGGGAGGCATCCAACAAACAGGGTCAAGAAGTAAAATACAAAGGTTTTAGTGACATGTGCTCAGGAGGAAAGGAAAGCAGCAGGAGGAGGGATGAGCAACCTCCCGGGAGCTTGAAACATGGATGAGTTGGTCAGGAGCCCATCAGACTGAAAAGGTAACAGTGAAGCAAGCAAAGGAGCAAGCTGCGTTGTTTGCTGGGGGAGAAACAGGCAGTGCAAAGGTCCTGGGGCACGAACTTGCTAGGTATGTTTGAGCAACAACTAGGGAGCTACTGTGCAATGGAATGGAGTGAACGGAGGGAAAAATAGGTCAAAAAGTGGGAGTCAAGCAAAGCAGTGAGGAGAGAAGGGGCTGAAGGGAAGGATGCTGTGAATGGGCTGCTCCTGATGCTCCTGCCCTCCACATTCCTCTCCTTGTCCCCAAGGTCCTGCCTCCGGGCACACCCGGCCACAAGAACAGAGGAGAGGTCAGGGTCTGGAGAGGCTGGCAGCACAGGGACAAAGTGGCAGAGGAGGGACGAGCCAGGGTGGCGAGGCCGTGAGTTGAGAGGGCAGGGACGGTGTGGGGTCTCCTCTGGGGCAGGCGCCAGGGCTGCAGGGGGAGGTGGTGCCAGGGCAGGTGATGTGTGGGCCGGGAGCGTGTGGACTGGATTTATTTGTCCAATGCCACACCCCACCCCGAGCCCTAAGTACTCAATATCATAAATAAAACTCACCTAATAAATCTCCCCTGTATATTTTCTGCGTAGAATTTCATTACTCGTCTCGTTTCCAGTCATTAGGTTTTAGTCCAATTTGGAGTTGTCCTGATGGCTGTGTAAATCACGCCTGCACCCCGAGGAGCGCGCACTCCAGGGAGAAGTCAGGCCTGCACCTGGGGGAGGTGACAACTGAGGCCCGGACAGCCAGGGCCCACGCGGCCACTGGTGAGGTGCAGGCTGCGGCTTTCTGCTCGCCCTGGAAAGGGGAGAGAGCTCTCCATTAACTCACATTTCACACGCCTGGGAACACATCGCCTCCATCTTCCCTCAAGCCCTGGGAGGTAGGAATGACTATCACCCCCTTAAAGAATGATACTGAGGCTCGGAGAGGGAAAGTCACTTGCCCAAGGTCACACAGCTCCGATGGTTTGTACCTGGCACAGTCTGGCTTTGAGCTCAGGTTTACCTGACCCCAGACCCACCACATCCTCTGTGTCCTAGTGTTGGGGTTAGAGGAGACCGTAGATGCCTAGCACAGCAAGTGCCACCCTCCCACCAAGTGCCCCTTGTCTCCTAGCAGGGGCCGACCCCCTGTCATATGCTCCCTGTACTAACTTTGAACCACTTAGGAGGCCTCTGTCACTTCCAGTGGCCTCCGTGCCCTGGCATGTGCTGTGCTGTCTGTCATGGCTTCCGGGGTCGTTCATTCATGACCCTCCCCTGCTTGTATTTATGGCCCCAGCTCTGTGACTCTGGGTTACTATTTTTCTTCCCTTTTAAAACCTAAGCTCCCCACGAGGGTCGAGGTCACATCTGCTTGGCTTACAGTCTGTTCCAAGAGGGAACACAGTGTTCTGTACATCATAGGTAATAAAGGAACAGACGAATGGAGGAATGAATGAAGGAAGGAAGGTGTCACTCAGAGAGTGGAAGGAGGACATGTCCCCATGCCAGTGCCTTCACTGGGCAGGTCAGTTAGGCTCCCAAAGCCCAGAGGAGCTCTGTGTGGGCAGCCTCATGCCCCGGCCCTAACTTAGGGCCAGTCTTGGCTTCCACACCAACATCAGCTTTAGCCTCTGACCCAACTCAGAATCCAACCTCGGCCTCCACCCTGAACCCATCTCTGACCCTGACCTCAGCCCCAGATCCAGTGTCAGTCCAGCCACAAACCTCACTGCAGTCCAAACCCAACCTTAGCCCCTGGCCCAACTCAGCTTCCAACCTCAGCCTCAACACCTAACCTGCCTCCCCAGGCCCAGTCCAGCCTCCGCCCAGCCTCACACCTGTCCCCCACTGACCTCAGCCTCAGCTCCATGCTCAGCCCCTGACTCATCCTCGGCCTCCACGTTGCCCCAGCCTCAGCCCTGACGTCAGTGCAAGTCCCTTCCGTGTCCCCATCCAGCCTCAGCCTCCATCCTCAACCACCTCCCAGACCTAATTGCAACCACAGCGTCATCCTCAGCCTGAGCCCAGCCCCAGCTTCAGCCTCAGCCTCGATGCCCCCAGTCTGCCCGTCCTTCCTCACCCATGGGGCAGGGAGCAGCCTCGGGCACCGGTACTGGCTGTTCCCGTGGCCTGTCCTTCCTCCTCTCATACCTTACACTTGGAGGGCAGCCTTGGGAGGTCCCCCTAAGGGATGGGGACAGAAGCACTTGCAATGTTTCCCGCCTGGAATTCAGTAGGACTTGTGGCGGGGGGTGGCGGGAGGAGACAGAGAGCAAGTGGGAGAGGTGAGTGGGGCCAGCCATGTCTGACGGGAAGCAGGATTCTCCTCCAGTGGTCTGCTGTGAGGGCCTGGCTGCTTACAGTCACAAGAGGGGGCTGAGGCAGTGACAAGAGCCAGGGAGGCCGGGCTCCCTGACCTTCCCTGTAATCCCAGCGGCCTGGGAGGCTGAGGCAGGAGGATCTTGGGTTCAAAGTCAGGCTCAGCAATTTAGGGAGGCGCTAAGCAACTCAGTGAGGCCCTGTCTCTGAATAAAACAGAAAAAAGGGCTGGGGGTGTGGCTCCGTGGTTAAGTGCTTGTGGGTAAAGCGGTGAGTCCTGGGAGACCAGCTGTGGCCAGGAGCCCTTGCCGTCTCTAGGGCTGATGGGACGAGGGGAGGAGCCAGTGTCAGGGAGCCCAGGAGGGTGGGTGCTGTGGAGGGAGGGATGCCTGGTGGACTTGTCCTGGAGACATAGCCACCGCCCAAAGTGTGGCCCTGGAGCGGGGAGGACGGGGGCCCATGGCCGCCTCCAACCCCCCCTCCGGCCTCTGGCAGCCCCTCTCACCTGCTGGACTCCACCCGGGGCACCCAGGCCCTGCAGGCCTCAGGGTCAGTCTCCAGGGGCCCAGGGCAGGATGGAGAAGGGAAGGGGTGGATGTGGGCCAAGGGATCCCATGGAGAAGGACTAGCAAGGAGAAAGATGGAGGGACGGTCATCGGAGGCCGGCGGCAGAGGG